>NC_134138.1:137929781-138232812 GCF_033958435.1 Carettochelys insculpta | reverse complement strand
GGATTGTCTACACGGTCCCTACTTCGACGTTGAACGTTGAAGTAGGGCGCTATTCCGATCCCCTCATGAGGTTAGCGACTTCGACGTCTCGCCGCCTAACGTCGAAGTTAACTTCGAAATAGCGCCCGACGCGTGTAGCCGCGACGGGTGCTATTTCGAAGTTAGTGCCGCTACTTCGAAGTAGCGTGCATGTGTAGACACAGCCAATATGCAAGGGAGGGAAAAAGTGGGAGACTGAGGTCCAGGGCTTTCTCCAGGCCAGACTAACTCTTCTGGGGACCCAGGGTGAAACCAAAATTGGGGGGGTTCAGTATTCACTGTGTGGTAGGGTTTTCTGGGGAGCAGGTGTAGGGTCTGTGTGGGAGGGAGGGTACAGGAACAGGCTAAGGGTGGGAGCTCTGTGTGGGAGGGGAAGAGCAGGATTGGGCAGGGGTTGGGGGATCTGAGTGGGAGGTGAGGTGTTTTAGTGGGCCGGTGGTTCGGGGTAGGTGGGGCTGGTATATGGGAGGGAGGGTACAGGAACAGCTTGAGGTGGAGGTCTGAGTAGGAGGGAAGTGGAGAAGCAGGGTAGAAGTGAGAGGGTCTAGGCAGGAGGAATGTGTAGAGCAGGCTGGGGTGGAGGGCTCTTGATGATGGAGATCATTTACCTCTTCACACTGCCACTGCCTTTGCTGACCCCTCTCTTTGCTGGTAGAAAGACAGCACATGACTGCCTGGAGAAGCTCTTCTCTTACTGGTTCCAGGTACCATCCCCAAACCTTATTGACCTTATTGGTTGGAATTCTGGCCCATCAGAAAAGCAGAGGGCCATGCCTGGGAAAGACAGGAAGAAAAACCTCTCCAGGGAGTCATGTGATGCTGTTCTCCCAGCACTATCAATGCTATGTTTATGAGGGTATTTTGACTGCTTCTGGAAGTCCACAGATGAATGATTGTAAATGTTTGGAACGCAAAAACAGCATTAGGCATTCCTGAATGTATCTTTTTGGTGTCTGATTTAATCAAAGCCAACATGACTAAAAGCTGTACCATAAGATGACATATATTTAAAAATTAAGAACTAAAGCAGACTGACTCAGGTATTCATGTGCATGAATGTGCATTGAAACATGCTGTGTTAAAATTTAGAGGTATTATAATGACTTTTAATAGCAATATTTATGACTTACAGATTATTTACAAAAATAGAAAGGAAAGTATTCCAGCTTATCTTCTCTCCTTGCTCGCCATAAACTAGATTTTTACTAAAAGAAAGAACAGAACTCATAGTTCCTTAACATAACATCGGAAGCATTCAGTCTGGCAATGCGGTCAGGGTACTAATTAATATAAGCAAAACTATAAGGCATCACTGAATGACTGAAATGAACAATTTAATGGACTGAATTTTATGCAGTTTCTATTGTAAGTTCACCTCTTTGATTAATCAAATTCAGAGCAAAACAGCACTGTCTGAGTGTTGCATAAAAAGTCCTTACCTGCAGCTGGAGACCAGACTGTGGTCAAAAGATTGGCAGAGGCAGCAAGGGAGAGGGGATGAAGGAGGGGGTAAGAGAAAAGTAAAGCAATAAAATATCCTATGTTGTACGACCTCAGAAAATTTCATCTTACACATTTATCCAGGTTAGTTATGTGACATAACTACAGATGAGTTTAAAACAACTGACTGTTCATGAAGAAATAAAAAAAAACCCAAATTTGAAAGGAAGTTCATGGTATTATTACATAGTGAAAGTGCAGCAATCCATTACCTTCTTGTTTATTAGATTCTTTACAGTTTTACTCAATCATCAACTATATAATTAAGAAAAAAATTGATGAGCAACAGTTCACATCACTAAGAATATTTTATGTCTCATAAGATGCAAATGTGAAAGGCTTTAATAATGGTTTTTATTTTAATTATTTTTGCTTAGATAGTCAAAACATTTGGATGTTAAGCATGAGCAACACAGTTTCACATTTATCTTGAGAGATTGGCTTCATAAGTACAGCAGTAGTCCTAAAAAAATGTTTGCCCTAAAATCCTGAGGTTTAAACAACAACAACAAAAGAAAATGTGGGGGAGGGAAGGAGCTTTAAATCCTGTTTCCAGTGAAATCGATGGACATTTTGGCATGCACTTTAGAAAGGTCACAATTTCACCACAGGTTCTTTTTTATTGGTCTTATGATTCCTGAGCCTTTAGAGTACAGTTAATTCTGACTTTCAAGCTTTACTAATAAAAGCTAGGGTTCTTACATCTTCAGTTCATTTCACAAATGAAGCTTTGAAAAAACCAACCCCTGCAAATATAGTGGGACTTGTGATCCAATCACTAGAGCTGGTAATACTAGAGTCATCTTTATATATATTTATTTTGTGGGACAATAGTGATTGTTCTTTCCTTACTGAAAATGTTAAACAATCTTGCATTTGGAGGCACCAAATAGTAATACACAAAACTGGTGGCTGATTTTACAAATACATTCTTGAGTAATTTATTCATGTGAGTAGTCTTTTAGTTCAAATATGGTGTTTCTACAAACATACTTTAGAAATGTGTCCTTCTTCACTAGTTATAGTTATGGAAGTGATAGAGGTAGTTCCCCTCATTTCTTTTGGAAATCTCAACTTTTTCTCTTGAAGTCTATATGGGGAAACGACAATGCATAATTTTGATGGCTGTAAACTATGTAAAATAACAATAATATATTGCAGTTAATTAGGGATTACAAACAAAGGTATGCCATCATCAACAACCATTCACAGATCATGAGCAATAGTTCTTCAACCATATCAAATACAGTCAGTAATTTTGGAAGCAGATTGAAGCACAAGATTTCAGCTGTGCAACTCCCGTATTACTGATCCTTTTCCTTTGTAATCAAGAGCATCTAGTGCAGTTTTTATTGTTTTGACTTAGTTTCTTTGTGGTACACAGATCCAGTAATGAGATGACAATTGGCTCCAAGTAAAGGGCAGCACAGGAGGGAGATTGTGACTGCTGGAAATAGTGAGAGTGCTTTCAATAGCAGCATGGAACTCTTGAAATTGTTGTAACTGTCAAGCAACTTATGTTAACTGTTTGTTTTCCATCTTCTACCCTCTCCCATTTCTGACCCCCATCTTCTATTTCTCACCAAATTCCTGAAGAAATTGCAAATAGGTAGGGGCCTGTAAGGACAAAAGTCAAGTGTATAGGAAGAGCAAGAGAAACATTACAGCATTACTATGAGATATTAAATTGCATTTACTTTGATTTATTTCATGAAGCAGGAACCTTTTTGAGTTATATATATGTATATATATATTTTTTTGAAATTATTATTTAACTAATTTAACAATGTAACAATTAATTCCATACCCACAGAGGGTTGGAGGGGGTGTGGTGTTGGGCTCAGTGTGAATTCTAATGATGTTTTACTGCTTCTTCACCTGCCTTTTAAGTGATAAGGCAGCTGTAATACAAAACAAAAAGGTTGCAAATAGAGCACTCTACAATAACCAAAATTCTGTTCCATAGCATTTTTAATGGTTATCTTGTTTCATATTGCCAATGAAAGTGGACAAGAACTTCTATGTGTGCTTATTTCTAACATAGATGTGAAGGGAAGAAAAGTGGGGAAAAGCTTTATATGGAGGGAAAATGCAGTAACAGAGTATTCATTCAGAAGGATACAGGGCTTAAATACTGTTTCCCCTAATGTTACTGGTAAGTCAGTACCCCCACTTGATCTGGGATTCCAATTCTTTCTTGCCCCCTTTTCTCTTCCTCTCGGAATGAGGAAGTGGGGTTCCTTCAAGTGAATATGGCTCCTTTTCTTCTTGTGATCCAGTCAAAGCACCACTCTGTATGCCACAAAGCCACCGTCATGTGGATTAAGTGCCGTTACTTAGAATTCCATTTGTCCCCTGGCTTCGCAGGGACAGAAGAAGTTTTGTTGCATGTTTGAAGAATTAGTATTCATATTCTCATATCCATCATGTGTTAGTTCTGGCAGATTGGATCTCTGCCTCATCAGGAGATGTGAATGGGAACACTTGGCTGTGAATAGTCTTAAACAAAGGTAAATCCAAAGCAACAGCAGTAAAATCAGTAGACTTTCATTGTAGAATCTGTGTTTTTGCTGTAAATTTTCCATTCCTTCCTCTTCTTTTCTTTCATACATTCTTGTTTTGCTGAGATAAGTGCTTTTATTACCAGCTCTCTCTTTTCTCTCAAATTCTCTTTATTTATCTGATATTTAATTGTCAGAGATGTTCATAGAAGGCTGGGGACTCTTTATAAAGCGACCTATTTCAATACTTGAATATATGAGTTATCTTGCAAAGCAATGACTGGTATATAGCAGATGTATATGTGTGAGTGTGCATATTACACTACATTCCCTGTCAAAAAAAGACAATATAACTTTCAGCTTAATGCAATTGAAATGAAAAATGGCCAGTTTTTTAAATATACATCTGTCAACTTCAGTTTATTTGACAAAAATCTTATTGTGCAAATATAACATATCTAAGTTTATTGTGCAATCAGAGAAAAATCATTTTGCTGTTTATGTGAGAGGGAAAAATCTCAGAAAATTTGCTATAAAATATTGTTTAATAACCACTGTACTTGTTACGGAGGGAAATGAATAAGCATAAGCTTAACGACAAACAATGTTTGATTTTGATGGCACTCTCAAGTGACTAGATTGTGTCTCAAAATTTATATGTCATAACATAATAGTTATAATGCTGTATAATTTTAAAATATGTCTGGATGTATCCAGACTAACTTTGTTTGAACCAAGCTGCCCCTAGACTCAGGCAGCTCCTTTGCAATATTTCTAACACCTAGAGAAGAAGTGGGTGAACTTTTTGACCTGTAGGTCCCTTCAGGATATAGAAATTGTATGGAGGGCCATGTATGCTCACACAATTGGGGCTGGAAAGGAAGCTATAGGGTAGGGCTGTAACGAGTAGATTGGGGATGAGAATTTAGGGCAGAGATAAGGAATTTGTGATACAGGTTGTTATGGAAAGAGTTTTAAGGGAAGGAGGAGTGATCAAAGCTTGGGCAGGGAGTTGAAGTACAGGGGTGTGGGATGGGGACTTTAGCTGGGGGTTGCAGGCTTTGGGGAGGGCTTTAGAGATGAGGGACTTGGCATGTGGGAGGGTTCTCAGGCCTGATATCAAAAGGTTTGGAGGGTGGGATGGGATCATGGCTGGAGAACGGGCCTAATGTGTAGTGGGAGGATGCATATTCTGGGTGGTGCTTACCTCAGGAAGCTCCTGGAAGCATCATCGTGCCCTCCTCCAACTCCTACTTGGAGGCACGGCCAAGCAGCTGCATGCATTGTCCAATATGCACTTCCCATCCAATGGGAGCTGCAGGTGCGGTGCTTCAGGCAATGCATGGAGCCTCCTAGCTGCCCCTACATGCAGGGGAGGACATGCTGCTTCTGGGAGTCATGCGGAGCAGAGCAAAGATCGGCCCAATTCCACAGAGGGAGCGCAACAGTCAGATTGAAATAGCTAATGGGATGGATGTGAGCTGCAGTTGGTAGTTTGGCCTCCTCTGCTCCAGAGGGAGATATTGTAATCTGATAATGAGAGAAAGAGGCAAGCTGAGATTCATTGATGAAAAGGAGCTAACAATAATGTTAGTCATCATGCTGTAGTGGATGCAGTGATCAGATTATTAATATGTAAACTTTCTTAAATGATGATTTTACAGTACTTTGTGGTTGCTTACATCAAACTGAAAAAATTCTCCATTTCAGCATAAAAGTAATATAGGCTCGAAGATTGTATTAATAGATTATTTTGCACAACATTAAACCTCCAAATGCTTGCAGGAATGTGTGATGCTACAGTACTTTTAAACAACTGTGATACAATTAATTTCTTGATCTACATGCACCAGCAGCTAATAACCATAAAAATACTGCTAAGAAGGTTGGACAGATAAAACATTTTTTACAGTGCATGCTAATGTCAAGTGTAAATTTATTTCACAGAAATGGCCCATAAATTCTGCTCACAAATCTTGCTATTTCCACCACTGGCAATTTATCATTTTGTATTATAATAAAATCATAGATATTAGGGCCAAGGATGACCTCTTGGTTCCTCTAGCTCATCTCTCTGCACCTCTGCAGGAATGTATTCATACATTTTATACAGACTTGTCTGCTACTTCTCCCTCTAGTGCGCTATGAAACCTTTCAGTGATTGTGATACTATGACCTCCATTGGCAGGTTATTCCATTATCTAATTGACCTCACTGTTACAAAGGCTTTTTAATCTTTGGCCTCCATTTATACCTTTCTTAATTTTAGACCATTACTTCTTGTTTTATCCATAAGGATAACTGAAAACAGCCTCTTCCTTTTCTTTTGTATTAATTCCTCACAGGTACTCACATATATTTATCATGTCACCTTAGTTTTGGTTTTCTCTCAAGTGCACCAATTCAGTGCTTTTAGCCTCTCTCCATAGGTCATATTTTTTGAACCTTTCAACATTTTTATTGCCCTTCTCTTTAGTTTGATGATGACATTTTTTCTTCACAGTGCTGAGCCAAAAACTACACAAAGTGCTCCAGATGTGCCTTCAACAGTCTTTTATATTTTTATGCAGAAAAATAATACTTGCCACCCAGAAGTGCTTTCCTGCTGCGATTTTAAAAAAATTTACAAACATATAAATTAGACTTGCCAAGATTCCAAGTAGGTGTGTATATTTGTCTCCATTTTAAAGAGAAGGAAACAAAACCCAGGGAAGGTTCTTGTTTGCTCAGTGACATACAGGGGATCTGTAAAGCTAGCAGTCTTGTATGTTAACCTCAACAGTCTTTTACTTCCCGGGTCGTGCCTTTGTTTATTTATTGAAAGAGAGCATTTACCATACTGGTGGCAGCGTTATGTCACAACCTGTGTTCAGTTCTTAGGTTTTACCATATCCAGGTTCTATTCTAATTATAGAATCATAGAATACTAGAACTAGAAGGGACCTCGAGAGGCCATCGAGTCCAGCCCCCTGCCCTAATGGCAGGACCAAGTACAGTCTAAACCATCCCTGATAGACATCGATCTAACCTGTTCTTAAATATCTCGAGCGATGGGGATTCCACAACCTCCCTTGTCAATTTATTCCACTGTTTGACCACCCTGACAGTTACAAACTTTTTCCTTATGTCCAAGCTAAACATCCCTTGCTGCAGTTTAAGTCCATTCTCTCTTGTTCTATCCTCAGAGGCCAAAAAGAACAAGTTTTCTCTCTCCTCCTTATGACACCCTTTTAGATACCTGAAAACCTCTATCATGTCACCCCCTCAGTCTTCTCTTTTCCAGACTAAACAAGCCCAATTCTTTCAGCCTGAGTGTGCCACTCTGTTAGCCGATGGTCGGGCGGAATACCACCTATGCCCTTGGTTTCATCCGAGTCTTCAACTGCTAGGACAGAGACCCTTTGCAGCGGGCAGCCTGGGCAGGCTGACGGATGCCCCAGGGTCCTAACACCCAAGTCTTTAACTGCTAGGATGGAGTCCCTTTGCAGGGGGCAGCCAGAAAGGCTGACCGGTGCCCCACAGGTTGTACTGAGAGCCTCCTACACCAGTGTCCTTAACTGCTAGGACAAGGTCCCTTCGCAGCGGGCAGCCAGGAAGGCTGACAGGTGCCCCAAGAGTCTGCTCCATGGAGGCAGCATGACTCAGCGCTTGGCTGTCAATACGTCCCACCAGTGACCAGGCTGTTACAGCTGAAAAGCAGCTAGGCTGTTTGTTTTGTGTTCGGTTTGCACAGTAACAGGAGGAGTCAGGTTACCACTTAATCAATTACTTGTTTATTTAACTAAAGAGTTAAGCCCTTATGGTTACAAGGTTACGAGGTTTATACTTTGATTACAAATAGCTAGCATACACTTTAATTCATAGATCTATATTTGTTAAATGTGCACAAAAGCAAAAGGTAAAATACCTAGCAGGTCTTATTCTCACCCCTGCATTACCAACGTGGCATGGCCGGCGTCTTCTCTCAATCCCTTGGGAAGAAGTCTTTTTTTCAAGGAAGTGGGCATCCCCTGGGACCTCGGGAGGCAAAGACCCTCCTGTCTGGCAGGCAAAGGTAATTGGAGCTCAAAAAGGGCTGCCAAACCCTCCTCTTATACCTCTTGGGTCACGTACGCTTCTTCCTTATCTAAAAGGGTGCCAGTTGAATTAAATCATCCTGTGATGCTGGTTCTTACAGGGAGTTCAAGGGCTTAGTTAGCACCTGTGAGGTGGAGACAATTTAGGGCATTTTTTCTTAATGGGCCGGAGATTCCTCCCTCTGGGACCAAGTGTGGGCGTATTAATCACCAGTACCAGTCAAGGGCTGCCCGAGGTCCTGGAGGTCTGTTAGTCCATTGTCCTTTGTTGTCTGGTTTCGGCCCATTCAGGGTCAGTCTGTCTCTTGCTCTGGAGCATCAAAGACTTTTGCTAGGAGATAAGCACATCTGCGCTCTCAGGCATTCTAAGACTGGGCTGTTCCTTTTAACCCTTTCGTGCCTGAAGCGCCTAAGGAAATCAAGATGGAGTATAGCAAAGGTGGTGGGGGGGGTGCTCTGTCTGGCTACATGCTCCCTAACCATAACTTCTTGTGGAGCATGTGGATTCTTCCTTTTGACGTGAAACATGTTGCTATGAACAGTTGCAGAGCAGCCACAAAGCTCTACATCTATGTAACCGTTCTGTTGGTCATGGAATGGGAGGATCTGCACAGCTGCAGACTTCTGAGTCTTGAACTTTCCTGGCCCAGGATTGTTCCCTAATACTGCTATCTGCTTTTAGCTATTGGGCCTGGGGAGAAGGTATCTCTGTCACAGTTCCCCCACATCATGCTCCCTTTGAATAGAGTGAAAAACTGAATGCATAAGAATGCACTAGACCTCTGAAAGAGATGAACACTGAGGCTGAAACAGTGGCTAAAGACAGACTCTGATGCAAGCATGAATCCTTACCAGAAGATCTAGTCATAGGTTTAATACAGTGCCTGTCGCAGTGGTACTTGAAGGATGCTTATTGGTATGAGTTACAGCTTACTAATCTCTGCTGCTTAGTTTCCTGCATAAAATACATTTACCCAGGCAGCACATGTGAAGAATTGTTGAATCTATGTTCTCTGCATTAAATTCCATAGTGAACTTTTACTGAGTTTGAGAGGACATTTTTTGGAGGCTGGAGAGTCAAAATGATGAGTGAATCAAGGCCATGATTTCATTGGCAATTACAATATTTGCATTTTTACCTATCTGCAGGTTCCTAACTATCTATTTATTTTTCAATCATTCAGTTATCTTGCACAATCATAGTAAATGTTTATGCAATGTAAGTATATGGGCACATTTCTGAAAGTGTGTTTTTATTGTATAGACTTTGGACTTTTGTTTTCTGTGTTGTCTCATTATTATGACAACTGGTACATGAACTTTGAGATAACCAAAAAAACTGTTAAGGAAACACTCTTTTTTTATCTCAGTTCAGAGAGAATTCAAAAGGCTTCTGTTCTCAAGTGTGAGGATTCGACAGTGCACTTGAAGTGTTCCACCCAGCTCTAAGGATTCACAAATGCGGGACACATTTGTGACACTTGAAATTGCAGCACAACAACAGCTAAATGGAAGAGGTGCCACCCGTTAGCAAGCCTATAGCTCCACACTAAATGGTGCTACAGCAGGGAAGGAAGATTGGACTTGTCAGCCCACCTCCCTGCCAGAGATGGTGAGGTGTGTCCTGTTTTTGTCCCATAACTACCCTTCGGGTGCATGCCTATACTAGTTTGCCAGAGTGACACTGCCTGGAGCTTGGGGAATTGTGGAATAAAGGCTAGAAAGAGGATATGGGGAGAGGAGGGTTGGGGAGCTACAGGATGCAGCAGGAGCCAGAAGTTATGTGGCCTAGGGGAAACAGTGGAAGCCAGGAAAGGTATCTGCATCGGGGGCCTGGAGCCATTTGGTTGGGAAATGCATGTTCATTGGGAGTAGGGAGTCCGGGTAAGCAATAAGAGTGAGAAGTAGATGGGAGGGAGGAAAAGGCATCAGGGACCAGGAACCAAGAGAAGGATGTTAGGCTTTTTGAGGAATTTCTTAACCATATATTTCTGAATAATTCAAATGGGCTTATTTTGGATAGGTGACATGTTCAAGTTGTATAAAGGAAGGACTTGGATAAGAGGTTCTTGTTTGTTTTCTCCCTGATTTACTTGTCTATACCTGTGGTTGAACATGTACGGCTCTGTCTTGACTAAATTCCGGGCATGTGACAAGGCAAGCTTAAGCCTGCGTAAAGTCTAGTGCCATATATACATGCAGATAAGGCCTAAAGCAAGTATTCATAAATGTGGCTTCCAGTGCTTAAGGCAATTGGGCTGAGTACCACCACAAATGGTGCAAAGCAGCATGCTGTACTTCAAGTCTCCAGCCAGATAAGTGCAGCAGTTCACCGGCTATAAAACTGTTGTCCACAAAAAGTTTAAACAACCTACGGAAGAGACACAGCAAAGGTGGTGTAATTTAGTTTAGAGAAAAAGAAACTAGAGTGTGGTTCCTCCAAGTCAAGCTTACTGTACACATAGGCAGAAGGAGAGAATGAGCAAGGTGCCCCCACATGCTGTGCTCACTGCAACAACTCAAAGGAACTAAACCATTCAGACCAACTGACACATTGTAGGCACCTCAACATGTGGGGGAAATAGAGGTCATGACCTCCAGTCTGGCATAATAAGTCTGTGTAAGGGGTGAACTGTATGGCATGCATGAATAGATGTATTATTAGCATTGATTATAAAGCTTGCAATAAACGCATAGTTGCATGAATAGCTCTGGTGTTTTCTGGTTCCTTTCACACCTACTAACTCGAATACACAATACTTTATTACATTATTGGAGTATCATGTATCTCATGGGGGGAGCATAGGAAAGAATAACTTGTTTATTGTGTAGCATACAATGCTCTTAAACAGTGAAAAATACTGTCCTGGCTTCTAATAGATCAGCTGGGGAGGTCATGTGGGGAGATGACTGTCCCTCCAGTATGCCCTCACACCAGTGAGTCAAACGTATCTTCTCTAGTAACTTACACTTGTGGAAAGTGGCCCAGATCCCGCAGTGTAGATTTATTGAGATAGCATCCATTCAGCCTGGCTACCAGTTTCTTGAGATAAGAGTATTGGATAGGAAAATGGACACTGGATGGAGTAGCCATTTGTTCCAGGGATGAAGACCTATTCCAGAGTACACAAACTGGATGAAAATACAACCATTTGCTGGCCTGGAGCAGAGGCTGGGCAAACAGCACCATGGCAGTGGTGGGGGCTGGAGCAACGTGTGGTGGGGACGCCCCGTGGGCCCCCTGCACTTTCTCCCCAGGTGGCTGCCGCTCCCTGGCACTCTGTGGCCCTTATGAGAGCTTCTGGGTGTGGGATACACCAAGCAGCAGCCTGCAGCATGAATATGTGCCCTCCATCCACCTCAGCACCTCCTGCACTTGCCTGGCCTGTGCCCTGCCGGGGGGGCTGCCAGCCCCTGGGCAAGGAAGGTCCTCAGAGGAAAAAAAGGAAATCTGAAGTTGCAGAAGCAGGCAAACAGTTGGATTTGTTGGCTATTGGTACAGCGTTTGGCAGTATTTTATTATATAACACAGTTAAATGAGAATTACAGAGCAAACTAGATGGCGGTCATGACAATAAAAGAAACTGTATACAGTGGCATCAGGACAATGGCTGTTTATATAGTTTTCACAAGACAAACACATTGTGGAATAGAACACACAGACCTGCAAAGTGAAGTGCATATAAAAGATTGAGGAATAGTGCAAATTTGGACCCAATTCTCCTTCTCTGGCACCTTGTATGATCCTTTGTGCCAGAGCAAATTGGGTGTAACGTGCAACCTTCATGTGCAAGGTATGTTTTTGTTTGGGCGTATTTTAGATCCGGTTTGCGTTTTCCTTTGCAAAGTGTACATGATTATAGCTTTGTCTACACTTGCGAAAGTGCTGTTGCGTCAGTGCTTTAATGGAGTGCTGTGGTCATAGCTCCAGGGCTTTAGAGAAACCACCTTCACAAGGCACATCGCTCCAATCGCTGGGAACTTGTTTAGATTGGAGCTTTGCTGCACTGTAACTTGCTGTGCCTGGGATATGTGTGTTTTTTCACATTTTTGAGTGAGAACGTTACAGTACAGTAAAGTGCCGGTGCAGACAAGCCCTATGGAAAGTGTAAGGGCATAGACAATTAAGACAATTGAGACCTTTTTTAATTGTTTGGCTTATTTGATCAATTTGAAGCTTTGGTACTTGATGTGGTCATAGTGTGTACATGAGAACTATAAAACTGTCTTTCTCCCAGGAGAATATAATTTTATTCAGAAGAAAAGATTTCCCCCCTCTGTTGAGCAAGACCTGTGTCCTGTGATTGAGATTTCTCTGCTTCTATTCCAAACTCTGCAGCAGTGCTGTGTTATTTAAAAAATAATCAAAAAGACTTTTTAAAAAGTCATTGACCTTGTGCCATCAAAGGGATTCGTTTGCGAGATTTTGTGCTCTCACACTGTTTCTCTCTATTTTCTCTGACGCCATACCTCACACCCCAAACTGAACATTGAACTGTCAGGAATGAAATAACATGAACACTTTTATAAAAACAAATTTTATCTTTCCTCGGTCTGGTAGTGTTAATGGAAAATCCCTAAGTGGATTTTCAGTCAATTACATTAAATAGATACGTTAATTCTTTGAATAGACATCATGCAACATTTAAACCTGAAATGTAAGAAGCCAGAAGGGAGAGAAGGTGGTGTGGGGGGGCGGGGCGTGGAGAGATATTTAGTAGCTTTTCTTCTTATATTGTTAAGTAACTTACTTGGATCAGACAGCAATCTAGTATATACTTAAGATTTCCAATCAATGCCTGAAATTCCACTTCAGCAAAAAAAGGGGTGCTAATTGTCAACTCTGTGTGTTTATATACAAGTATGATCTGCTTCTGAATCAATTCCTCATGTGAAATAAATTGGTAATAACAATCACAAGAGCAGCTGCATGGTAAGGGACATATAATAAACTGAGTAATCCACTGTAGGTGGACCTTCTCTCATCCAGCATCCTCCGGACCTGATGGTGCTGGACAAGAGAATTTGCTGGGTGATGGAGTCAATATTTTCTAGCACATTACAAATTCTTCCATTGCTTACTAGGCTCTTAGAAGACATTTGGGGTAAACTACAGCTAAATAACTGAAAGAGCCCTTCTACCTAGTTTGTTTCAGGAAGAAAGGTTCTTTTGAAGATGGGGTTTATTTTCGAAAAAGCCCCATCTACACTGCTTTTTTTTCTTCTGTAAGAATCTCTTCTGAAATGAGATTATGCAAATGAAGCAACAGGTATGTAAATCAGTGCCTCATTTACATTGTTGGTTCCCCCATTTGCATTCCTCTTTCAAAAGAGGAATGCGGGTATAAACATAGCCTGAGAGTGAGGACTGGTGGCTGCAAACACACTTTATGGGATCACTTGAAACTTGGCCACATCCATGATAAGTAATTGTCTGGCTAGCTACTATCATGCTGGATTACAGTGTTTGCGAGATGAGAGAGCACCGAATTAGAGAGGTTCACCCTGTACAAAGAATATATTGACTTTGTCACTCTAAATAGAAATGTCTTTTTCTCACTGGAAATATCAAGATTTTTGGAGACATGAAACCTTGGCAGATATATATGGGTAGGGTCTCAATACACTGTTCATGGACACACATGGTAACCCACCGTCCAAACCAGTAACTTTCAACATTTCCAGACTACTGTACCCCTTTCAAGAGTCATATTTGTCTTATGTGGTTACAAGTTTCACCTCACTAATACGTTTATAAAATCAGAAACAAAAAACCACAAGGGTCACAGTACACTTATTGAAAAATTGCTTCCTTTCTCATTTTTATCATATAAAATAAATCAATTACAATATAACTAATGCACTTACATTTCAGTGTATAGTAGAATAAACCAATCATCATCTATGAAATTTTAGTCAACACTTACTTTGCTCATATTTCTATGTAGCGTGTTGCAAAACTAGGCAAATATCAAGATGAGTTGATCTGCCCCCAGAAGTGTTCTGTATACCCTAGAGGTACATATGTCCCTGGTTCAGAACCACTGATCTAAACCATTGTCTAACCTGCTCTTAAAAATCACCAGTGAGACATATTCAACAACTACTTTAATTAATTTATTCTAGTTTTTAACTACCTTGACAAGAAGCTTTTCCTAATGTCCAACCCTAACTGTCCTTGTTGTATTTAAGACCATTGCTTTTTGTCCTATCTTCAGAAGTCTATGTAAGCTGTTTTTCTCCCTTCTCATTCCAACGATCTTTTAGCTGGGTATACACTTGCCCCTTACTTCAAAGGGGGCATGGTAATCAGGGTGATGGGAGATTACTAATGAAGTGCTGCGCTGAATGTTCAGCACTTCATTAGGCTAATTCTCCCCCGTGGCAACTTCTGAGTGTAAAATTTTGAAGTGCCTTTATTCCCCAAACCTTTGGGGAGTAAAGGCACTTTGAATTAGCATGGGCACTTCGAAGCACCTGCAGCTACACAGCATGCTGGCACTTGGAAGTTTGAAACTTTGAAGTTGCCATGGGGGAGAATTATTCTAATGAAGTGCTGCATATTCAGTGAAGCACTTAATTGGTAATCTCCCATCACCCTGATTACCAATGGCCCCTTCGAAGTATGGGGCAAGTGCAGACATAGATTTTATGTACTTAAAAACAGTTATTATGCCCCCTCCTCCACCTTCTTTTCTCCAGACTAAACAATGCTTTTTTTTTTCCTTCCAATTTTACATCATAGGTCATGCTTCCTAGGATGTTATTCATTTCTGTGCCCTTCTTTAAACTTTCTCCAGTTCATCCACACCTGTCCTGAAATGTAATGCCAAGAGATGGACACAACACTCAAGCTGAGGCCTAATCAGTGCAGAGTAGAGGAACTACTTCTTATGTTTTGCTAACAGATATGAGAATGATGCTTGTGTATTTTTTTTTTGCTTCAGTCTCCTACTACTGACATATTTAGCTTGTGTGTGCTCTGACCCCAGATTCCTTTCCGTAACACTCCTTCCTAGGCAAGCCTTTCCCTTTTATATGTGTACAATTGATTGTCCCCTCCTCAGTAAAGTACTTTGCATTTGTCCATATTAAATTGTATCCCATATACTTCAGATCATTTCTCTAGTTTCTTCAGATCATTTTGTATTTTTATTCTAACCTTGAAGCACTTGCTACCCGTCCCAGTTTGGTATTGTCTGCAAACATTATAAATGCACTCTTTATGCCATTATCTACATACTTAATGAAGATATTGAATAGAACCAGACCCACAACTGGTCCCTGTGAGACCACATTTGATATGCCTTTCTGGCTGGCTTGTCAACCACTGAAAATTACTTTCTGGTAATAGTTTTCCATCCACTTATGAAACCACCTTCTGGTAGCTCATTCTAGACTGTGTTTCCCTAATTGAACTAAATATTTAGGATTAACACTGTATCTATTAAGCATAACCCAGAGGAGGGTAGCATGGCTTTAATCCTTATCTTCCCTGATATGCAGAAGAAGCGTGCCTGACACCATGTTCCTTTGTGAGATATAGTCCACTTCCTCCAAGCTCCTCATCTATGCAGAATATATGAAAACAACTATGGCATTACCTTCAGTCTGGGAACTACATTCTGCCTGGTCATCATGTAGGTAGGGCAAGTGAGGTGGTGAAATAGACAGTCCTTGCACTTGTCCCCCACTGCAAAATGGCCAGATAGAATCTGGACTTCTGTTTACTAACTTTCAGTTGTATTATTGAAGCTGTGGGGTTTCTTGCTACACAAATGCATCTCCCCCAAGAACATGACAGAAATATTACTTGTACTGGTAACGGATACTATTGCATGAGAGTAAGGATGGAAGACCCAAGCCATTTGTAGAGGAACTTACTTATGATCTGGAGTCACCATGGCTGGGTCTACACTAGACAGGTTTGTTGATTGATTCTCGACAGAACTCTGCATTTGCCTCGACAGCATTGTCCCTCAAAGGCTATGTCAACGCTAGAAGCACCTGTCGACAGAACTTACTGTCAACAGGGAAATCTCGACCGTATACTGTTGATGGTTTCCATCCATATGCAAGAACATTTCCATACAGACCTAAAAATCATGGGCTATGTCTACACTACACGCATCTGTCAACAGAAGTTACTGTCAACAGGCAAATCTTGATAGAGCCCTTGTCAACGGATTGCATCTACACACAACTTGCTCTGTGGACAGAGAACTGCCAGGCTGCACTGCCTTCTGGTGCCAGAAAATAGAATGGCAGCTCTGCAAAGAGGGCTGCCCTGCAGCCGGAAGACATTTCTATCCATAGACGTGTCTACACTGAACTTTTGTCGACAGTATTCTCTCCAGAGATTGTTATGCCTCAAACTTTTGAGGGATAATACTGCCGAAGAAAATGCAGAGTTCTGTTGAGACTTAGCAAGCATGCAGATGTTCCCTGAGTTATGTCAACAGAGGGCCCCTTCTGTTGACAAAAACTCTCTATCTTAGACCCAGCCAAAGATTAGAGGCACAATAATCTCTGGACATAGTAATGTCAACAAAAGTGCAGTGTAGAGTGTCTGTGTTTGAGAATCTCCCATTATGGGTAATTTTATACTGCTATTTGATTCAAAGTATGGCATATAGCTGGCATAAATGAAACTTGTCTAGAAGCTTGACATGATGCCTATAGGAGGTCCAAGTATTATTACACATACAAGTTGGCCAGGACAACCTTTTTACAGACTTAATTTTATTTTAAGCTTAATAATATGCTGTTACCAAACCCTTCCTGACAATTTGCCAAAAGATGAGCTAGCTTTACTGATGTGACTTGTAAGATTCTTGTCTATAGTAACATAATCTGACAGTATAGTAACAAGGAAGATTTCTGTAATAGAATTCGGCTGTGTGTTGCTGATGGTAACTTTTGGTTTGATGTAGGCTGTCCTTGGCACAGGTTGATAATGACTTTTGTCTTTTTCAAATTGATTGTCAGCCCATACATTTTTGCAGTCTAAGTGAATATTTCCATAGTAAGTTGTATCTCCTTCATAGCATGTGTCTCTAGAGCACAGTCATTGGCATGTGGTTGCTCAAGGACAATTTCCCCTAAGACCTTTGTGGAAGCACATATGGCCTGTTCAGATTAAATAAGTTTTGACAGGATTGGAAACATATCCTGATACCAGCATTCAGGTTTCTTTTTACATCATCAAGAGTTGTGGCATGAAAGAGATTAAACCAAGAGTGAATGCATACCTTTAGTGATAGGAAATGGGTCTGACAGAATGCAGTCTGCCCAGGCTCATCTGAGCAGTTAATCATGAAATAGCTTCAGAATGCTAGTGATTTTTTCTGACCAATCAAACTTAATGATAACCAAATCAAAGGTCAAATGTTAGTGTCAAATGCTTTAGTCAGGTCAATAAAGACAAAATAAATGTCCTTTTGGTGTTTTCTGCATTTCTTCTGGATTTGAACAGTAACAAACACCATAACTGCTGTTCCTTATATTGGCCTAAAGCCATATAGTGATGCTGGTAGTATTTGCTTTCACTCTAACTATAGGATTGAGTATTAACACAGTGGATCTTTTTTTTTGCTTTTTTTTAACCTTCTTTATCACACTAATTGAAGAACTGAATTATCTTAATTAGTCTTTCTTACTTTCTAGTGGTTGGGTAAGGGTTTACAACGATTTGGCAATTGCTGTAGGTCAGTGTTGCAAGTTTGAATGGCACCCCTTGGAAATCTATCGCTGCAAATGTTGTAAGAAAATGTAAACAGTTATAAAGGAGACTGGAGTGAGGTGGATGAAGAAAAATCACCCTGAGTGTGGAAAGTCAGATGGTGAATCCATTTCAGCCCACTGAGTTCCTCAGTCAGCATACAATAAGACTTGTATTGTCTGTCAGTAATAGCTATCTTATAGTCAGGGAAACAACCTTGTGATTGCTCTTTGGGGTTAAATAAAGGTTTGAAGACCTGCCTGAAACACTACTGATGGAGGAGACCCTGAGAGAATCTTGGGTAATTTGTAACAGAAACTATTAGTACATAGTAAACTAATGGAGATTACAGCACATCACATAATGAGCAAACGTTTGTCACAGTATTTTTCAATTTTATCTTTAGCAAGAGTAGAGGTGGTGAAATTATTTGAAGTGATTTTGGCAATGTTTTCATAAAATATTTATTTTCATTTCCATTATTCCATTATTCTGCCAACTCTGTACAAGAGCTACTTCAAGTACTATTATCCCTGCCAGGCATTTTCCAGAATGTCAATGATTTTCATATTTGAGGAAACAGATGCAGCATTAGCACCACTGATCTTGTCTTCAGAGGTATCATTAATAACTTCAGCAGCCTCCTGCCCTATGTTATCACGCACTTATTCTACAGAATTTCCACCTGCAGAAACATTAGCAAGATTTTTAGTCACAACATGACTGTGATTTTATAATCTCTCTGCATACTCTTCTAAGTAGTACCTGGCTCCTCTACATCAGTTTGCAATTCAATGTGTTGGTTTTTTTTTAATTAAAACAATGTTTTTCCTCCTTCCCTTCATCCCTGCCACAACCTCAATCCATAGTCAGCATCTTAAGTGTCTTGGCACTAATTAGGAGGTCAATGGCAACATACAGATTAAGGGTGACATCAAAATGTAAGTGCAGCAATAAATAATAGGAAACATGCCCCCAAAGTGGTGATGGCCCAGGTGAACATTTTACCACGTAAGAAGATTATAAAGGTCTGTGTTCACTTACAGTGTTACAGTGATGCCTCTGCAGTCCTTCGTGGAGATGCTGCCTACATTAACAAGACAGCTTCTCCCAATGGCATACCCACTCCACTGCCCTGATAGGCAGTAACCATGTCAAAAGGAAAAGCACAGTCATTCATAGCATGTTCTACATTGGGAGATTGGTCAATAGAAAAGCCTCAGTGAGGGGTGTTGATTGTCCATGCCCCTGAACAAGGTACTGAGGCTAACATAAGTTCACAATGTAGACCAGTGGTTTTCAACTGTGAAAACTGTCCAAGAGTGCAGTGAAATGTTGTCAATTTCCCCTCATGGTGGCTCTTTGCAGAACCACTGCAGAGGGAAATTGATGACCTCACCCAAGCTGAGGCCCAAGAAGTAAGGCTGCCTGAGTTCCAGCTGGCACAGGGTCAGTTTGTCCTCCCCCCACCTCATCCCTACCCCCAGTGGCTCTGCGGAGCCACCTTGAGGGGAAATGCTGACCCTACAGTGCCCTAACAAAACAAAACAGCAGAAATGTAGCACTTTAAAGACTAACAAAATGCTTTATTTTGTAATGAGCTTTCGTGGGACAGACCCACTTCTTCAGATCAATTTCATTTCCAATACCGACTGACTTGTATAAGTACAGAACACCAAAAAGAAAAAAAAAATGCCATTAAAACTGTCAAATCAAATAGGAGAGAAGGAAGAGGGTGAGAGGTGGGGTGATGTTAATTGTTGTGTCTGAGATATTTACAAGCACCAAAGAAAGAGAAACAGTCTTTGTAATCCATGAGGTAGTTGATGTCTATGTTCATACCATGTGTTAGTGTGTTGAATTTGAATATGTACTCTAACTCAGAAGCCACACACTTTAATATGTTGTTAAACTCTCTCTGTGTCTACACGTGCCCCAAACTTCGAAATGGCCATGCAAATGGCCATTTCGAAGTTTACTAATGAAGCGCTGAAATGCATATTCAGCGCTTCATTAGCATGCGGGCGGCAGCTGCGCTTCGAAATTGACGAGCCTTGCCGCCGCGCGTTGCGTCCAGACGGGGCTCCTTTTCGAAAGGGCCCCGCCTACTTCGAAGTCCTCTTATTCCCGTGAGCTCATGGGAATAAGGGGACTTCGAAGAAGGTGGCGTCCTTTCGAAAAGGAGCCCCGTCTGGACACGCCGCGCGGCGGCAAGACTCGTCAATTTCGAAGCGCCGCTGCCGCCCGCGTGCTAATGAAGCGCTGAATATGCATTTCAGCGCTTCATTAGTAAACTTCGAAATGGCCATTTGCATGGCCATTTCGAAGTTTGGGGCACGTGTAGACGTGTGTGATGCAGGACAGAGATTCTCAGGTCTTTAATAGAATGGCCCATTCCATTGAAGTGTTCACTGACAGGCTTATATATATTGAGTTTCTTGATGTCTGCTCTTTGTCCATTTATTCTTTGGTGAAGGTTTTGCCCAGCCTGTCCAACGTACATAGTGTCAGGGCATTGTTGACACATAATAGCATGTATAACATTGCTGGAAGTACATGAGAATGTGCCTTTGATCTTGTAGCTAACATGGTTAGTTCCAGTGATGGCATCCCTGGAATAAATATGTGGACAAAGTTGGCAGCAGTGTTTGTGGCAAGGAAAAGTTCCAGGATTAGTATTATTGTGGTGTAGGCTGTGATTGCTAGTGAGAATCTTTCTCAGGTTAGGAGGTTGTCTATAGGAAAGGACAGACCTGTCACCTAGAGCCTTCTGGAGTGCAGCATCCTGATCCAGAATAAGTTGTACATTGTTAATGTTGCATTTTTGGGGGCTATAGGTGATGACAAGTGGTGTTCTGTCACTGTTCTTCTTGAGCCTATCTTCAAGTATCTGGCTTCTGGGTATTCACCTTGCCCTTTCAATTTTTTTTCAACTTCTCCTGGTGGGTAATTCAGTCTTATAAATGCTTGGTAAAGGTCTTGTAGTTGTTGGTCTCTGTCAGTAGGATCAGAGCAGATGTGATTGTATCTTAGGGCTTGACTGTAAATTATAGATCATGTGGTATGAGCTGGATGGAAGCTGGAGGCATGTAGGTAAGTGTAGCAGTCAGTGGGTTTTCGGTAGAGGGTGTTGTTGATGTGGCCATCATTTATTTGTACTGTGGTATCCAGGAAATGTATATCTTGTGTGGAATAGTCAAGGCTGAGATTGATGGTAGGATGCAGGTTGTTAAAATCTCTGTGGAATTCTTCCAGAGTCTCTTTACCATGGGTCCAAATGATAAAGATGTCATTGATGTACTGTAAGTAGAGGAGGGGTAATGGGATGAGAACTAAGGAACCATTGCTCTAAGTCAGCCATAAAAATGATAGCATGCTGTGGGGCCATGCAGGTGCCCATTGCTGTGCTGCTAATTGGGAGGTAAAAGTTGTCCCCAAATCAGAAATAATTGTGGGTGAGAACAAAGTTACATAGTTTAGCCACTGGATTTGCTGTGGTAACATCAGGGATGGTATTCCTGATAGCCTGTTGTCCATCTTCATGTGGAATATTGGTGCAGAGAGACTCTACATCCATGCCGGCAAGGTTGTCAGGAAGATTTCCAATATTTTGTAATTTCCTCAGGAAGTCTGTGGTATCTCGGAGACAGCTAGGTGTGCTGGTGACGTAGGGTTTGAGGATGGAGTCTACATAGCTGGGTAGCCTGGTAGTAAGGGTGCCAATACCTGAAATGATAGGGCATCCTGTGTTTCCAGTTTTGTGGATTTTAGACAGTAAATAGAATAATCCAGGTCTGGGCTCAGGTGGTGTGTCTGAGTGAATTTGGTCTCGAGTAGAGGCAGGCAGTTCTTTAAGTAGATGGTGTAGTTTTTTTTGGAATTCCAAAGTGGGATCTGAGGAAAGAGGTCTGTAAAATGTGGTGCTGGATAGTTGTCTGGCTGCCTTCTGTTCATAGTCTGACTTATTCATGATGACTATAGCTCCCCCTTGGTCAGCTGATTTGAGTATAATGTCTGAGTTATTTTTAAGATTCTGGGCAGCACAGTGTTCAGCATGGTTGAGATTGTATTTAATTTGGTGTTTGCATATAATTTCAGTCTGGCCGCACACGATTCAAAAGGGACCTTTAGAAAGGACCCCATGACTTCGGAAGGCCTGTCTTCCCAAAACCAAATGGGAAGAAAGGCTTCTCATATTCATTGGCATATTGATGGCAGCATCTCATTAGCATCTGCCAAAATCTCTCATTACCCTGCCCCTTCCCAAATCCTCAGTGTTTAACAACAGCCACTCTCTGAGCCCATATTCCATTACATACCAGTTTCTGGCCATTTCTACACTAGAAAGTTCTTTCAAAATATTTTTTCTAAAGGGGCTCTTTTGAAATATCCAGTGAAACATCTACATACAGAAAACATTCTTTCTCAATTAAATTGAAAGAGCACAGAGGTCCTTTCGAAAGCACTCTTCCACTCCTGTTTCAGGAAGAGCACCTTCTTTCAAAAGCTTCTCTCCAGAGAAAAAGTGTAAATGCTCCACGGGCTTTTTTTTTTTTTTTTTTTTTTTTGGAAAGAGCAGTCCTCATGGCACCTGTTTTTTTGATCCCTGTCCCATTCTTTCGAAAGAGCAGGGGCTGTGAGGTTGCTGTCTTTCAGAACAACAGATCATTCTTTTGATCTGCTTGTTTGTGTGTGGACTCACTCTTTTGAAAGAAGTTCTTTTGGGATAGATCATCCAGGAGGACTTATTTTGAAAGATTTCTGTAGTGTAGACCTAGGCTCTAAAGAAAACAAACACATGGAGTTGGGGGAGACAGATTTGACATCTCTGTGTTCTCTTGCCATCTGTTGTAAAGAAGCCTGTCAGGATGGGGGGAGGAATGATCAGAGCGTACTTTAGTCCTTAGGAGCTACTGTCATCTGGTAAATGTTAGAGCGGTTCATATACTGTTCTACTGGCAACATAGCCAGGAACTGACCAGAGTATCAGGGGAGCTGTAGCCAGCCCCTCACGACTGCCCCTTTTGTGCTTTGCAAGACATAAACTCAGTAAAGCAATGTATAGACCATTATTTTTGCTTCAGCCTAGCCTCAGGTTAAACAATCTTTTCCAACAAAGACACATTTCTGCCTTGATCAAAAAGGAATCCATTTCAATACATTATTATTATTATTATTATTATTATTATTATTAATAATAATAATAATAATAATAATAATAATAATAATAAAGTCATTCTGCCCTGATCTTGCCTGCTTAGTTTTTGAATTCCTAGACTGCCCACCACCAAATGCACACTGTGAAATTATATTTAGCACAACAGGAGATATATGACAAACTGAGAATGGGATGACTAACCAGATGTAGTGGAGGATCTACCATGTTTTCAAGTGAATCTCACCAAGATTACATACCAAGTATAGACATGCTGTAAACAGGCTCTGATTATTTCTAAAACATCCATTTCCACAGTGTCTCATAGCTTTCAGATTCATTTTTCATGGACAAAGAATGTTAACACCCTCCCACTCCCATCCTCAAGTCATAACTATCCACTTTCTCATCTCCTCCTTTGTATCCTCATTTATTGAATCAGATGGTTCTGGCTAAAATACGTTATACTGTCTGTCAGCAGAAAACTGCACTTAAAAGTCCATTCGTTGTTTGCTCTCTCTGGTACCCTGGTTCAATTTTATTTCTATTTCCCCTTTACTAGATAACTGTATTTTCCAAATAGAGATAACAACTGGTGATAGTAGCTTGCTTTGTTCACTCTATCAGGTGGATTATATGCTGTCTGTCTGGGATTAATTGATGTTTCTTTTCTCACTTTGCCCTATGTGGCACCCAGCCAATGCAAATCAGAGCTGGGGCGTGGGCTGGGTCATATCTGAAAGCCAGCGCCGGTCCCTATAGTAACACTACTGGCAGGAAAAACATTGATTGTGACCCTCTCCCCTTCAAATCAGGCACTGTAATGGTGGACATGGTACACACACATTTTAAAGAAATCTCCAGATTCATACTGACTCGAGCAAAGTAAATGTTATTCAAAAGTTGCATTTTGAATGTTTTTTGAGATAATCTGATTCTATGGCCACAGAATTTTAACATTACTGGAAAGTACAGGAGCAGTATGGATTTAAAAAAAGGAGCAATTGCCTAGGGTACCACAAACAAAGGAGGTAATATTACAAATTTATGCATGAGCTTTACCATAAATGTATAAAATTCTTCCAACAGACAAGCTTCCAAGCACCAGCAGCACCAGAGCTTAGGGGGGAGTTCAAGATTTAAATTCTGTTGTCTTTGTCTTTGTGGCTATCAAATTATTAACTGCTCTTTAATCTGATATCCTAGTGATTTAGTAATCCTCCCCACAAGGAAAAACAGTTACCCTTTCACATAACAGTCAACTACCACCAATTCTTTTTTTCATTATGATGATAAGTAATTAGTCTTCTACAATCTTACCAAATTATACATACATGTAGCTACCTATAAGAATTACTTTATCTGAGTTACAGTAATTAAGAGGGAACTCTGGACAAATAAAGGAAATTCACATAAGGATTTTTTATCAGTTTGTAGAGGTGTGAAATCTTACAAATAATTATTGAAAAAGTTAATTAATCTTGATAAATCCTGAATGTGAAAGATGTGGTACTCTTGACTTTTTCAATTTAAATTAATTGAGGCCTGGTGACTTATTAGTTATTGGTGGTATTGGTGTAAAAAGACCAAAAAGTTAGAAAAGTGTGTAATATAACTTACACCTCAAACAAACCCTCAAACAAAATGGATGGACTGTGAAAGGAACTGGCTGTTGGCTCAACAGAAGAACAGAAGGTACTTGATCCTGCTGTGAGGGCAGGGGACTTGACTGGATGACTTCTTGAGGTCCCTTCCAGTTTTCATGTTCTAAAAAAAACATAAAGTGTTTAATGATACATAAATTAATTAAACAATTTCTAAATTCATGCATTTTATATGAAAACTCTTATACTTTCTGCCTCTGTGTTCCCTATCACAACATATATATATATCTAGTGTAGCGTCTGAGTTTGCAAATGCCAGAACTCAGGTTATCTGTGCAACCTGACTTTCTGCCTCTGTGTTCCCTATCACAACATATATATATATATATATATATATATATATATATATATATATATGTTGTGCCTGAGTTCTGGCATTTGCAAAACTCAGACGCTACACTAGATGCAACTGTTGATAGATGTTTCTATCGGAAGAGATTTTCTGGCAGAACCTCTGTCGATACAGTGCATCCACACACAAAAGCCAATCAGAAGAACACTCCATTCTGTGGACAGAGTGGCTGGACTGCCTGGCTGCTCTCTTGACAAAACAGACACCAGAAAACACAGAAGAAAGGACTGCCCAGTATCCTGGAAGCCCTGTCTGTCGACAGAAGTTCCCCCTAGAACATCCACATAGCTTTTTTGTTGATGGTATCTACCAAGAAAATTTTTTTTCCTCATCTGGGAGAGGCAGAAGGTTTTCAGCGGAAGTGCTGAGTTTTGTCAACCGACTGTCGAGAAAATGCATTTTGTGTGTGGACATGCAGCAAGTTTTGCTTACAAAAAAAAAAAAGCCTTGATAGTGCAGCTGTAGCCAGAGTGCTTAACTTCCTAACCTTAATAACACATTTCTGATAGGGTTTGCTTGTTTGTTTCTTTTTCCTGTGCAATTGTATTCAATTTCCTGGATTTTTTAAAACAAAAAAACAAATTCTGTTCTGTGCAACTATGATGCTCCACATCCTTCCACATGGTCACCAGGTGTGATACCTAGACTCAGCATTCTAGCACAGATCTGTGCCAAATGAACTAGAGGATTAATGACCATAGCTGACAAGAGGATTAACTGTATTCTTCAGTGAACCAGCCATTACAGGAAGATACAACCAACAAAATAGACCTCATGCATATGACCATATTACAGAAAGTGTAAACAATTACTGCTCAGAAAGAGTGTGATTTTTTCATTTTTTTTAAACTGAGAGGTAGTGTGGCTACGGCTACCATATACATTGATGTTCTATTCTTACTTATGTAACTTCTTTAAAGGTAGGGATCATTGTTTCATAGTAAAGGTTGTTTAAAGTGCAATGCAAGTGCGATGACTGTAGATAACTAACTTGATAATGTCACCCTTAAAGCTCCAGTCCTGCAAATTCCTTAATCATTTGATTTATTTCGTGGACACCAGTGTGATTGTTCTCACACTTAAGATTAAGTGCAGAAAGACACGTTTGCAGGATTGGGTCTAATATTCCATCAAAATAAATTTACTGAAAATAGCTTAACTGAAGGGAATAATCTCAGTTTACATCCTAATTAAACGTGAAGCCTTTTCAAACTTTTCTCATTATCATTCTTCAAAGCTTGGATGAGACAGATAAATAAATATAGATTCAACAAAAACAGAGTTTATTTAAGCAACATAAAAATATTAATGCAGCCAAAACCCTGCTTCGTATTTTACTGTACCACTTCAATTTTAAAGATGGAGATTTTATAAAGTGCATGTTTTTAACATAAAAATCAAGTTCATAAAAGACCAAGGGAAACATGCAACCCAAACCTATTGTAACTAAAAATCAGAAGTCAGTGGTGATTGTTGTTCATGAAGACCCAAACGGCTTTTGACTGCTGAGCTGATGTCTTTCATAAATTGAATAATACATCTGTTTTATTAGCGAATATGCTATTGTGAGTTCCCTTCCTAATATATTCATTTAAAAAAGAAGCATAAAGAACTTTTTTTCCCCTTGAAGGAGCAAACTGTAACTTTTCTTCTTCTTAAGTACAGATGATTAAATACAGAAGCAACTTCATAAATAAATAGGGCACCAAGACATATTTAGTAGTGCTGGTTTCAGTCTCTCTGAAAACCCTAGTTTCAAAGAGAATTAACGTTTCAGAGGAGTAGAACTTCTCAAAGTTTCCTGAGGCCAATGTGAACCGGGGGAGGCTACCCTTCTTCATCCTGCAACTGTTCTCTGAGGTTTTGGTAGGCATAGAAGCCTGCATTTTTTTATGAAAGGAGATGAGTGAAGTTGAAAGCAAGTGTGCAATACACTGATATCCAGGGCAGCCTGACAATTAAAAGCTTAATAACTTTTTGATGTGTTGCCTAATGGTAAGCTTAATCCTAAGGTGTGCCAGAGCAGTGTGTGATTTACTTGAGGTGGAAGATGTGAGGTGGCACTGTGAAACTTTTTCAGATTTCCCTGATCTTGAGGACTGCCTGACATACTTCTTCCCATAGAAAAAATCTCTAAACAGGTTCATGGCTTCAGTGACTACACAGACACATTCTGGGATCCCTCAGTATATACTCAGGTTGCTCACCAGTGCTAACAGATATGCTGCCATGGCTTCATTGCTATTTGTATGACACCAAGAATGCTAGTTAGTTTAAAGCTAGCCTGGTATGACAACACATGCTGTGTTACATGTCCAGTTTTTCAATCTGTATGCAACAGCTGCCCAAGACATACAATTAGCTGATCTGAGTTAGATGATAATATGACGGCACATATCCTGGCCCACTCTTAGACCCTCTTTGTGCTTCCTTGGCAACACAAGGAAACCTTAAATTGTCCTAAATAGGGTGGCATAAAACCAGCATAACTAATTCTGTTCGATCTCCTCATTCCTGCCCTGAGTTAGCACAAAGGACTGCAAGGGCATAACAAGGCCAACTATACCTGGTCTGAATAAAAGCTTGCGGGGAAACCTTTTACTTGCTAGTGTGTATGACGGCATGCCTGTGCAGCTATTGGAAATGTGACATCAGCATAGTGGAAAATCTTATTAAATCACATCACCTATGTTTTACTAAATTGAATACTTCTTTTATCAATGGTTACCTGTCTAAACTAGTATAATGTACAGACAAACCAAGAACCTATTCAAAATCTTATGTTGAGGCTGCATTTTATTATCTTTATGTATTGTTTTGCATGAAATTAATTGATTTTTCTCTCTCCTTTAGTTCCAGGTCTCCTAGCTCCAGGTGATTTGACTTCACTCCAAGATTAGTTTTTCTTTTCATGCCAACCTGAGGACTGAGTCTGAAATTCATTACACCAGTGTAAGAGAGAAGTATCAGTCCCATGTGTCTGAACCTTAAGCCACCTCTGGGCAGATCTTCAGCTGGTATAATTTTCATACCTCCATTGATGACTATGGAGCTGCAGCAATTCATGTCAGCTCAACATCTATCACTTTGTTTTGCCTCATCTGCTGTCTCTGTGCCTTTTATACTCTTCATTGTTGTCATAATCATTGTCCAGAATCTCTGCCAATGCACTTATACTACAGTTTCCCATTCTGTGCTTCCACCTCCATTCGCACACATATCTAATCAGCCTGTTCTCATTTCATCATTCTTTTCCTGTCATCTGCTTTCTGAGCTCACCAAAGCTTATGTGAAGAACCTTTTTTAGGCAAGTTGGCTAAATCTAATAGATTAACCTTGTCATAATCTATGATGCCTTGAATGACAATTTCATTGTCTGCACAGAGAGAAAAATGACAAGATTCAACAAAATGAAAACTTACATAGAGAAAAAATATATATTTGGACTACATCGTTCAGACACATAAGCTATATCTACATGTGCACAAAAAATCGAAGTAAGTGGCCCTCTTTCAAAAGAGTGGGAGGAGCATCCACACATGTAAACCCATCTTTCGAAGGAAAATTGAAAGAACAGGGCACAGACTTTGAAATCTGAACCCTGATCCCATATCAGGAAGATCGTTCTCTTTCGAAATAATAAATCGAAAGAGTACATGTGTAGATGCTCCACAGTCCACTGTTTCAAAATAAGGGTCCACCATGGCACTGGTCAGCTGAAGCGTGGGGCCGCTCCAGCCAGCAGCAGTGGGGCTCTATGGTCCTTGTGTTCAGGGAGGTGTGTACGTACAGGGAGGGCCGCACACCTACTTCACAGGGTGGGGGCGATGCAACACACCCGCAGGAAAGCCTCATGCACACAGGAAACCCGTGTCAGGAAGCTTAGAGTGTGCTAGGAGCAGCCTGTGCACGTGCTCCAGCCCCACACTCCAGAACCAGCATGGTGAGCAGCCAGTCCCCTCCCCCTGCGAGCCCCACGGCCCCACATCCGAGCCCCTTCAGGGCTCCCAGGGCTCCCAGGGGAAGAAAAGAAATGGGCCCACTCCTGGATGGAGCAGGTGCTGCGGGACCTCCTTGCCTTGTGAAAGGATGAGGAGGTCCTGCACCACGTGGGGGTCAAACAGTGCAATGCCCCCACCTTCGGCCACCTGGGCAAGAGCCTCCACACCAGGGGCCACCCGGAGCGTACCACAAAGCAGGTATGCTCCAAGGGTAAGGAGCTGCGCCAGGGCTATGCTCGGGCCAGGGACCAGACCGGACACTCTGGGGCATCTCCAGCAATGTGCCTCTTCTACAGGGAGCTCTGGGGCACCCTGGGGCCCCAGGAGAGCTCCCCACCCCCAGTGTTCCTGGACACCTCCAGCGAGGAGGTGCAGCCAGAGGAGGAGGAGAAGGAGCCTGGACCAGGGACCCAGGGTACCATGGACTGGTCAAGTGAGGAGGGGAATCTGACCATCATCTTCCATTCCTGCTCCTCCAGCCAGGTGACCACGGGCCGGACATCCCCGGACGTCACTGAGGGTCCCTCCGGTACGTCCAGGGAGGAACACACATCTACTCCACAGGGTGGGGGCGATGCAATGGCTAGTTCCCCACACACAGGACCGGTGATCCCGGGCCGCACACAGGCCACCCCTCACATGGGATGTGGCACCACATGGTGATGCACCAGCGACACCGAGCACCCACCCTCAGTGGACAGCACCACAAGCTGCACAGGGGTGGCGGCCGGTCGGTGCTGGACAGCACCCATAGCCCACACAGTGCACTCCAGGAAGGGCCACCTGCAGGAGAGACCCCTGAATTCACCCCAAGTCTTGGAGGCCCAGCCCGTGGGGGGGAGGGGAGTCAGTGTCCTTTGGGGGCCCCATGGGGTGGGCTCGGGCAGGTGGGCCACAGCCAGGTCCCCTCCATCTGGGGCACATTACTGACATACTCTCCTCCTCTCCACACAGCTACACCATCCGTGGGCTAGGAGAGCCCCATACTGTCCCTCATCCCCAAGAGCCTGCCTACAGCCCTCAGATATGTCCGGACACCACCCCAGGCAGCGCGCCATCGGGGCAGTGGGTGGAGGGACCCTTCCAGTCCTAGGAGGACCTAGCCAGCCAGCGCAGGCTTAGGTGGCCAAACAACACCGGCAGCTCACCCAGGCTGACATGGAGTGGTGGAGGGCATCCTGGGCTAGGCCCCTCACCACCCTACAGGGCATTGGCCATGCTGTCCAGAAGCATACGGCCACTGTTGCCCACCTTCTGGCTCCCCCGGTGGCTCCCCTTGCTGGTTCTGCCTCCTCTGCCACCACTGAGCCTGCACCCTCTGCCCTCACCAGGCCCACTCACCAGCAATACTCCCCCGCTCTCTCACCTCCCCGCCGGGGACCCTGTATCCGGGGAGGCAGGGGCTACAGAGGCTGATGGGGCTTGCAGCCCACCATCCCTGCCCCAGAGTGAGTGCCTTGCCCCCCTCCAAGTTAGGTGCCCCCCGTACATAGTTACTAACACAACCAGTCACATAAACATTTCTTTACTGTTCACCACTCCATGCTGTGCTCCTCAGGGGGATGGTGGGTGGTGAATGTGCAGGTGCAGTGCTGGGGGGGGTGGGGGTGGGGGTGGCGGGGATGGTGGGTGGCGGATGTGCATGGGATGTGGGTGTGCATGCAGGTCAGAGGTGGCCGTCGGCACAGGCCTGCCTGAGGTCCTCCTGGATGCCTGGTGTATGGGGACAGCACCCAGCTGCTCACAGATTGCACCAGCTGGAAGGCCCCCTTGGGGACATAGGGTCCCCCTTTCCTCCACGATGTCGTGGAAGACGCAACAGGTGCCCACCACCTAGGAAACGTTGAACAGTGAACAGGAACAGCTAACAGGGAGTTCGCCTGGGAAAGCATCCTACAGAAGCGCAGGTGAGAGTGGCAATTAGGGGGCTGCGTTGTGAGCTGGTGGGTTGAATTTCTGTCTGTGGTGTCTGTGCATTTGTTTCATTTTGCAGTGAGGGGCAGTTTGCATAGCTGCCTGTGTGCCTGAGCATCTGTTTTTCAGACAGGGACAGTTGGAAAGTGTGTTCGGCAGTTTGTGTGAATTGGGAGAGCTTCCTTCCAGGTGGGCCTTCAAGGACTGATTAGATTGGAGGCAAAGGCTCTGAGCCGGACCTAACCAGCTAGCAGCTCTATAAGAAGCCAGCCCCAGTGAACCCTGTGAGTAGCGAACAGGGAGTTTGCCTGGGAGTTCACCTTTGGGAGGAGCTCCATACCTGTTTTCACCTTTCTTATACAGTGTTTCTCTTGTGCCCTTCAAGTTGGCGCTAGAAACAAATAAGGGATCTCTGAAAAAGGAAAAAATGGAGAGTGATATGGCTGGTGAGAGGTCTGTTCTTGTGACCTGCATGTCATGTGCCATGTTTGTCTTTCTCCTGAATGATAGAAAGGAGGATTTTCTCTGTACCAAGAGTAAGCTAGTATCCATTTTAGAAGAGAAGGTTAAAGGACTTGAGGCACAAATATCAACCCTCAGGTCCATCAGAGAGGGTGAAGACTTTCTGGATAGAAGGCAACAGATAATACTGCAGGAACAGCAGGCTACCCAAAACAAGGAGGAGAACTGGAAGCATGTTACCTCCAAGAGGAGAAAACCAGTTCCAGTCTCTCCAATTCCAGTGGAGTTAAGTAACCGCTTTGACCCTCTCTCCACAGGTGATACGGCAGAGATAATTGGGGCTGATACGTCCCAGGGATTGTATCTCAAAGAGTCTCCACAGTTTAGAAGGCATGGGATGCACAGTCCTAGGGATGAGAGTTCTATGACCACCACCCATAAGAGAAAAAGATGAGTGGTGGTGGTTGGGGACTCCCTCCTAAGAGGGATGGATGCATCCATCTGCCACACGGACCTAGAATCCCGGCAAGTTTGCTGCTTGCCTGGAGCTAGAATTCAGGATATTACAGAGTCGCTGCCAAAAATTCATCAACCTGTAGACTATTACCCCTTCCTACTTCTTCATGTAGGAACCAATGATACAGCCAAGAACAACTTTGATGAGATCATGGCAGAATAAGTAATCCTCGGGAGAAAGATCAAGAAATACAGAGCACAGGTGGTCTCGTCTATCCTCCCTGTGGAAGGAAGGGGTCCGCAGAGGGATCGTCAAATCACAGAGGAAAATGCATGGTTGCGTAGGTGGTGCAGCAGGGAAGGATTTGGTTTCTTTGACCATAGGATTCTATTTTGTGAACAGGGATTGCTGAGAAGAGATGGGATCCACCTCACTAAAAGAGGAAAGAGCATCTTTGCGGGCAGGCTTGCAAACCTAGTGAGGAGGGCTTTAAACTAGGTTTCTTGGGGGAAGGTGACACGAGCCCAGAGGTAAGTGGGGAAGGAGGAGGGAACAATCAAGTGGGTTTGCTGGGAGGAGGAGTTGCGCTCTATGTGAGGGAGCAGTATGACTGCTCAGAGCTCCAGTATGAGGAAGGAGAAAATCTAGTTGAGTGTCTTTGGGTTAAGTTTAGCGGTGGAAGTAACAGAGGTGATATTGTAGTTGGTGTCTGTTATAGGCCGCCAGATCAGGGAGAGGAGATAGATGAGGCTTTCTTCAGGCAGCTAAGTGAAGCTTCCAAATCACAGGCCCTCATTTTCATGGGAGACTATAATCATCCAGACATTTGTTGGGAGACCAATATGTCAGCACAAAGAAAATCTAGTAAGTTTTTGGAGAATGCTGGGGATAACTTCTTGGTACAAGTGCTGAAGGAACTGATCAGGTGCCATGTGTATCTTGACCTGTTGCTCACAAATAGGGAAGAACTAGTAGAAGAAATAGAAGTGGGAGGGAACCTGGGCTGCAGCGACCATGAGATCGTAAATTTCAGGATCCGGACGAAAAGAAGAAGTGTGAGCAGTAACATAGAGACCCTTGATTTCAGAAGAGCAGACTTTGACTCCCTAAGAGACCAGATGAGCAGGAACCCTTGGGAAATGAAGATGAAGGGGAAAAGAGTTGAAGAGAACTGGAAGTATTTTAAAGAAGTCTTACTGAAGGCACAGGAACAAACAATCCTGCTGCATAGTAAGAAATGCAAACATGGTAGGCAACCAGCTTGGTTTAACAGGGAAATCCTTAGTCAGCTTAAATTCAAAAAGGATGAATACAAGAAATGGAAAAGTGGACAGTTGACTAAGGAGGAGTATAAACATACAGCTGGAGAATGCCGGGCAGTAATCAAAAAAGCGAAAGCACAATTGGAACTGCAGCTGGCAAGGGATGTGAAGAGTAACAAGAAGGGTTTCTACAGGCATGTGAACAATAAACAGGTTATCAGAGAAGGTGTGGGGCCATTACTGGATGAGGGAGGTAACCTAGTGACAGATGATGCAGGAAAAGCTGAAGTATTCAATGCTTTTTTTGCCTCAGTCTTCATGGACAAAGTCAGCTTCCCCAGTATGGTCCTAGATGATGCAGTATGGGAAGCTTAAGGGCAGCCATCTGTGGGGAAGGAACAAGTTCTGAGCTATCTAGAAAAATTAGATGTGCACAAGTCCATGGGTCTGGATTTAATGCACCCCAGGGTACTGAGGGAATTGGCAGAGGTCATTACTGAAACTTTGGCCATTATCCTTTAAGACTCTTGGAGATCGGGAGAGATAATGGATGACTGGAAGAAGGCAAACTTAGTGCCCATCTTTAAAAAAGGAAAGAAGGACAATCCAGGGAACTATGGACCCATCAGCCTTACCTCAATCCCTGGGAAGATAATGGAGGGAATCCTCAAGTCATCCTTTTTGAAGCACTTGGAAGAGGGGAAAGTGATCAAAAGTAGCCAACATGGATTCACCAGGGGCGAGTCCTGCCTGACCATTCTGATTAGCTTCTATGATGAGATAACAAGCTCTGTGGACATGAGGAAGTCAGTGGATGTGATATACCTTGACTTCAGCAAGGGTGTTGACATGGTCTCCCACAACATTCTTGTCCATTAGTTAAGGAACTATGGATTGGATCCTTGGACTATAAGATGGATAGAAAGCTGGCTTGATGGTCAGGCCCAACAGGTAGTGGTCAATGGCTCAATATCTGGATGACCGTCTGTTTCAAGCGGAGTGCCACAAGGCCCGGTTCTGGGGCTGGTGTTATTCAACATCTTTATTAAAGACCTGGATGAGGGACTGGAATGCACCCTTAGCAAGCATGCGGATGACACAAAACTAGGGGGAGAGGTAGATATGTTGGAGGGTAGAGAGTGAATCCAGAGGGACCTGGATAAATTGGAGGATTGGGCCAAAAGAAATCTGATGCGGTTCAATAAGGATAAGTGTAGAGTCCTGCACCTGGGGCGGAAGAATCCCAAACATTGTTACAGGCTGGGGACTGACCGGCTCAGCAGCAGTACGATGGAAAGGGACCTAGGGTTATGGTGGATGAAAGGCTGGTTATGAGTAAACAGTGTGCCCTTGTAGCCAAGAAAGCTAACGGCATACTGGAGTGCATTAGGAGGAGCATTTCGAGCAGATCTAGAGAATTAGTTATTCCTCTTTATTTGGCACTGGGGAGGCCACATCTGGAATATTGTGTCCAGTTTTGGGCCCCCCAGTATAAAAAGGATGTGGATTTGCTGGAGCAGGTCCAGCGAAGGGCAACAAAAATGATTTAGGGTCTGGAGCACCAGACCTATGAGGATAGGTTGAGGGATTTGGGCTTGTTTAGTTTACAGAAGAGGAGACTTAGAGGTGATTTAATAGCAGCCTTCAACTTCCTGAAGTGGAGCTCTAAAAGGGAGGGTAGGAAACTGTTCTCAGTGGTGTCAGATGGCAGAACAAGGAGTAATGGTCAGAAGTTGAACAGGGAAAGGTGTAGGTTAGATATTAGGAAAAACTACTTCACCAGGCGCATGGTGAAGCATTGGAATGTGTTGCCTAGAGAGGTGATGGATTCTCCATCCCTTGAGGTTTTTAAGTCCCGGCTGGACAAGGTCCTGGCTGGGATGACTTAGTAGGGGTTGATCCTGCTTGAAGCAGGGGGCTGGACTAGATGACCTTCTGAGGTCCCTTCCAGTCCTATAATTCTGTGATTCCGTGAGGACTCCGACCTCCAGCCATGTGAGGAGGCACCTCCACCACCGCTTTAGGTGCCTGAAGGCCCGCTCCACCACGTTGTGGGTGTGGTTGAGAAGCTTATTGAATGCCTCCCGGGTGGGGTTGAAGTGTCCCATGTACGGCCTCATGAGCCACGGCTACAGGGGGTACACCCCATCTGCCACCATGCAGAGTGGAATGGTGACATCCTCCGCCACAGGGATCTCCTGCTGGGGGACAAAGTTTCCAGCCCCCATGCACCAGCAGAGGCCAGAATTCTGGAAGACATGGGCATCATGGGTGCAGCTGGCCCAGCCCACGTAGACTTCAGTGAACCGGCCCCTTGCGTCCACCAGGGCATGGAGTACCACCGAATGGTAGCCCTTTCAGTTGATGTACTGGCCGGCGCTGTGTGGTGGGATGCAGATGGGGATGTGTGTGCCATCCATAATGCCAATGCAGTTCAGAAAGTCCAGGTTCTGGAAGCTAGTGATGGTGTTGTCCAGATCCCCCAGATGGATGACCCTATGGAGCAGCATCTCACTGATGGCCCTGACAAGCTGCAGAGGTGGAAGGGAGACATGTGCTCTAGTGCAGGTGTGGCGGCCGTCTCCCCCGGCCTCGGACCCATTCTGCTCCCCTCCCATTCAGCCCCTGCCCCATCCAGCCCCCTGACTCCCTCCCATTCAGCCCCCTGCTCTGTCCAGCCCCTACCCCCACCCTTCCAGCCCCTGCCCCATCCAGTCCCTTGCAGTGGAGGGTTCCCCTTGCCCCAGCCCCCCACCCACCAGGCCCCACCTTACCTCCATAAGTACAGCTCCAACGGTGGCCTTGCCCACCCTGAACTGCTGTCCCATGAAGCGATAGGAGTCCGGGGTGACCAGCTTCCATATGGCGATTGCAACCATTTTCTCCAGGGTGAGGGCAGGCTGCATGCACTTGTCGTGGTGCCAGAGTGCGGGGGTGAGCCAATGACCTATCTTGTCGAAGGTCTGCCTCAACATGAGGAAGTTCCACAGCCACCTTTCCTTGCCCCACTCCCCTAGCACCATGCACTCCCACCAGTTGCTGCTGCTGGGGTGGGTCCAGAGGCATCAGGGAACCTGGGGGGGGGTGCCCTGCAGTGCCCCAGTGGGGGGAGCTCCACAGCCCCGGGGGGACCTTGCAGCCACCCGATGAGCTCAGGTGCAGCTGCGGCGATGGTGCACAGCACTGCCAGCAGGGCATCCAGAATGAGGGTATCCTCCTGCAGAAGTTGTTGCTGGGCCTCCATGGTGATCACGAGTGGGCTCTGTCGGGCTGGGAAAGGCTGGGCAGCACTCAGCTCGTGCGGAGGGGAAGGCGGAGGGAGGGGCCCGTTAAAAGAGGCAGCTGGCTGTGGCCCCAGAAGGACTTGCCAGCCATGGGACCACGTCCACGGAGTTTCCTGCCTCCCTTCTTTCAAAAGAGGGCTTGGAGCCATGTGGACGCTCTCTTTTGAAAGACTTTGACAGCACTCCAAGAAGAGTGGATTGCAGTGCCGATCTGAAAAATGGCAGTGGGTGCGCCCTTTCGACGGCTGCTATTTCAACTGCCGAATTTCGATTTTTCACCCTTTCGAAAGGGCACTCGTGTAGACACAGCTATAGTGTTTATGAAAGGAAAAAGTAGAGTTAGCTAAATTAAAAACAAACAAGCAGACTCCAACCACATTCTATATGCCAATGCATTAACAACATAGCTGCTATTAAAAAGAATATCAAGTAGGAAGGAAGGCCTAAAGAGATATTCAAGGCCAAAAAGCAGCTGTTTCAGTGCTTCTGGAATTGAAGCTTTTAAAAAAGTTGTCTGACCACCAAGAATCTCTGACACACGTCTATAGACCACAAACAAAGTGTTGGGTTAGAGACAGAGAAACAAATCTGCTTATTGTCTTCACTGCTTTGAGAGCTCATCTTATGATATTGGCAAATATTTGTGAAAGGCTACCAATAAAGACAAAAGAGAAAATAGTAATAAACACATTTAAGTAATTGAATAGTAAGGCAAAGAAAGAACAGGGTTCAGGGTCCACAGGTAGGAGCCAGAGGGAGCCAGAGGGCAACTCTCACTGGTAATAAATAAAATTAACTGTCACATGTGGAACATAAACAAAGCAAGCAGATAATTCAAGAAGTCTACAGGGTTTTGAACATGTCCCTGGCATTTAAGCTACCTTAGACAAAACACTACTAGAAATAAGCTCTTGGTATCTCTATCATAACTGTCACCTACCATGCATCTTGTATGACTTTCCATCTTCCCCCCACAGTGTGTGTGTGTGTGTGTGTGTGGCTGTGTCTACACGTGCCCCAAACTTCGAAATGGCCATGCAAATGGCCATTTCGAAGTTTACTAATGAATCGCTGAAATGCATATTCAGCGCTTCATTAGCATGCGGGCGGCAGCGGCGCTTCGAAATTGACGAGCCTTGCCGCTGCGCGGCGCGTCCAGACGGGGCTCCTTTTCGAAAGGATGCCACCTTCTTCGAAGTCCCCTTATTCCCATGAGCTCATGGGAATAAGGGGACTTCGAAGAAGGTGGCGTCCTTTCAAAAAGGAGCCCCATCTGGACGCGCCGTGTGGCGGCAAGGCGCGTCAATTTTGAAGCGCCGCTGCCGCCCGCATGCTAATGAAGTGCTGAATATGCATTTCAGCGCTTCATTAGTAAACTTCGAAATGGCCATGCAAATGGCCATTTCAAAGTTTGGGGCACGTGTAGACGTAGCCCTGGACTTAAATAATATATTTTTTTCTGTTGAAAGGTAGATCATGCTATTCACTGAAATCCTTAGACACTTTTCTGACATTTAAATTTATTTTTACTGAACAGAAATGAAAGCTAAAATGGCTATGACCTAAAGGAAAATAATGAAAAACATCTCTGACCTGGAAAATTGGAATCTTTCTCTGCATTACAGAGCAAGGAAAGAACCATTTGTGGCTTCATTTAAGGGAAGCCAAATCGAGGGGCATGAGGCCAAGAATGTCTCTGTGGGCTTGAAAATAATGAGACAAAGAATCACACAAAGACTACGGTAATACAAATCAAATAACATTCCGAGATTCCAGGAAGTTTGTGTAAACTCCATTACTAATATCAATTAGACTCATAATGATAACATGCCAGTGTATCATCATTACGGGCCTATCAAAACCTCTCCTATAATAAATTAACAGCTACTTTGCAGCTATTTAGAGGCCACTCTGTTTACCTTCTTTTAAAACATTTCTGTGGAATCAGAGGTGAGTTATTGGGGCCCTGGTCACAAAGAACATTTGATCTTCCCCCAGTGGAGAGGGAGAAAGCACTCATGGTCTCACCCACATGTTAAAATGGCATAGCCTTAGGCAGCCAGAGAATGGTGTTGGAAGGGGCTGCTTCTCATGTTAGGGAGCTGAGAAGGTGATCAGTCCTGTCAAGCACTGTCCTTGCTAGTGGAGCTAGCCTCTTCCCAGTGTGAAGAGGGGTTAGGTGGATTTTAGCTTCCCCCACGATCACCACCACCTGCTTCTCCTCTCTGCCACGCTGAGGCCCCTGAGAGCTGACCTGGGAGCATGGACTGCTGTAGGGAGCTTGAAACCCTCCCTATGTGGTGCACGGTTGGAGATTGGAGAGGAAGAACTGGTTTATATTTCCAGCTCTGGCAGTGCTCCGCACTTCTACATGGTTTCCAGCACTCATGGGACCCAAAAGACCTGTGCATTAACTCGTCTCAGTATGGAAATGTAATCTTCAATCTTCCTGTCTTCAAGACATTATTTGTAAATATAGCAAGCTAGATCTGGAAGTACTGAAAAACATGCCAGAGCAGGAGTCCATCATTATACATTATATTACAAGTGTGTAATGGCTGGCATTCCATGCCTCATTTCCTTTTCCTTTCTCCTCATCTCTTTACAACTAAAGTCAGTTAGATATACTTCAACACAGTGAGATAAAACAGTATATTCTCTCAGGCCTTGCTCTGACCTGAATCTATGCAGTGAGGCCACAGATAATATTGTTTGAGTTAGGATGTACCTGTAGGTAATCTATTATCATTTTATCAAGTAGGCTATCAGTGCAAGAGCGCAACAAGCAGTGTCTTTATGCTTTTACACTATGACATTACCTAGCATGAAGGGAAGCAATGATCAAGTTGCTATTATACATGAGCCTGGACAAATTAATATTGCGCAGAGATGGCAAGCTTTCTTCTTTTTTGAGACTCTGCAAATATATGTATTTCATCAAAGAGCATTCCTAATTCTGTTCAAAAATTGCATTTCTGGGTAATAAACCCTTTACAAGATGCAGAAACAAAGAGATTAGATACACAGAAGAAAACTGCACCCAATGTAATTTACCCTGTTTGCACAATTCAATGCCACATTCATCAAATCACCTTATGGATCACGTATTTCTCCATTTGCCTTGTTATTGAAAAATATAGTCAAAATATTATTTGATCAATATCTACCTTCCTTTAAAAGTTTACTTTTATTAAAATTGTTCTTTGTTCAGCTCAGCAGAGGTTGAACAAGTACCCACAAGTTACTTGAATAAAAGTGCAGCTGCTTTCACTTCTGGATACTTAACAACAATCAAGATGTGATGTGTGTGTGCATGCACACGTTTACCTTCACTCAAGAAGTTTATCAGAGGGACAGCAGTGACTTATAATTAAGCATGCCCCCTCCCCCTAAGCAGTAGTACTTTTTACTCAAGTAACTTTTTGGGTACTTTTTCCACCTCTGCAGCTCAGAACTTGATCATCATTTAAAGGCTTTAGTTTCATCTTGGAGATTAATTTGACTTCTTTCTGTAAAAAATAGCAAATAGCTAGCGGTGAACCAAATGGTTTGGATAGAGTATGAAAACTCTAGAAGGCAGAATTTTATCCATGTGGAAAAGTTTAAAACTTGAGACATCAAAATATGAATTTCACTTTTTCCTCCCACCCACTCACCATTTTTCCACTCCGCAGCAGAGCAATTAGTGATGAAGCAGGCTACGTCTACACTAGCATTCGTCTTTTGAAAGAGGCATGCAAATCAGGGAAATCAAAAATACAAATGAGGCACCAATTTACACATCTGGCACCTCATTTGTATATTCTTCTCTTGAATAAGCTTCCTTCAAAAGAAAAAAAAGCAGCATAGATGTGGCTCTTTTAAAAGTAATCCCCATCTCCAAAAGAACCCTTCCTCCTTTCTTTTTATTTTTTGAAGAAGGGTTCTTTTGAAGATGGGGTTTGCTTTTGAAAAATTTCCCTCATTTGCATGCCTCTTCCAAAAGAGGAATGCTAGTGTAGACACAGTCATAGTGTCTAAACTGCCACAGTCCCATTGAAGTTAATGGAGCTATGACAATTTGCAGGAGGTGAACATAAGCTCTGACATTCAAAAAAAAAAGTATAAACTTTGCTTTCTGTACATGTGTAACAAAACAAAATGTGTTATTCTGCCATTTCACAGCACTTCCATTTCTTTGCAGAACTTTTTGGTCATCATCATCATCATCAATAACTGTGGGCTCAGCACCCGTTGATGTCTGATGCCTCTCTCACTATTTTATTCCATCTTTCCCTAGCCTGTGCGGAGTGGCTTAGTTTCTGTAGACTAGCTCTGCACCAATCTACTACATCATCTATCCATTCTCTGTGGGGTCTGCCTCTCCTATTCGAACCATCCATTATGCCGAATACTAGGGTCTTGATTTTTCGTTCATTGTTCATTCTGCAAATATGTCCAAATAGTTATTGCTTCTGTTTTATAACCTTCTGCAGCAGGTTCTCTTTCAGCTGTATTTTCCTATATAATTCCTCATTGGCAACTTTTCTGGTACCCTAGCTTAAGGTAGAGAATCTGGCCTGATCCAACAATATAAGCAAGAAGCAAATTACTCAAGCTTGCATTGGCCAGGGCCATCACTATGCAGATGATGAAAATTTTGTCACAATTCCCCCAATGAACTGAGGCCATTGGGGTTGCCATGTTTTAAAGTGCCATAAGACTCCTGGACTGTGTCTACACTACAAAAATAACTTCAAAGTTGTTTACTTTGAAGTACAACTTTGAAGTAACTGACGTCAAAGTTGAGCACCTAGACACACCTTACGTTGAAGTTAAATTTTGAAGTATGGCACTACTCCATTCCCAGGAATGGAGTAAGGACTTCAAAGTTGGGATCCCTTACTTCGAAGTTACATTTGAAGTAAGGAAAAATGGGTGTAGACTCTCTGCAGGCTACTTTGAAGTAGCACCTAACTTTGAATTAACTTTGAGGTAGGTTCCTAGTGCAGATGCACACCTGGAGAATTTTAAGCTGACAGCCTCTGAGAAGAAGAGAAAAAGACAAAGCAAAATTAATTAGCATCCACCAGCATGAACATACTATTTGTCTGCACCATATAACAGAGTTATTAGAAAAGATTCCCTTTGTCAATAGGGGGTGGAAAAGAAGGTATAATTCCACCTGTAATAACAAAAAGTCAAAAAGGAAGGACTTAAGCAGGAAAAAAAAATTGGTAGCCATATTTAAGTTTATGGAAAAGTTGCCAGAACCTTCCAGGTAAGAGCATATGGAATTCTTTGTGGATGTCTGTATGGTGGGCAAGACCTCAATGCCGTCAGCTCTGGGTGTGGCAAATGCTCAGGTTAGAATTCTGTCATTGGCTGTGACCATGAGGTGGGCATCAGGGTTCAGGCTTTGCACTTATTGTTCAACAAACAATTGAGGAGTTACCCTTTGATGGCTTGGATTTGTTTTCATAAAAAATGAAGAAACCATGCACTCTTTTAAATATACCTGAAGGACCTTACATATTTTAGGATTATGTATTATAACTGTGAGAGATTCCACCACAGTGGTGAGTAGCAGAAGAAATGGCACCCACAGCATTTTTAAGACATCCCTCCCTTTCTGTAAGACAGAGGAAATAATACCAGATCAAGTGTACACTGTGGGATAAATTTGAATTATGATACGCAACTACCATTATGCTAATCAGATAGCTGGAGTTGACGTACCTTGATTCAGATTTTGGTGACAACCCAGAGTGGGAAGTCAATGGAAGAAATGCTCCCATCAACTTCCCTTTCTCTTTATGACTGTGACTGTGAGGAGCACCAAAGTCAAGGGGACAACCTGAATGTTCGATTACATGGATCCCTACTTGATACACTAAATCAAACCTCAAAATATCAGCCTCTGGAGTATCAATCCACTCATAAATATATCCATGCCTCCAGATGGGCTGAAGATCCCAGAGGTGAAGGTCTTTGTTTCTGGCTTTAACAAGCAAGCTCCCTGCTGAGAAACACAAGTTCCTATTTTGACTCATGTGTCCAAGTCAGTTATCTAGTGGTGACCTCTACTTCTCTGTACCCTATGTTCAGGGACATGCTGGCTCATTTCAATGGTGAATCAGGTCCTAAGCACCATCAGCACAATTTCTCAGCTTCCATTGGTCAGATGGATTGGATATTGAGGAGAAAGTCCAGAGAATACGCCCTTTGTCATGTCCACTTAACACTATGCCTACACAATCATCTAGGTTTCATCTTAAATGGTGGAAAATATTGTTGGGTCCATCTCAAAACTCAAGTCCATTGGTGTCCAGCTAGACTCTAATACAAAAAGAGAATTTCTACTGATGGAGCAATTCCAGGTGATTTGCCAGCTGTCTCTGGATGAAGTATCAACCTTCAACTGTAGCCTAAGTACGCTTGAGACTACAAGGTCATATGTTTTCATGCATGCAAAGAGTCCCGTATGCTTTCTGCGCTTATACCTTCTTCAGATATGGTGCTTATACCCTCTTCAGATATGACTGAATTGCCATCCTTGGACAGACTAGTCTGACTTCCTCCACTAGCCCTGGCATGATTTATGGAGTTGGATGTTTCAGGACAATGTGTGCAAGGATACTCCCTTTGTCAGGCTTTTTGTCACTGATGCCTCTTTAACAGGTTCAGAAGTATATCTGGGATTGCTGAAAGTTCAAGGTCTGTGATATGAATAGGCAGCTTCTGTGCACCTCCATGTGCTGGAACCTCAAGACATCTGCAAGGCACTTCAGGATTACATTAGAGATTCAGCCATGCAAATCCTAATTGATATGACCATTCTGATATATTACATGAACAGACAGCAGGTAGTACACTCCTACATGCTGTAGCAGTTTTGTAGTAGATCACTAGCTCGGATCCAAGTGTCGGAGGGATAGCCAAGTTAGTCCATATTTTCATAAGTCCTGTGGTACCTTATAGACTAACATATTTTGGAGCATGAGTTTTTGTAGGCAAAAACCTGCTTTATCTTTGTCTCATGCATCTGATGAAGTGGGTCTTTGTACATGAAAACTTATGCACCAAAATATCTGTTAGTCTATAAGGTGCCACAGGACTTGTTGTTTATCTAGGAGACAGAATCACCAGAAGGATCACCACAGCAGAAATTGCTCCCTGAATTGCACTGGTTTCTGAACTTTAGCATTCAGTGGACCATTTTTGATATCCTAACAAATGATCTGTTCATCATAAGACAGAATAAATTCCAGCTGCTTCCTGAGTGATTCTCAGACAGTGTCCTTGACCAATACTTTTCATTAGAGCTGGGACTTGGCACTCCTGTTCAATTGTCCTGCAGTTTTGATGATCTTGACAGTCATTTTTGAGCCACAATTGTACCATGCCAGACACAGTGTCATTTTTCCACTGGGGCCCAGTTGCAGTAATAGTTCTCCAACCTTCTTAAATTATTGGATTAGCCTCCCATAATCTTTTTGCTTCACCACAACCTCCTAACTTAGTGTCACGATTAGACTTTTCATCCAGCACTGAACTCCCTGCATCTCTTAAATAATGATGAGGAGGAGGAACAATATTTGGCCAACAAGTCTTGCTCAATAGCAGGACACCCTCCACCAGGGGGAACCTATTCACTCAACTGGAAACAATTGTTGATATGTTCTTTATCCCAGGAAGTACTTCCCAGGCTGGCTTGTGTATGAAACATCTTGGAGTACTTGTTACATGTTGGGCTTTCTAGTCTTGCCGTCACTTCAGTGGGAGTCCCCCATCAGTAATTTTGTCATTACATCTGCTTATCCATGGAAGTTGGCTTTTTTCCAGTGCTTCCTACATTTTACCCATCAGGAAGTTCAGCAAGAAGGAAGGCAAACAGATGACTAGGAGGAGATGTCACAGAGAAAACCTCACTGCCTCCTGCATAGGACTGTGGACAGGACTAGAAGTTGCTGGAAAGAGTATTTAAAACCCATGAGTGGCCTGGCCAAACTGGGCTAGTTAGCAACGGAGGCTGCTTCTAGACATGCTACCTCCTGTCAGAGGTGGCCTGGTAATGAGGCAATTCAAACGTGCTATTCAGTGCCTCATTAGCATAATGGCAGCAGCACAAATTTCAAAGTGCAGACTTCAAATTGCAGATTGGCGGTGTAGATACGGGCAGCTTTGAAATAAGTGCTCCACTTCAACATTCTCTTACTCCCATGAAACTAGATTAGAGTAAGGGAATGTTGAAGTGATGTGCTTATTTCAAAGCTGCCCTCATCTACACTGTCAATCTGCAATTCGAAGTATGCACTTCAAAATTCATATGGCCACCATTATGCTGATGAGGTACTGCATATGCACATTAGCGCCTCATTAGCCTGCTTCGAACTGCTTCATTACCGTGCCACCTCCAACAGGAAGTGACATGTAGAAGCAGTCTGAGTAAGGGAAGGAAAAAACCCTTCAGGTTCAAAATCTCCAATTTAGTTTCATTCTTCTTCATTTCTGGGTAGTGTAAGCTATATTTTGTTGGACGAAAGCCCCTCCTTCAGCATTCTAATGACTTCTTTTTATTAAATTGCTGTCTGTAATGAACCTTAACTAGGTGCTCTACGTCTGCCTTATGAAATGGTATCACACTGTGTCTCTTTTACTTCCCCATTTGTTTCTCTTCCTTTCACACCCTCATAACTAACTAACTAACTAACTAACTAACTAATTCTCTAAAGTAACAGAGTGGTAGCCATGTTAGTCTGCATCTTAACAAAATAAAAAATCAGTCATGTAGCACTTTAAAGACTAACAAAATAATTTATTAGGTGATGAGCTTTCATGGGGCAGACCCACTTCTTCAGATCTGTAGATAGTGCTTTACTCGAAATATAGCACTATCTGCAGATCCAAAGAAGTGGTTCTACCCTACAAAAGCTCATCATCTAGTATTTTTTTTCTCCAAAGTAAAGGGTACTTCTCAGTATAGCCTATGCAACACAATATATTTGTATACTTTAGGTTAAATAATTTTTAGTGTATTTTTAAAGTTTCTTAAGAGTCAAAAAGACAAATTTTAACCTCAAATAATGTTTTTAAACTTTCATTGAAATTTCAAGCAAAATGTTACTATGAAACAAGATGCAGTATGTGATTTTTTTTCCTTTTTTTTTCTTTTTTTTCAGCTTTAGAAATGTAGATGTTCAAGTAATATGAATTACTTCTGTACTCCAGTTGGAATGCCTGAGTTATAGGTAATCCATAGAAAGAGTCAAAATGAAGGCGTGGTAAGAAGGGATGTTGTAATAATATCAGGAGGAAAGTAATTATAGACTATGCTTCTTATTAATTCATTCTACATCCATTCCACTATTCTTCATTCATTGGCTACATCTACACTAGCCCCAAACTTCGAAATGGCCACGTAAATGGCCATTTTGAAGTTTACTAATGAAGCGCTGAAATGCATATTCAGCGCTTCATTAGCATGCAGGCGGCCATGGAGCTTCGAAATTGACACGGCTCAGATGGGAATAAGGGAACTTCGAGGTAGGCGGGGTCCTTTCAAAAAGGAGCCCCGTTGGGACAAGCTGCACGGCGGCGAGCCGCGTCAATTTCGAAGTGCCGTGGCCTCCCGCATGCTAATGAAGCTCTGAATATGTATTTCAGCACTTCATTAGTAAACTTCGAAATGGCCATTTGCGTGGCCATTTCGAAGTTTGGGGCTAGTGTAGACATGGCCAGTATGAGCACAAAAGGATGGGTATTTAAATGTGAACTGTACCAAAAATCTTCCAAGTAAGATTAATTTTGGCAGAGTTCAAGACTCAAATTGCAGATTCTGGATGAGATGCAAAGAAGCGTCCAGACCTTGGGTTACCTTCCCTTTGAGATTTATACTGATAGCTGTAGTGCTACCAATGTTGTTCCATTCAAGAGGTCACACAGCTGAACCTACATGAATACCAAGCAAAAGATAAGTGTGAAGTAGTAACCTGAAATCAAAAGGCTAAGCCACAAAAGCTTTTATCTTGGCATCTCAATTCACTCCAAGCAGCACTGAAATTCTAACTGCAAGCAAAAATAACCCAGGAACATCTCCATTAGGTTGTGACTATCCAGTTTCAGAAATATGCAGTTCATTTTACAAAAGATTTAAAGCATGTTATTCATTTCCACCACCATGGAATTACTTTTCATTCTGTTACATTATAGGCTGACAGCATCTTAATATAAATCTTTTATCCCTCAAGATTAAACTTTTTCTTCTGAATGATTCTCACTTACTAATTTGGTCAATGTTAGCATCAAATTTGGTTCCTTTGGCACAAATGAGGACTAAATTAAAGTAGAAAGCAGAAAAAGCTGTATATCCTAGATGGAAGTAAAGCATAATTTCATTTTAAATGGGTTTAATCATGGTTAAATAATGCTGGGCCACAAGAATATTTGTTTAATTGTATAGAGACATAAGATGTAGCAGAGGTAATTTGTCAGATTCTGAAAATTCAGATGTGATTAAATTTTCTACACACAAACACACAAAATAGCTACCTTCGATCCTCTGCAGAGAATGCTAACAATATTGGTATTGGTATTAGATGTATTATCCTGTGAAATAAGTCAATAACAAGTTCAGTTTATATCAATTTTGTGAGAGAAGATGGGCTGTAAGAACAATATGATGACTCTTATTCTCAATTCTCTGCCTTACATGGGTACTGCGCAAATTGAAGATTAAATTTGCCAATTTTAGACTATTATTGATTTAAAAACAAAAGTCTAATCTTTATAAAATAACAACATCTCTGTGCCAGAATAAAAAGCTAAATGTGTTCAAGGAAAGACATGAACAAATTGGGCACTGTATTGTCTTTTAATTTCTCCTGCTCACCCCAAAATGGGACATTGTTAGCCAGTGGCTGGGTAATGTGCGGTGAGGTACCAACTATGCCCTTGTTACTATCCGAGTCTTTAACTGCTAGAGCGCAGGGGTCCTTCGCAGTGGGCAGCCTGGGCAAGGCTGACGGATGCCCCAGGGTCCTAAACACCCAAGTCTTTCACTGCTAGAGCAGGGAGCTCTGTCGCAGCAGGCAACCAAGATTGGCTGACGGGTGCCCCAATGCCAGCACTAGGAGCCTCTTCACACCCAAGACTTCAACTGCTAGGACGCACTGTCCCGTCACAGCGGGCAACCAGGATTGGCTGATGGGAGCCCCAGGAGTCTGCCCCGTGGAGGCGGCACGACTCTACGCTAGGCTCTTAGCACTGTAACCTATGGCCAGGCTGTGGTAACCAAATGGTTAAAGTTCTTTTGATTGTGCTGGCTGTGTTGCAGTGACAAAGAGTAACAGCAGTCAGGCTTAGATCTTAACTAGTTACACGTTTATTAAGCTACAGTTATAAGCATGCAGTTACAAAAGGCTGTTGTCTACTTATATGCTAGCAGAGTACAGGTGTTAACAGGTTACGTTACAATACAATACAATGACATCTTAATACAATGACATCTATCTATAGAGCTCTAATTCTTTAATTGTGTACACCAAAAGGAGACCTTAATGTGGGTACATCTTACCTTCCTTGTGTCTCTCGATACCAGCGTAGCCAAGCCAGGATCGGTCACTCAATTCCGTGGAAAGATGAGTACGAGGTTGGGCGTCCCCAGTTGCGGACCTTGGAAAGCAATCACCTGACCTGACTAGCAGGTAGTTGGTGAGAATGCACTCAGAGTCAGAGTGCTGCTGGGCCCATCTTTATACCCCTTGGGTCACGTATTCTCTTTCTTATCTATGATGTCAGATCGTACTGGTCCATCTTTTGTGATGCCAGTTTTTACAAGGGCAATTCTTACTTAATTTGCACTTGTAAGACAGGAGATAAAGAATTTGGTAGTACAGGACATTCTTTTGCAAGGGCGGAGATTTCTCTTCTGGGATGGCTGTGTGGGCGCATCACTCCATTAGTGCCAGCCAAGGGCAGTTCTCTGAGGGCCTTCGTTAACGGTTAGCCTGTTAGCCCTCTATCTGTGTTTTCTGTTCCTCAGGGTCACGATGAGCCAGCACATCTGGGCCCCTTTAGGAAGGCATCAAAGACTGTGCTGTTTAACTGCTGTTCAGTGCCCTGTGTGCTCTGAGGCACCTTAGAGGGGAGGCAAATCTGGTCTGTAGTGGGGAGATTTTGTCTGGCTACAGACATACAGTTAGATTGTCTTTATGAGGATATGATCTAAAAATAGTAAGGAAACTGTTGCAGAAAAGTAATAAGTATAAAATCTTCTTTAATTAACAGCTATGAGCTTTCTCCAAAAATATTACTGATAGTAATTTACACTAACTTGGCATCCTCTGGAAAAAAATATGTTCTCATTTGGCTTGAAAAACTGGAAAATAGGACATAACTCTTTTTTTTTCCCTCTGCTTTCAAGTACCTAAAAGGAGGCGAGAGAAAACTTGTTTTCCTTAATCACTAATGATCAAACAAGAAGCAATGGTCTTAAAGCAAGGAAGGTTTAATTTGGACATTACGAAAAACTTCCTATCAAGGTGGTTAAGTACCTTGATAAATTGCCTTGAGAAGTTGTGCAATGTCCATCATTGAAGATTTTTAAGAGCAGTTTATACAAACAGCTATCAGAGATGATCTAGAGATGGTATTTCATCCTGCCATTAGTGCAAGGGACTGGAGTTGATGATCTCTCAAGTTACTTTTCAGTTCTAAATGGGTAGCAATGTTAGTCTGTGTCTGTAAAAACAACAAAGAGTCCTGTAATACCTTAGAGACCAACAAATTGATTAGGGCATAAGCTTTCATGGGTAGAAGTGGGTTTTACCCAGGAAACCTTATTCCCTAATACATGTGATAGGCCATGATCACACTAGCACCTCCTTTTGGAAGGACTATGGTAATGTGGCACTTGGGAATATGCTAATGAGGCACTGTGATGAATACGCAGAGCCTGATTAGCATATGGTGACCGCGTGTGCTTTGAAACAGCTGGTTTCGAAACACATGCTGCCCGTGTAGCCAGCAGCCTTTCGAAACGCCCCCAGGATTTCAAAAGCTCCTTCTTCCCATCTTGTTTTGGGAAGAAGGGGCTTTCAAAATCAGAGGGGTCGTTTTGAAAGGCCCCCGGCTACACAGGCGGCATGCCTTTCAAACCAGAAGTTTCAAAGTGTGCATGGTGGACATTATGCTAATGAAGGTCTGCGTATTCATCACAGTGCCTCATTAGCATATTCCCAAGGGCCACATTACTATCGCCCTACTGAAAGGAAGGGCGAGTGTGGACACAACCTTAATTTCTAGGGAGTGATAGGACTCCATACTGTTCTTTCAGTTCTAGTACTCTATGGTTCAATGCAATCTGACAATTCAAATACACCTCACTGCCACAGTCCTACTGAGGAATCCAGCATGAGGGGCTTCTGCCCTTATGCTCAGTTTCATTAGTGGGATGAGGGTTAATGGTAAATGCCAGAAGTCACAGTTTGTCTAATAGCTAGTAAGAAGTTGATTTGGTGGTTTTATAGTCTATTCCCTAAAGGAGAGGTTCTGCATCACAGAAACCACCAATGGAGAAATACTTCCTCTGATTTGTGGGATTCTCAGCAGGGAAAACAAGGACTTTGTGGTATTAAGACTGAATCCACTGAGTTTCAAAGGCTGTCCCTTTCGGTGGCTGAAATGCGTGGATGCAGCATTGTGAATGAGTGTGCTTGCCCCTACATATAAATTGAGAACTTCAGTATTCCAAAATCTCAACCTTTTATAAATGCTTAACATAAGTAGAATTTCAAACTGTGTTTTATACTGTACAGAAATACACTGATGTTTTTGCCTTCTGTTATGTGACTCAGTTGCCTTACATAATGGCAAAACTGTTATCTCCTAAGTATTTTTTTTCATGCCGGTATTAATTTGTCAATATGCACAAAGCGATATTCAAGACTAGGGATGCTAGCTAGTGACAGATAACTATAGAGACACCAGAAAAGTAAGAAGAACTGGCCTTGACATCACACGTGTTTTGGAGACTTCAGGGAGGGACGAAGCAGTTCTGCTAACTGTATGCTTGCTGGGGTTTATCTAGTGCCGGTGAAGTCTCTAGTGGGGAACCTGCATTTGGCTTCTGCTCACTCTCTCTTTCACCTGATTAAATCTGACCATAAAAGAGAATTTCTTGCACATAATTCACTCTTTTATTTCTGTCCTCTCTTATTTGCTATGGTCTTCAAGTATCCAGTCTTATCCCCTGCCATGAAGTTTCCTTTGGCAATAAATGGGATGGAGATAAGTAAATCTGATTGCATATATTCATAAAACCATAGGATTGGAAGGGACCTCAGGAGGTCATCTAGTCCAGCCCCCCCCTCCACCCCCGGGCTTCAAGCAGAATCAACCCCAATTAATTCATCCCAGCCAGGACCTTCTGAAGCCTTAGAAAGGACTTAAAAAAGAATTCACCAACTCTGTAGGCAATGCATTCCAGTACTTCACCACCCTCCTGGTGAACTAGTTTTTCCTAATATCCAACCTACTCCTCTCCTTCTGTAATTTCAGACCATTGCTCTTTGTTCTGATATCTGAAACCACTGAGAACAGTTTCTCACCTCCTCTTTAGAGCTCCCCTTCAGGAAGCTGAAGGCTGCTATTAAATCACCCTTCAGTCTTCTCTTCTGTAAATTTAATAAGCCCAAATCCTTCAGCCTCTCCTCACAGGTCACATGCTCCAGCCCCTTAATCATTTTTGTTGCCCTCCACTGAACCTGCTCCAGCACATCCACGTCTTTTTTAATGGGGGCGGTGTAGCCAGACAAAGTCTCCCCCTTACAAGCGAGCTTGCTCACTGCCCCCCGCCGCCCCACTGGGTAGCACACAGGGCACGGAAAAGGCTGCTAACAGCACAGTCTTTGATGCCCCTCATTGAGGCCCAGATGTGCTAGCTCATCATGACCCTGAGAAACAGAAAGCACAGATAGAAGGCTAACAGGCCAAACTGTCAATAAGAGCTGCGGGACCTAAGGAAATCACCCCAGCTGGCATTGATGAATTTGATGAACACACACATACCATCCCAGAAGAGGAAGTCTCCGCCCACACAAAAGAATGTCCTGTACTCCTAAATTGCTTATCTCCTGTCTTACAAGTGCAAATTAAGTAAGAAATGCCCTTGTAACAAACTGGCGTCACAAAAGACAGACCAGTATGATCTGGCACCTTAGATAAGAAAAAGAACACGTAACCCAAAAAGGGGTATAAAAGGTGAGCCCAGCAGAACTCTAACTTTGAGTGCATTTCCACCAACTACCTGCTGGTCGGGTCAGGTGATTGCCTCCCGAGGTCCGCAACTGGGGACGCTCAACCTCGTATTCGTCTTTCTGTGGAATTGAGTGACCGACCCGGCTTGGCTACGCTGGTATCGAGAGACGCAGAGAGGGTAAGATATACCCATGCTAGGTCTCCTTTCTTTTTGTGCACAGCTAAAGAATTGGAGCTCTGTAACTAGATGTCGTTGTATCAAGATATCATTGTGTTAGATGGTAACAGATATCTTTGTATTGGATTGTAATGTAACTTGTTAACACCTGTACTTTGCTAGCATATAAGAAGTAGACAATAGCCTTTGTAACTGCACGCTTATAACTGTAGCTTAATAAACTCATAACCAGTTAAGATCTAAGCCTGACTGCTGTGACCCTTTTGTCACTACAACACAGCCGGAACAACAAAAATAACTTTAACCGTTTGGTTACCACAGCCTGGCCGTGGGTGAGAGTGCTAGGAGCTGCCTGCTCTAACAGTAAAAAACTGGGTTGTTTAGGACCCAGGGGAATACCTCACCGCACATTACCTGGCCACCGGCTAACAGTGGGCCAAAACCGGACACAATATTCCAGGTGTCCTCACCAGTGCCAAGTAGAGGGGAACAACCACTTCTCTAGATCAGCTTCAAATGATCCTCCTTATGCACCCTAATGTGCCATTTGCCTTTTTGGCTACAAGGGTACACTGTATGTCTAGCCTTTCATCCACCATAGCCCCTAGGTACCTTTCTGCTATACTGCTGCTTAGCCAGTCAGTCCCCAGCCTATAGCAATGTTTGGGACTCTACACTTCTCCTTGTTGAACCTCATCAGATTATTTTTTGGCCCAATCCTCCAATTTATCCATGTCACTCTTGATCTTATCTCTACCCTCCAACATATCTACCTCTCCCACTAGCTTTGTGATGTCTGCAGACTTTCTGAGGGTGCAATCCAGTCTCTCATCCAGGTCATTAATAAACATGTTGAACAACACTGGCCACAGAACCTAGCCTTGTGGCACTCTACTTGAAACCAGCCATCATCCAGATATTGAGCCATTGACCACGACCCCTTGGGCCCGACTGTCAAGTCAGCTTTCTATCCATCTTATAGTCCATTGATCCAATCCAGACTTCCTTAACTTATGTACAAGTATGTTGTGGGAGACTGTATCAAAAGCTTTGCTGAAGTCAGGGTATATCACATCCGCTGATTTTCCCGTGTCCGCAGAGCCTGTTACCTCTTCATAGAAACTAATCAGATTGGTGAGGCAAGACTTGCCCTTGGTGAATCCATGTTGGCTACTTTTGATCATTTTCCCTGCTTCCAAGTTTTCCAGAATGGATTCCTTGAGGATCTCCTCCATTATTTTCCCAGGGACTGAGGTAAGACTGACCGGTCTATAGTTCCCTGGATTGCCCTTCTTTCCTTTTTTAAACGTAGACATAGATTTGCCTTTTTTCAGTCATCTGGGATCTGTACCGATCTCCAAGAATCTTCAAAGATAATGGCCAAAGGCTCGGCAATAACATCTGCCAATTTCCTCAATACCCTTGGGTGCATTAAATCCAGACCCATGGATTTTTGCAAATTTAGTTTTTTCTAGATAGCTCATAACTCGTTTCTTCCCCACAGATGGCTACCCTCCAGCTTCTCATACTGCATTGTCTAGCACCATAGCATGGGAGCTGTCTTTGTCCAAGAAAATGGAGGCAAAAAAAGCTTTGAGTACTTCAGCTTTTGCTACATCATCTGTCACCAGGTTGCCTCTCTCATCCAGTAACAGCCCCACACATTCTCTGATAATTTGTTTATTGTTACCATGTCTGTAGAAACCCTGCGTGTTATCCTTCCCATCCCTTGCCATCTGCAGTTCCAATTGTGCTTTCACTTTTTTGATTATTCCCTGGCATTCTCCAGCTATATGTTTATACTCCTTCTTACTCAACTGTCCATGTTTCCATTTCTTATATGCATCCTTTTCGAGTTTAAGCTTACCAAGGATTCCTCTGTTAAGCCAAGCTGGTTGCCTACTGTATTTGCATTTCTTACTATGCAGTGGGGTGGTTTGTTCCTGTGCCTTCAGTAAGATTTCTTTAAAACACCTCCAGTTCTCTTGAACGCTTTTACCTTTCATCTTCGTTTCCCAAGGGATCCTGCTCAACAGTTCTCTCAGGGCGATGAAGTCTGCTTTTTTGAAATCGAGGGCCTGTATGTTACTGATCACCCTTCTTCTTCTTGTCAAGATCCTATCATGCCTATGCAGAAGGAAAGTGCTTCTGGGATGTACACCTCCTTGCACAGTTTAGCCTCTAGCCCTTTAAGCTGTGTCTACACGTGCAAAAAACTTTGAAATAAAGGACCCTTTTTCGAAAGAGCGGGAGGAGTGTCCAGACGTGTAAACCTGTCTTTCGAAAGAAAATTCAAAGAATGGGGTGCACACTTTGAAATACAAACACCGATCTTGTATCGGGAAGATCGCTCCCTTTTGAAATAATGAATCGAAAGGGTACATGTATAGACACTCCACACTCCACTCTTTCAAAATATAGGTCCACCATGGCGCCGATGAGCTGGAGTGCAGGGCCACTCCAGCCGGTAGCAGCAGGGTCTATGGTCTCTGCGTTCAGCTGCCTTAAAGCCACACACACACAGGAAACCCATGGCAGGAAGCTGAGAGCGTGCTAGGAGCAGCCTGCACACGCGCTCCAGCCTGATGCTCCAGAACCCTCAGGGCCAGCAGCCAAGCCCCCCGTGAGCCCCACCTCTGGGCCCCCGCAAGGCTCCCAGGGCTCCCAGGGGGAGAAAAAAAAAGGGCTCCCTCCTGGATGGAGCGGGAGGTCTGGGACCTCCTTGGCCTCTTGCAGGATGAGGAGGTACTGCGCTGCATGGGCGTAAAGCAGCGCAATGCTTCAGCCTTCAGCCACCTGGCAATGGGTCTCCACACAAGGGGCCATACAGAGCGTACCATGGAGCAGGTATGCTCCAAAGTAAAAGAACTCCACCAGGGATATGCCTGGGCCAGGGACAAGGCCAGATTCTCCGGGGCAGGACCAGCCACTTGCCCCTTCTATGGGGAGCTACGGAGCATCCTGGGGCTCCAGGAGAGTTCGCCCACTGTGGCTTTCCTGAACACCTCCGGGGAGGAGCTGCAGCCAGAGGAGGAGGAGGAGCAGCCCGGATCTGAGACCCAAGAGGATGAGGGCACCACGGACTGGTCGAGCGAGGAGTGGGAGCTGACCATCGTGATCCCCTCCCGCTCCTCCAGCCAGGCGACCAAGCGCCAGACATCTCCGGAAATCACTGGGGACCCTCAGGTACATCCAGAGAGGAGCGCACACCTACTCCACAGGGTGGGGGCGATGCAACGGCTGGGTGCCCGCACACGGAACCGGTGATCCCAGGCTGCACACAGGCCAGCCCCCACATGGGTTGCAGCACCCCGTGGTGCCACACCAGCGAGGCCCAGCACCTGCTCCCAGTTGACAGCACCGTAAGACGCACAGGGGCAGCGGCTGGTCGGTGCCGGACAGTGTCCAGGGCCCGCTCACTGCAGGCTGGGAAGGGCTACCTGCAGGAGAGACCCCTGGAATCACACCCAGGCTGGGAGGCCCAGTCTTTGGGGGGGAGGGGGCAGTCAGTGCTCCCTGGAGGGGTCAGTGTCTCTTGGGGGGGCGGGGACCCCATGGGGTGGACTCATGTGGGTAGGCCACAGCTGAGTCCCATCTGTCCGGGGCACACTACTGACATGGTCTCCTTCTCTCCACATAGCTGCACCATCCATGGGCCAGGAGAGCCTTGCGCCATCCCTCTTCCCAGAGAGCCCACCCGCAGCCGTCGGAGGTGTCCAGACTCCACTCCAGGCAGCGCGCAGTCAGGGCCATGGCCAGAGGGCCACCAGAGGGCTGAGGAAGACCCAGACACCCAGCGCCAGGCCGAGGTGGCTGAGGAGCACCCAGCTCGCTGGGGCCAGCATGGAGTGGCGGAGGAAAGCCTGGGATAGGCTGCTGGACGCCCTTGAGGGCATTGGCCACACTGTGTGGGAGCACATGGCCACTGTGTCCCACCTCCTGGCTCCCCTGGTGTCTCCCCCTGCTGGGCCTGCCCCCTCTGCCACCTCTGCCCCCACCAAGCCTGCCCCCTCCACCCCCACCGAGCCTGCCCCCTCTGCCCCCACCAGGCCCACCCGCCGGCAATGTTTGCTGGTGGTACCAGCACCCTCCCCCGCCCCACCGTGGACCCAGCACCCGGGGTGCAGGGGCTCCAGGTGCCAACGGGCTTGGCGGCCCACCACCCCTGTCCCAGAATGAGCACCCTGCCCCACTCTAAGTTAGGTTCCTCCTACCCTCTCCAAGTTAGGTTCCTCCCATCCCCCTCCAAGTTAGGTTCCCCCCACCCCTCTCCAAGTTAGGTTCCCCCTGCCCCCCTCCAAGTTAGGTTCCCCCCTCCAAGTTAGGTTTCCCCCTGTACATATTATTACAAACACCCAAGTTATATAAATGTTTCTTTATTATTCACCACTTCATGCTGTGCTCCTTGGTGGTTGGTGGGTGGTGTGGGTGGCAGGGATGGTGGGTGATGGATGTGCGTGGGATGTGGGCGTGCGTGCAACTCAGAGGTGGCCATCGGCAAAGGCCTGCCTGAGGGCCTCCCGAATGTGCAGGCCATCCCAGTGGGCATGGCAGATGGGGGCAGCGCCCAGCTGCTCACAGACAGAGCCAGCCAGAGGGCCCCACTGGGGACATATGCATCCCCCTTTCCCTCCACAATGTTGTGGAGGACACAACAGGTGCCCACCACCTGGGGCATGTTGGAGACCCCAACCTCCAGCTGTGTGAGGAGACACCTCCACTGCCCCTTTAGACGCCCGAAGGCCCTCTCCACCACATTGCAGGCATGGATGAGGCGCTCATTAAATACGTCCTGGGTGGGGTCAAGGTGTCCTGTGTACAGCCTCCTGAGCCATGGCTGCAGGGGCTACACTGCATCTGCCACCATGCAGAGCAGCGTGGTGACATCCTCCGCCATGGGGATCTCCCTCTGGGGGACGAAGGTGCCGGCCTTCATGCGGCGGCAGAGGCCGGAGTTCCGGAAGACCCGGGCATCAAGGGTGCAGCCGGCCCAGCCCACGAAGAGGTGGGTGAACTGGCCCCTCTGTCCACCAGTGCCTGCAGCACCCCCGAATGGTAGCCCTTCCTATTCACATCCTGGTCAGCACTCTGTGGCACGGCATGGATGGGGATGTGTGTGCCATCCAAAGTGCCAATGCAGTTTGGGAAGCCCAGGTCCTGGAAGCTGGTGATGGTGTTGTCCACATCCTCCAGGAAGACAACCCTATGGAGCAGCATCTCATTGATGGCTCTGATGACCTGCAGAGGGGGAAGTGGGACATGCGCTCTAGTGAGGGTGTGGCGGCCGTTGCCCCCCCACCTTGGGCCCATTCTACCCCCCCTCCCATCCAGCCCCTGGCCCTTTCAGCCCCCGCCCCCTCCAGTCCAGCCCCTGCCCCATCCGGGCCCTTTCAGGGGAGGGTTCCCCTTGCCCCAGCCCACCTGCCTACCTGGCCCCACCTTACCCCCATAAGTAGAGCCCCGATGGTGGTCTTGCCTACCCTGAACTGTTGTCCCACGGAGTGATAGGAGTCTGGGGTGGCCAGCTTCCAGATGGCAATCATGACCCATTTCTCCAGGGTGAGGGCTGACCGCACGCATGCAGAGGCGAGCCAGTGGCAGATCTTGTCGAAGGTCTGCCTCGACATGCGGAAGTTCCGCAGCCACCTTTCCTTACCCCACTCCCCTCCCACCACACGCTCCCACCAGTTGGTGCTGCTGGGGTGGGTGCAGAGGATTTGGGGCCCCTGGGAGGGCACCCGGCAGTGCCCCGGTGGGGGGAGCCCCATGGCCCCGGGGGGACCTTGCAGCCACCCAATGAGCTCAGGTGCAGTTTTGGCAAGGGTGCACAGCACTGCCAGCAGGGCAGCCATGATGAGGGCGTCCTCCTGCAGGAGCTGTCACTGGGCCTCCATGGTGGGCACGAGTGGGCTCTGCAGGCTGAGACAGGCTGGGCAGCACTTGTCTCGTGTGGAGGGAGGGGCCCTTTAAAGGAGGCGTCTGGCTGTGGCCCTGGAAGGGCTTGTAGGCCATGGGACCCCGTCCACAGAGTTTCCTGTCTCCCTTCTTTTGAAAGAGAGCTTGGAGCCCTGTGGACGCTCTCTTTTGAAAGACCTCAATGGCACTTTGAAAGAGCAGATCAGAATGCCAATCTGAAAAATGGCAGCAGGTGCTCTCTTTCGATGGCCGCTTTTCAGAAAGATGAACTTCGATTTTCTCCCTTTTGAAAGGGCGCTTACATGCAGACACAGCTTTAATGTCTTATGGTACAAAGGTGCCTCATCAAGAAAAAATCAAATTTCCATCTGCTGTTAGCTGATGACTCATGACCACACAAAACCCAGGGACATTTTTTATAAAGCTTCCGTCCACAACGTGGTAACACAGCCTCCTGGGGCAGTGGGACAGAACAAGAGCTCTTGCTATTCACTGAAGCTTATAAAAGATAGGTGCAAAGTTATAGGGGTTCTTATTGCCATCACTTCAATGCAGGATTGATAGTATTGACCAACTGCTCCAGATAACTACACTGACACGAAAGAGTGTAGGCTGACAAGGGGGTCAGACAGTCAGCTTGCCACCTTGAATTAATGACCACTGCCAGACATGCTTCCTCCTCTGTCCCTATGCAACTCTTCACCTGCACGAGTTCACCTGTGTAAGTGCATAAGTGCACGTATGAGTGTGTGTGAGTATGTACTTGAAAGCTAGGTCCCCTTTTTCCTTTAATCCAATAGTGACATTTAATGAAATAGATATGAGTGTAACCCTGGAATGGTCTTTATTGTAAAATAAGGCAACAAAACTCATTTGAAAATATGGCCCATTATTAAATCCCTGAGAGCAATACAATATTTAATCCCTGAAATTCAGTTCTTGCATACTCAAACTAACTTCTTGTAAGGAGTGGTTTTCTGGTGCTTTAATTACAACTTGATAGGAAGCGTCTGGATAATGACTTGTCAGCAGACAATTAAAATTATAATTTTGACTTTGTGCTGTGACTGCCCTTAGATTTCTTGTATTAAGCAGTGTGAGATCTGGCCATTCACTGAAAGAGAGAGTTAAAATGAACATTTAAATTTTCTAAAAAGAAGTATTGATGTGAAGCTTATAAAATGCAAAGTAATCTTTTGGGATGAAAGTTTCTTTATTAAATGTGAGATTGTTACCGTTGTTATAACCCCTAAGATAAGGCAGACTTATTGAATAAAAGACTATTTAGCTTCAATAAAGATTCACCCCTACTCACATGCTAAGCCAGTGCATAAACCTTGATACCTCCCCTAGTTATTTTTCCTTTGTCAATTATTTTACTAGTCTAAGTTTTAGCTAGATTAATTTAATAGAATAAAAAAATTGTCCCTTGGCCACCTAAATGGAGTATCTGGTCCAATGATACATTGTGTTAAGCACTGCATGACAGAGAGACATTTCAATGAACCTATTTCTTTTCTTATTCCTTCACATTGTCTAGAGTGCTCAGTAGTGTTGGTGCCTACCACAGGGCAGACTGTCACGAGCATGGCTGACACCCCAAACTGGTGGCGTATTCTAAAATTAGATTTCACCAAGCCAGTGACAAATGCAAATTTCTGGATCACTCTAACTGTCAGTCACAGACAGTCCCCTTAAATCTCCACTCTTATCTTGCCACCCAGACAAATTGGAGTTAGTGATAAATGGTCACTCACACCCCAAATCACACCACATTTAATTTCCTTGCAAACCCAAGAGACCAGTCACATGTCGCAGATCAGTTACTACCCTGGATCTTATACCAAAGATAATGGTTCTAGCCAATCCCGTAATAAACTATCTAAAGGCTTATTTACTAGGAAGAGGGTATAAAATAGTTATCTATAGATTGATGCAAGCAAGCATATTATACACATAAGTGGGTTATCATCAACATCCCCAGATCTTCAAAAATGTTATGGGTGTGGCTTTGCAGCTGACTGATTCATTCACACATAACTTTGAAGAGTTTTTAACTCAGCTTATAATATTTCACCCATCTCATAATAATATACATGTAATTTCTACCAGAATTGTGCAAGCCAAGATTATTGGGATGGGATGAAGACCAATGGCTGTTTGCTTTAAAAAGTTCAGTTTGCAATTCTTCCAACATTTTTCAGAGCTCCCAGAGTAAAGACAAGGCTGTTTAATATAGCAAAGAAATAAATAATTAAATAAATGTTCTTTCATGGCAGGAGGAATAGTCACATGAGACTTATGTTACCCTAAAGTGTTATCTGACCTTCTGCTGCATTTGACTGGGCAGGTCACTAGATTCAGAATTGTGTCCACCTGCCATTCTTCAAGCTTGTCCATGCACCGAAGAGCCTCACAATCTTTCTTTCCCTGTACAAATAACTGCTTGTTATAAGAGTCATTCAAGAATCACTTGAGTTGTCTGTGCTGTCTAATTCTTACATTTTTCTTTTTCCAATTTCTTTTGTAATGATAATTCTGCAAATTGTCCAACTGTTAAAGCAACTGTGGGGAAACAGGAACATTGCAGTAGCAACTGGACATACGGTTAGTTCAGATGAATTACGTGAGCACTGGACCATACCGTACACATGCAGAGATTTGTGAACATGTTGTCACTGCAAATTTTGTTACTGAGACAAAAGTACTCAGTTTACGCTGGGGCAGCATATTGCTGATTTAGGAATGTAATGGCCCCTGACAAACCCATTCATAAGTGTTACATTCAGCTGACATAGTAGTAGTAGTTCAGGAATATTTTTCCTAATTGCTTTCGGTGACTGTTGACAGGTTTTGTTTTCACAATCAAAATCAAGAAAAAATAAATCTATTATCTGAGGACATGGCAGACAAGGAACCAAACATTTTTAAGCTACATTTTTAATCTTCCATGTTCCCACTGGTAGGTAGGATATCTGAGTTTAGAATTACTTTAAAAGACTGTAGGTTACTTAACAATTACAGCTCTTGAAAGCTGACAGTATAATTTCTACAACTGGCTGAACTGGAAAAATATATTTGAAGAATTATGACTTTTTTTCTTTTATTCTGTTCCTCAAATGAGCTACATTTCTACAACTGTGTTCACTATTCTTAACTGTGTCCTCAATAGCCTGGATTATCAATGTTCAGCTACTGGACATTTATGAACTGGTTACTGATTATTCACTGTTCATAATGGGTGGTATGGTATTGGTCATGCAAGTGTAAGCAAAGGTGTGACAAATAACAACTAACACTCTCATAAAAGTAAGGGACCATTCAGCAGTTGTCTTATGGCTTGATCTTAGGAGAGTAGTACACAGAGGAAGATACCTATGCATGTCTTCTTGTAACATGGGGGGACTGTTGCACTGCTAATAGCATGGGATCCATGATGACTGGGAGTGTCCTGTCTGCCACAGTCTTCATCCGCCTTCATAGCCATTATGAATAGCCATAGCCATAGCGACACTTGCTATCCTTCACCTGTTCTGACATTGACAACTTATAGGTCCCAAAGAGCACAGACAAAGAGATGTGGAGAAGCAGAAAAGAAAAGCAAAGACTGCCCTGTGCCACCCCCCCACCCCCAAAGGCTACCCTGTACCTACCCCTTCTATGACAAGACCTGCTGCTCCATAATCAGGCTGCTCAGCCATCAATGGACCTTCAAATAGGAGGGTGACATAAAGATGCCCTACTTGTTATCAAGTTACCAAGAAGAAGAAGAAGGCAATGACAACTTGGGAGCAGTTATGACACGGCTTCTTTGAATCATGGGCTTCAGGCTATCCCTGGGTACATTACTGAGATTCCGTATAGCCTCATGGTCGATCCTGTTCATATTAAAATAATATTCAGCTCTGAATCTCAGAATGTTATATATAGTAGACTCAGGAGAGTAAGGATGCTGCCTAATATTTTACCTTCCTGTCCTGATAGCCTTCAAAACCCAGAGGATCAGCAATGTGGACTGCACCCTAAACTAGATCTATGACACTTTGAGTCTGCTGGAGTTCAACAACAGAGCTATCCTGGGGCACTAAAGTTTGTACAAAGGCAAACACCCTCCACACATAGGTTCTTGTGTTGTGGTGGATACCCAAGATCTTTGGGATGTGAGGCCCTTTCCTTCTCCCTTGAGGAGACTGAAGGAGCAATCATTATCTGCAACAATTACTTCCAATCCCAGATCAGAGCTTCTTAGGAAACAGATTTTAGCCACTCATTTGGATAAAGATCATTTAAGTGTTTCATGAATTGCTCAACCATGCAATTAATGAGAGATAATGGGCCTCATTTTGTTTCCAAACAGCTCTCGCTTTTCCCCTAAATGTAAATGGCTTTCTGGCAGCCTGCTGCAAAAGGCCTGACTGACAGGTTTACATGCATTACAAAAAGCTGATAATGAAGATATTTAAAAGGAAGAGTTAGGGAACTTCTGAAACTTTTCCTAAATGTATATGATACTAGATGTAAGCAGTTGTCCCAGTAGCAGTGTCAGACTCTTACGAATGGCTGAAAGAGTTCTCAAAATGAAACAGACCAGGGAAGATGTGACACTGTCCACCAGAAGATGATGTCTTTTTAGTTTGTTTGTCATAAATTGCCACAGGGCTTCTTTTGTGGCAGTACATACCAGTACTGAGCACTGGGACCTGCACATCAATGTTTCCCTTAGCTGGGGATCCCTTACCTGGGTCTGCCAGTGGGGCTCAGCTCCCCAGCTGGTTCCCAGCTTTGGGGCTGCAGGATCCCTCCACTGCTGGCTAGGGTTCCTGTGGCTGGGGATGCCAGCTGTGTTTGCTGCACCAGCTGGCTCCCAGCCACAGGGCTGATGGAGCCCCGGTGGCCCCACAGCAGTTCAGGACTGGAGCTGGAGCCCCAGCGCACCACAGAAGTGTGGGGCTGGAACCAGATCCCCTCTACCCCACAGTAGAGTAGTCCCAAGAGTTGAAGACCCTGCTGGCTTGCAGCAGCCCCAACCATGGAACCCCAGCTTGTGAGGAGGAGGAGGAGCAGGGAGCCAGCTGAGTACTGGCTCCTTTTCTTGTTTGCAAAAAAAAAAAAAAAAAAAAAGAAAGAAACACTGAACTTCCATACAGTAAATAATGAGTCTTTCCCTCTTGGATTTGGAGGTGGTGAACCACAACCTTTTACTACCACATACACAAAATTGAAAAATAAATGGTTACATCAAAAACTATTTACAACATTCAAATGATATGTAACTATATACAGTTTGGGGAATGTGTGTGGGAGGAACTGATACCCTGCTGGGGAGCAGGATCCTGAGTGAAGTTGGCCTTGGGATCCCCTCCCACCATGGGTTCAGGATCCCCATTGGGGTTGGGTTGGGACCAGGAGTATGGGTATATATAGAGGTGGGGGGCTGCAGTAGTGTCGGGCTCAGCAGGGGAACAGGGGAGACTGCAGAGCAGGGAAGGTGGGCACGATGGGGGGCAGGCATGGCAAAGGGAGGCCTCTGGAGCAGGGGGGGCAGCAATCGCCATTTCTGACTGCAGAAACTGCAGCATGCCTGAGGGCAGGGCAGTGGAGATTGGGGGACCAGGAATGGGGGGCAAGGACAAGGGGAGTAGCCATAGTTGAGGGAGCAGAGGCAGATGACAGCTATGAGGGGAGGAGTGGCTGCAGGGGGAGCAGGGGAAGTGGGGGGAAGGGGAGTGTCAGCTGTGGGTACCTGGGCCAACAGGACCTGCCAGATACCAGTGGTGGTATCAAAATGGACCATCAGTTGGTCCCAGGCTCCTGTCTGCCACTCCTGTTTCCACATCTGCCATTCCCAGTCATCCCATAGCCGCCTCTCCAGGAGGTCAGTGAGCCTCCAAAGGAAGGCAGTGTGGGCAGGCAGGAGGTCCTCATTGGTCCAGCAATGGCCCTTCTGGCCACAGGCCTGCCCCCATGTTCGTGGGTTGCCGGCTCGCTGTGGTCCCAGTTCTGGGCTGGCTTGTTCCAGCGCCAATGATGGAAAGAAATTGACATGTTGATTATATTTCTTCTATTATTAAATATTACCAAGATTCTCGTTATAGAAACAAGTAATTTCTTTCTTTTCCTTTAAAATAAGGCTGATGGCAAGATCTAAGGCTAGATAAAACTACTTATTGATTATATACTCACTAGGCTGCAATTTCAGTAGTCTCCCATAGCAATGACAATTCTCCCAGGGACTGTAAGAGATGCAGGGCTTGTCTACACTTGCTCCCAACTTTGAAGGGGGCATGTTATTCAGGGAGTTGGAAGATTACTAATGAAGTGCTGTGGTGAATATGCAGCACTTCATTAGGCTAATTCTTCCCAGCAGCAGCTTCAAAATGTTGAACTTCAAAGTGCCGGCATGGGTGCAGCCGAGGGCACTTCGAAGTGCCTGTGCTACTTCAAAGTACCTTTATTCCCAAAAATTTTGAAGAGTAAAGGGACTTTGAAGTAGCGTGAGCACTTCAATGTGCCTGCAGCTACATGCATGCTGGAACCTCAAAGTTTGATGCTTTGAAGTTGCCACAGAGGAAAATTAGCCTAATGAAGTGCTGCATATTCACCATGACACTTCATTAGTAATCTCCCATGGCCCTGATTACCACGACCACTGCAAAGTTGAGGGCCAGCGTAGACAAGCCCACATTGTTTTCCATTTCTTTATTCACTCTAGTAATAATAAATCATCAGTGTAGGTACTTCTGTAAAACTTCTGGAGATTTGAAAACAAAAGTGTCTGAGCTGATTTAGTAGAAATACCTGGCAGTAGAAAATAAGTAGTTCTGAGCTATAAATATGTTCATCTAAAATACCCCTCTTTCTAAGACTAAAGACATTTACATAATTTTATGAAATCATTCTTAGCATGGATTACGAATCTCTTAATCCAAAATATCTCTCAAATGTGGTGAAAGAACTGGAACTGAGTAACCTAACATTAGCACATCAGCAGTTGATTTTTATTTCTATTATTAAATTATTGAACAGTTGTAATGTCTATTCATTTTCTTTCACAAAAGGGCCGTGTCTACACTAGCCCCAAACTTCAAAATGGACACGCAAATGGCCATTTTGAAGTTTACTAATGAAGGACTGAAACACACATTCAGCGCTTCATTAGCATGTGGGCGGCCACGGCACTTCGAAATTGATGCACCTCGCCGCCGCGTGGCTCGTCCCGACGGGGTTCCTTTTCGAAAGGACCCTGCCTACTTTGAAGTCCCCTTATTCCTGTGAGCTGATGGGAATAAGGGGACTTCGAAGTAGGCGGGGTCCTTTCAAAAAGGAGCCCCGTCAGGACAAGCTGCGCGGCGGAGATGCACGTCAATTTCGAAGTGCCACGGCTGCCCACATGCTAATGAAGCGCTGAATATGCTTCTCAGCGCTTCATTAGTAAACTTCGAAATGTCCATTTGCGTGGCCATTTCAAAGTTTGGGGCTAGTGTAGATGTAGCCAAGAAGTCCCAGTATGCTTGTGGCAACATAGATTTAATATCTTAGATTTGAATTATAAAGCAACTGAAATGGAAGATTTTGTACCTTCTGCCCATCTTAAAAAATGTGTGAATTCTTAGGTAAAGATTTTCAGATATGAGTGCCTGTGTTTAAGGTGCCCATTGAGAGATGCATTTACAAGATCTGATCATTTTCTGACAATGACTTCTCTTTAGATGTCTCTAGTTTAGCACCCATAAAACAAGATGCTCCAAATCACTTGTTATGCTTGGATTTAGTTCTTACAGAGTCCCAGTGAGACAAACGTAAACTTGGGGTTAAGAATTAACACCAGTGAAATTAGTATATTTTCTTCTCCTTACACGAAGGTTGAATTTGTTTCAATAGGAGCTGCTAAGATGTAGAGTAGAAGACTGCCTCACCCCTGAATTTTTGTGATTTTAATATGTTCTTTTAAAAATACAGATGATCAGTTTATTGTTGGTCAAGAAATACAATTAGAAAGCAAAATGCGCCAGGCGTTACATGAGTGCTATATGTGATTGAGAATAGTACTTTTGTAACAGGCTATCAGAAAAAGAAAAAGGAATTACTGAGACTACATTGAGTTTCTTCTGCCTTCACGTACTCAGGCTGACAATGAAACTTGTTTCTCCAGGTAATTTTCAGTGAATTGACTTAATCTGCATGATTTTGGATTTTTCTTAATTCTTTGATACAGTAATGTTCATACAGATTTTTCAAAATAGATTAATTTATGTCACATTGCAGTAGATGGGGAGAGAAGGGACAAGACATTAGTGAGGAACAACATGTGAAAGTGGCCCTGATATGATCATAAGATGTGCTATTCTGTGGGCTTGTGCTCCGAGAGGAGAAGAAGTAACAGAAATTGGGGAGTGAATCAATGCACTTAGTTAAAATAAAACATTTGAAGATAACTGGCGGTTTTTCAAAGGCACATTATTAAGGGGCCAAGAACAAACTATTCCATTTCTTAGAAAAGACAGAAATTATGGTACAAGACCACCTTGGCTTCACCAGGAGATCTTCAATTACCTAAAAACTAAAAAGGAGTCATAAAAAAAGGGGAAACTAAGTCACAGTAAAAAAAATGTATATAAGCAAATAAGAAAAGTGTATAAGGGCAACATTAGAAAATGAAGGTACAGAACGAGCTCAATCTAGCTAGATACGTGAAGGGTAATGAGTAAACATTCTACAAATATGTTAGAAACCAGAGGAAGATGAAGCACAGGGTAGGTCCATTGCTCAATGAGGAGGGAGAAACAAAAACAGAAAACTTGGAAATGGCAGAGGTACTTAACTTCTTTCAGTTTTCACCTACAAGGTAAGCAACAGTAGACATAGCTAGAGTTTACTAAAGCATTTTATATGGTGTCACGTGACTTTCTTTCAATTAATTAGGGAAATACAAGCAAGGTGGGGCTGCTGTAAAGGTGATGCATAACTGCGTGGATAACCATTTTTAGACAGGTTCACTGTGATTCTGGAAGGGCAAAACAAATGAAATTCTACAGGTGTCAGTTTTGGCATTGGTTCTATTCTGTATCCTCATTGGTGATTTAGATAATGGCATACAGATTACACTGCGTAAGTTTGCAGATGATGCCAAACTGTGAAGGGCTGTAAGTACGTTGGAGGATAGGGTCATAATTCAAAAAAGACCTCGACAAACAGGAGAAATGGTGTGAGGTAAATTGTATAATATTTAATAGAGACAAATGCAAAGTACTCCATTTAGGGAAGAACAGTCTGTTTCACGGATACAAAGTGGGAAAAGACTGTCTAGAAAGGAGTATTACAGAAGGGATCTAGCTTCATGGAGGACAGCAAGCTAAATATGAATCCATTGTGTGAGACTTGAAAAAAAAGCCAGACATGATTCTGGGATGAGTTAACAGGAGTGTTGTGAGCAAGACACAATAAGCAATTCTTCCACTCTACTTTACACTCATTAGGCCTCAACTGAAGTATTGTGTCCATTCAAGAAATATGAGAAATTTGAGAGGGTCCAGAGAAGATCACCCAAAATTATTAAATGTCTGGAAAACAAGACATGTAAGGGAAGACTGAAAGATTTGGGTTTGTTTAAATTTGAAAAGAGAAGACTAATAGGGAACATGGTAGCAATTTTCAAGTAACTAAAAGGATGTTACAAGGAGGAGGAAGAAAAAAATTGTCTTCCTTAATGTCTGATGACAGAGCGACAACCAAAGGGCTTAAATTGCAGCAAGGGAGGTTTATGTTGGACATTAGGAAAAACTTCCTAATTATCAAGGTACTTGAACCCTGGAATAAATTGCTCAGGGAGGTTGTGGAAACTTCATCATTGGAGACATTTAAGAGCAGGTTAGATAAGCATCCATCAGGGAACATCTAGATGGTGCTTGGTCCTGCTGTGAGTGCAGGGGGATGGACGTAATGATCTTTTGAAGTTTCTTCCAGTTCTGGTATTTTAGTATTCTATAAGGATCTAAGAGACATAAACTCATCTACTTCATAATTTTTGGACCATCGCTTAACCTCCGTGATGCTTAACTGTAGTGTTGAAAAGCATAATCAATAATAGAAGAAGAAGAGTAGGACTGGAAGGGACCTCAAGAGGCCATCGAGTGCAGCCCCCTGCCCTCACGGCAGGACCAAGCACTTTCTAGACCATCCCTGAAAGCCATCTATCTAACCTCTTCTTAAATATCTCCAGTGATGGAGATTCTACCACCTCCCTTGGCAATTCGTTCCAGTGTTTGAACACCCTGACAGTTAGGAACTTTTTCCTAGTGGCCAACCTGAACCTCCCCTGCTGCAATTTCAATCCATTGCCTCTTGTTCTATCCTCAGAGGCAAGGAAGAACAAGTTCCCTCCCTCTGCCTTATGACACTCTTTTAGATACCTGAAAACTGCTATCATGTCCCCCCTCAATCTTCTCTTTTCTAAACTAAACAAGCCCAGTTCTTTCAGCCTTTCTTCATAGGGCATGTTCTCTAGACCTTTGACCATTCTCGTTGCTCTCCTCTGGACCTTCTCCAATTTCTCCACATCCTTCCTGAACTGCGGTGCCCAGAACTGGACACAATACTCCAGCTGAGGCCTGACCAGCACAGAGTAGAGCGGGAGAATGACTTCTCATGTCTTGTTCACAACACACATCTTAATGCATCCCAGAATCATGTTTGCCTTTTTTGCAACAGCATCACACTGTTGACTCATATTTAGCTTGTGGTCCACTATAACCCTAGATCCCTTTCTGCTGTACTCATTCCTAGCCAGTCCTTTCCCATTCTGTATGTGTAACACTGATTGTTCCTTCCTAAGTGGAGCACTTTGCATTTGTCCTTATTAAACTTCATCCTGTTTACCTCAGCCCATTTCTCCAGTTTATCCAGATCCTTCTGAATTATGACCCTATCCTCCAAAGAAGTTGCAACCCCTACCAGCTTGGTATCATCTGCAAACTTAATAAGTGTACTTTCTATATCAATATATAAATTGTTAATGAAGATATTGAACAGAACCGGTCCTAAAACAGACCCCTGCGGAACCCCACTAGTTATACTTTTCCAGCAGGGTTGAAAACCATTAATAACTACTCTCTGGGTACGGTTATCCAGCCAGTTGTTCACCCACCTTATAGTAGCCCCATCTAAGTTGTATTTGCATAGTTTATTGATAAGTATATTATGTGAGACCGTGTCAAATGCTTTACTGAAGTCTAGGTATACCACATCCACCACTTCTCCCTTATTCACAACACTTGTTATTCTATCAAAGGAAGCTATTAGATTGGTTTGACATGATCTGTTTTTAACAAAACCATGCTGGCTGTTCCCTATCACTTTACTACCTTCCAAGTGCTTGCAGATGACTTCCTTAATTACCTGCTCCATTACCTTTCCTGGCAGAGAAGTTAAGCTGACTGGCCTGTAGTTTCCTGGGTTATTCTTGTTCCCCTCTTTATAAATGGGTACTATATTTGCCCTTTTCCAGTCTTCTGGAATCTCTCCCGTCTCCCACAGTTTTCCAAAAATGATTGCTAAAGGCTCAGATACCTCTACTATCAGCTCCTTGAGGATTCTAGGATGCATTTCATCAGGCCCTGGTGGTTTGCAGACATCTAATTTCTCTAAGTAAATTTTAATTTGTTCTTTTCCTATTTCAACTTCTATACCTACCCCTTTTTCACTAGCATTTTCTATGTCAGGCATTCCTTAAGATTTCTCAGTGAAGACCAAAACAAAGAAATCATTAAACATCTCTGCCATTTCCAAATTCCCTGTTACTGTTCCTCCCTCCTCACTTACCAATGGCCCTACCCTCTCCTTAGTCTTCCTCTTGTTACCAATGTATGTGTAAAAAGCCTTCTTGTTTCCCTTTATGCTTGTAGCTAATTTGAGCTCATTTTGTGCCTTAGCCTTTCTAATCTTGCTCCTGCATCCTCGTGTTGTTTGCCTGTATTCATCGTTTGTAATTTGTCCTAGTTTCCATTTTTTATACGGTTCCTTTTTTAATTTGAGATCATGCAAGATCTCCTGGTTAAGCCAAGGCAGTCTTTTGCCATGTTTTCTATCTTTCCTACACAGTGGGATAGCTTGCTTTTGGGCCCTTAATAATGTCCCTTTGAAAAACTGTCAATTCTCCTCAGCCGTTTTTCCGCTCAGTTTAGCTTCCCATGGGACCTTAGCTACCAGCTGTCTGAGTTTACCAAAATCTGCCGTCCTGAAATCCTGAAATCTTTATTGTACTGTTTTCCCTTCTACCCTTCCTTAGGATTGTGAGCTCTATGATTTCATGATCACTTTCACCCAAGCATCCTTCCACTTTCAAATTCTCAATAATTTCCTCCCTATTTGTTAAAATTAAATCGAGAACAGCTTCCCCTCTGGTAGCTTTTTCAACCTTTTGGAATAAAAAGTTGTCTGCAGTGCAATCCAAGAATTTATCGGACAGTCTGTCCCCTGCTGTATTAGTTTCCCAACATATACCTGGATAGTTGAAGTCTCCCATCACCACCAAATTCTGGGCCCTGGATGATTTTGTTAGCTGTTTAAAGAAAGCCTCATCCACCTCTTCCACCTGGCTAGGGAGCCTGTAGTAGACTCCTAGTAGGACCTCATCCTTGTTTTTTACTCCTCTGAGTCTAATCCAGACACTTTCAACCCGTCCATCTCCTACGTCCATCTCCACCTCTGTCCAAGTGTGTACATTTTTAATATACTAGGCAACACCTCCTAATGTGACAATGGAAACATATCTTCAGTAAAACACAAATTATTGGACTCAGTACAGAGATGATAATGTGAAATTCTGTGGCTGGTGTTATAGACAATGTCAGAAAAGATGATTTACTCAATCTGTGAATTGGATGAATCTTGAATTTAATCTGCAAATAAAGCAAGTACAATTTTTAGCCTTTCCCATTATGGGATTTAGGTGTATCAGTCACCACAGTAATTTATCATTTAGAATTTACCCTGGGAATTCTGAGCATTCTATCTGACCTCAAAAATCTGTTTTAACTTTAGGATCTCATGTGGCTGGGACCTGACTTTATATTATCATTCTACAATATGGTATTCCAGCCCTGAAAAGGCATTACTCAGATGAGCAGTGTCAGTACTGGAGTGTATGTATTATGTAATACGAGTAAATACTGTAGAGGATGAAACCTTTTCACGTAAATTCTAGAGAACAGAAAATGTGAATATTGGACAATTCTTTTGACATGTTCACAGCAGTTTTAAAGCAATAACCTGAACATACTTTTCATCTCAAATGTCTACAAAAGCCAAGACTGAACTTCCAAAAGTATTTGAATGAAATCCTGATAACAGAGCAAAATCAAACAAGAAAGGGCTTACATATGGTATTTATTCTGATGTTAAAGCAAATGTAGATACAATATTGGAAGATCACTACAAACAAAATGAAGTAAAGTGAAGATTGATTTTACACATAATAAACATGGATGATATTTACTTGTTTTGGAAGTTCTAGACATTCCATTGAACTGTAATGATCACTTTCAAAGCTACATATTTCTTCCACTTTCTTTATTTCGTCTGGTCCATTAAAAGCATTATTTATAGGTGTGCTGTTTTCATAGCTGAAACTTTTTCAAAAAGTGAACACCTGCTATTAAAAATCACTCTGATATGGCACTTTTCAAAACACTGAATCTACGAGGTTCTTCTAACGAAGTTTATATTGAAATATGAAATTAGCACTATAACTTATTTGTGTATAAACAATCATGCCAAGGTTCAAAAGACTTTCAGTTATACGTTTAAAATGTAAATATTTGATAAGTGTTTAATTCATGCCCTTTTGGTTTCAGCAGACAAAAAAGAAGCTGAAGGATTTCCTATCAGATTCTTCCTTTGTATCAATTATTTAATTCATAGATTTCACCACAAAACACGTATCCAAACAATTGTTTTAAAAGACATTTATTGCTATAGTTAAATTACAGTTAGGCTATGTCTAAACTAGCGCCCCTCATTCAAAATGGGGATGCTAATGAGACACAATGAATATGCAGCACCTCATTAGCATAACGGGAGCTGCAGCACTTCAAAAGTGTTGCTTTCTATCATGCACAGCTCATCTACATAAGGCCCTTTTTGAAAGGATCCTGCAGATGTCGAAATCCACTTATTCCTATAAGAAAACGGGGAATATGGGAATAGCGCCCTATGTTGATGTCTCACGTTGGAATAGGATGTGTGTAGATGTTCGGCTTCCTGATACTTTGAAATAGGGGGGTCCATCATGGTGGCAATCAGCTGCTAGGTGAAGACGTGCCATCCAGCCCCTGTGGGGCTGTATGATCTCTGTGCCCAGAAACCACGTAGCAGGAAGTTGATACCGTGCAGGAGGCAACCATGACACAAGGTGCCCCTGCACAGGCCAGAGGGAGACTATGGCAGCCAACCAGCCCCCCGAGCACCCCCAGAGTTCCCCCTCCAGGCCATCCCAGGGCTCCCAGGTCTATAGCCAGCAGGGCAGGAAGCGGGTCCCTTCCTGGATCAACTCCGAGCTCTGCAACCTGCTGGGGCTCTGGGGTCAGTAGGAGGTGCTCCACATAATGGAGAGCAAGCGGTGGAATGCAGAAGTGTTCCCTTTGCTGACCAAGCTGACCACCTGAGGTCACCCTGCCCTCATTACTGGAAGCTCAGGGCCACCCTGGGTCCCCAAGGTACCTCCTCCATCCCGGCCGTCCTCAATACCGTGGTCAAGGAGAGCAGAACAGGGAGTTGGAGTCAGGACCAGAGCCCAGACCCACACCCCCAGAGCCGGAACTGGGATCAGCTGCCCCACTGTCCGAGTGGTCCAGCAAAGAGGGGGAACTGGTGCTGGACTTCCCCTCCCACAGCTCCAGCTGGGCATCCGCCCGACAGGCCTCTCCTGGCCATGGTGGTGGACTGTCAGTTATGTACCCCACAGTGCACGCACCTCCAGGGCATAGGTCAGGGGCACCATACATGACTAGGGCTCCCACACTCCCAGCACACCCTGGCCTGCCAGGGCCTGGGCATACCATGGTCCAGGGATGGTGCTATGGCCACTGGTGACCATCAGCACCCTCACCCATCGACAGCACTGTGCCCAGCCCCCGGGAAGAGGGGTGAGGAAGCGGACCATGTGAAGGGGCCACCCTTAGGACTGCCACACGCACTGATGGGGGAGAGGGGATGGGGACCAAATACCCATGGGAGCACGGGAGGAGTGGGGCAGGGCTTGGTACTCATGGCTTCCCTCTCTCCTTCCCCCTCACCTCCCATTTCTGGAGCTGCACCATCTGAGGGCCAGAATAGCATAGAACTATCTGTGGTCCCAGAAACTGCCCCCTGCATCCCTGGACCATGACTGTCCAGGGGCACCACTGGCATCAGGATGGGCCCCACCAGGGCAAGAGGTGCACCACTCTGCACCCCAAGGTGGCTGCAGCCCTCTGGTGCCAGGTGGGCATCATGGAGAGGAGGATCTACTTCGAGAAGCAGGAGGCCGCCTGGTGCCGAGAGGCCTGGTGGGACTTTATTATCACCTTCAAGCAGGTGGCAAGCACCTTTGAGGAACTAGTGACTTGGCACCCCCCACCCACTGCCCTCCCTGCTGCCACACTTGATATCCCATCTGGTGCCCTGTCTGCTGCCCCACCTGATGTCCTGCTGGCTGCCCATCCTGCCAGCCCTCACAGGGCAGGAGCCTGTTGGGGCTGACAACTGGGCCAAGGACCCGCCCCGGACATACCTCCCCATCCTCCCATCACCCAGCCAGTCTTATCGGGGATCCTGGATGAGGGAGAGACCACTGACCCGGACATGGTGGGTGGTCACACTTGTCCACCCCCACCCTGGAGTGATGGGTTGATAGCTGGCCTGTCCATGTCCCCCACCACAGTGTATATAGTTATTCCCCCATGTATACAGTTATCACCACCCATGTACATTGTGATGGTATTTGTTAATTGTTCCATAATAATCAGAGGCAAGCATTTTGGTTAGTTAACAAGAATTTAGTTTTATTTTTCAAAAAACCTTGTGGTACATGTGCTTTGGTGGGGGCACTGTGCAGGAGACCTGCAAGGGATGGCCTGGATGGCACTCACTGGGCCCTCTGACAGAAGTACTCCCGCAGGGCCTCCCAGACCTGGACCTCATCCTGGTGGGCCTGACAGCTGGGGTGATGGCCAGCTGGGGCAGGCCATTCTGGCCTCTACTGACCACCCCTGCACAAATGCCTTTCCTGTCCTTTCCACCAGGTTGTGGAGCGTGCAGCATGCACCCACAACCTCGGGGATGTCTGGGAGGCCTACATCCAGGTGGGCCAGGAGGCAGTGCCACAGGCCCTTGAGGCACCCAAAAGCCTGTTTGACCATCTGCCAGGCATGGTTCAGCCAGGCTTTGTAGTGATCCTGGCTGACATTGAAGTGTCCCATATACAGCCGCATAAGCCAGGGCTGGAGCGGGTAGACCGCATCTGCCATGAGGCTGAAGGGCACGGTGGTGTCCCCCAGAAGGATCTCCCTCTGGGGGATGTAGGTCTCTGCCTCCAGCCAGCACCATAGGCTACGACTTCCATGGTGTGGTAGCCCTTTGTGTTGTTATAGCATCTGCCACTGTGGTCTGGGGCACAGATGAGGATATGGGTCCCACTGAGGGCCCCAAAACAATTTGGGAACCCCATGGCAGCAAATCCCGTGGCAGCTGCGTCCAGGACCCTGACTCGGATGACCCTCTGCAGCTGCAGGGCATTGAGCGCATGCACCACCTTCAGGGAGGGGAAGTGGGCATCCATGAGGGTGTGCAAAGTGTGCTCTGACCCCCCAGCCACCCCCAGGACCCCTCCCTCGCCAGTCCCTCCACCCAGGCCCCCTCCTTCTACAGGCCCCCCACATCACACCCTCCCCAGGCTCCCCTACCTGACCTCCCACCCCCCAGTGGGTGCATGTCCAGGCCTCCTTACCTCCATCATGGTGGCCCTGACTGTGGCCTTGCCTGTGCCGAACTGGTGGCCCACGGAGCAGTAGCTGTTTGAAGTGGCCAGCTTCCAGACAGCTATTGCGACCCTCTTCTTGATGGTGAGGGCACACCGCATCTGTGTATCCTGCTGTCTCAGGGTGGGGGTGAGCCACTGGCAGAGCTCCATGAAGGTCTGCCGGCGCATGTGGAAGTTCCGAAGCCACCTGGTCATCGTTCCACTCCCCCATGACCAGATGCTTCCACCACTTGGAGCTGGTGGGGTAGCTCTAGAGCCAGCGGAGCACCCAGCAAGGGGGAGCAGAAGGGCCCGATGGTTGGGGCATCCTCTACTACCCCTGGGGAGGGCTCCCCTGCCAGGAGCTGCTGGGCGGCCACCCATGCAGCATCTAGCAGAGTGCCTGTCCCAGGGGAGGTAGCTTGGAGGGCTTCCAGCTGCTGCTGGATGTCCATATCTGTGGGCCCAAGGTCTGCAGGCTTGTGTCACCAATGCAGGCTCATGCTATGCAGGGCAAGTGTGTCTGAGAGGGGCCCTTTAAAGGAGCGGCTTGCTCTTGCCCCAGAAGGGTTAGTCTGCCCTGTGACCCCATCCGCAGGCTTTCCTGGCCCCTTATTTCAAAAGGGGCCACTTGTATGTGTGGATGCCCTCTTTCCACATCTGGGGTGGCCCCTTTCAATGTAGCACATCACTACTTCAATGTTCAATGTTGATGGCACCGGGCCCAGAGGGTGTGTAGACGCTACATGTGGAAGTGGCTTATTTCTATGTCATTACTTCGAAATACGCTACTTTGATGTAGAGTTCTAGAGTAGATGTAGCCAGTAGGCGGTAGGGTGCTTTTTGTGCGTAGAGGTTGTACTTCGAAGTAAGCAACTTCAAAGTTATTTTGTAGTGTAGACATGGCCTCAGAGTGTAGAAGATGGGGGCCCACAAGAGACCTTAAATTACCTTGCCTCTATAGGCTTCTGTTGAAAATACTGCCAAGGTCATAGATTCCCTGACCCTGGAAGGTGGCAACCATGACTCGAGTAAGAAAACAACTCTTTATAACCCAGGAGGACACACTTGGGATGTCTCTGTGTGGCGTTCCCCACGCTCTTAACCATGTCAACCATCCCCTTGAAATCAAAGAGTAAGAAAATAAACTCTAATCTTGGCTATGCTTACGCTACACTCATCTGTTGACAGAAGTCACTGTTGGAAGAGATTCTGTCGTCAGAGTACATCCACACACAAAAGCCAATCAGAAGAGTGCTCTGTTCTGTCAACAGAGCAGCCGGACTGCCCGGCTGCTCTCTTGACAAAACAGGCACCTGGAAGCACAGCAGATGTGGCTGCCCATTGTTCTGGATGCCCTGTCTGTTGAGAGAAGCTCCCTCCCTGCCCAGAGTATACCTGTAGCCTTTTTTGTCATGGCTGAGATGCACAACACTGCCAATGAATCTGCAGAGTTTTGTTGAAAAACTATGCACATTTTTTGTGTGGATGTTCCACCAGTTTTGTCAAAACTGAGGGTTTGTTGGCAAAACTCGTTAGAGTAACCGTAGCCTCTAACAGCTAACATTTCAGTCTTTGGCACACATGCACACAGACCTTTTACTAGGACATAGGTATCAAATCATTGTCTTAAACACATAATTTATTAACACAACAAAAAATCTAGGTGATAAAGCATACCTGGTTGGTAGGTGTTATAGAGCAATGTCTTCTTAAAAAAAGATAGATTAAAACAAGAGAATTACTTTGCTGGGATTCAGTTGAAAAGAAACAGTGTAGAGTGCAGGGAGTGGTGTAGGGAAACAGTGTAGGGAGCAGCAGAGTAGGGAACTAGCCTGGGTAGTCTTAAACCCAAAATTAAAAAAAAATATCAGAGCCTGCCTGTGTAAACATTCCCTTTCCAGTGAAATCCTATCGACCTGGTTCAGACTAAAATCATTTCTATGTCTCTCCTCTGGCCACACAAAAGCTTCTGTCAGCAGATAACTGCTTCAATTGAAAAACCCTACATCTATCTTCCCATTGGCTCAGCTGTGAGCTTGCCAACACACAACCCACTATCTCTGTTTCTAACTCTTCACCAACACTCATTCATAACAGCTTACTTAGGCCATGTCTACACGTGCCCCAAACTTCAAAATGGCCACGCAAATGGCCATTTCGAAGTTTACTAATGAAGCACTGAAATGCATATTCAGAGCTTCCTTAGCATGCGGGCGGCAGCGGCATTTCAAAATTGATGCGCCTCGCCGCCGCGCGTCTCATCCAGACAGGGCTCCTTTTCGAAAGGACCCCGCCTACTTCGAAGTCCCCTTATTCCCATAAGCTCATGGGAATAAGGGGACTTCGAAGTAGGCAGGGTCCTTTCGAAAAGGAGCCCCATCTGGACAAGACGCATGGTGGCGAGGCGCATCAATTTCGAAGTGCCACGGCCACCCACATGCAAATGAAGCACTGAATATGCATTTCATCACTTCATTAGTAAACTTCGAAATGGCCATGCAAATGGCCATTTCGAAGTTTGGGGCACGTGTAGACGTAGCCTTAAAGTGTTGAAGGACATTTTAATGGTGATTGTTTGGATCACTTTGAAAAGCTCATCCAGGATTTTTCTTTGTGCATGTCTTTGTGCAGTGTCTAACCATCAAATCACACAAAAGTCTCTCCCCTGTTTGAAAAAACGTTGGTATGCATTTTGGATCCTGAATACACAGAGCGGAGCACGGAGTATGGTTTGACTTCAGTTCAGTATCCTGACCCCTGAAACACAGAAACAAATTTATCTTGCAGAAGCCAGGAGTAGTACAAATAGTTATTAAACCTGGATTGTTTTCCCCACTTATCTTGTAAACATGTGATGTTTTCAGCAACAGGGAACATTTAAGGTTATAGAGACAAAATGCTCTTAGAGAAACATTGTAGAATCAGTTAACAATCTGATTAAACCAGTCTATTATTTGCTCTGTAGTAAATTGTCAAGGAGTAGATGTAGCTGTCAAAATTAGTTCAAATTAAGTTTTAGATATCAAAATAAATGAGGGGAGTGAGTGGAAGCAGAATGTATTATATTCTGTGAGTAGTTTGCCCAGCTCAAATTTTTATTTATTTTTGTGGGATGCCAGTGCTCGTCTCAAAACATCTATATATTGGCACAGTAAGTTCACTGAATACAACATAGTAACAGAGAGGTAGCTGTGTTAGTCTGTATCTTAATAAAACAAAAAAGCAGTCATGCGGCACTTTAAACACTAACAAAATTATTTATTAGGTGATGAGCTGACCCATGAAAACCAATCACATAATAAATTATTTTGTTAGTCTTTGAAGTGCTGCATGACTACTTTTTTGTTTTGTTAGAATACAAACATGAATTAATATTTCACTACACCTTTTTTCCTAAGCAGGACTCCAGCTTCAAACAATCCTTGCACACCCATCATGGAAGAGGAGGGAAAAATTGAGAGAGAGAGAGAGAGAGAGAGAGAGCGTACAAAAAAGAATGAGCTCTTCCAGACAGGGACCTGGTCTTCCTATGTACCTAGATAGACACTAGAATAATGGGACCATAATCCCCACTGAAGCTTTAGAATGCAACTAAAATATGAATAAATTAATGGAATAATAGACATGAGTAACAATAATTTAAAACATGGGGTTAGTATATAACATCTATTTAGGAACACATGACGTGACAAAAATATCTCAAAGGCTGGATCTATGCCAGAGACTTTTGTCAAAAGATGGGGCCTATGCACTTAAAGATGTGTCTATGCACTTAAAGTATTCGGTCAACAGGGTCTAGATAGAGCTCTGCATTTGCCTCGACAGTATTATCCCTCAAAAATTTTAGGCATAACAATCTGTCAACAGTACTCTGCACAGATATTTCCCTGTCAACAGTAACTTCTGTTGACAGAGGATTCTAGTGTAGACACAGCCATAGAGTTTCCAATTAGAATGCTTGAAGATTGTGAGCAAAAAAAAAAAACCTTTTTCCTATTTTGCATTTTTGAGGGTCCTAATTCAGGAACTTGAAATATGGTTTATAGTTAAGCCCATGTAAGTAGGGAATTAACTTTAAATATGTCTATAAGTCCCATTGAACTCAATTTTTTTTTCATAAATAGAGGCCTATATCTTTAAGATAGATAGATAGATAGATAGATAGATAGATCGATAGATTTAGGTATGAAAACATAGAGGCTCAGGAAAGCCCATCTAACCTTATATATTAAAATTCTAAAATATCACATTTTAGAAACTATTAGCAGGACATACTTAGTTTATAAAATACATTAATTGGATTTAAAGAAGTAAACACTGTTTTGCATTTGCTTTGTTAAAATTACTGTGTTTAAAGTTAATAGGCTTAAATTAATTCCTTCACCCCAATATTTTTATAATTTATTTTGGAATGCTAAAAAATATTAAACACATTAATCTTTAACAGAAAAGTAATTTAGTTGTCTTTACAGATCATTTTAATTAGAATGTACTCTTCACTTCCTTGATTCCAAATGGAATTAATCATCTTAATAGTCACTTTATCATGTTTTGGCCAAATAAATATATAAATAAATAAAAATAAATGTCTATCTTTTCTGTGTAAATTAAACACAAAGAAAACGTCTTCATCTTAAAGAAGAAAAAAAGCTGTTTGAAACAACTTTTTTCAAGTTGTTCTGTAATCCTATATGAACATACAGGTTACATCTCTTTAGTCTTGCACCCTCAGGCCCTGACTGATGACAACCAAGAGAATTTGCTGAACCATGTCTTGAAGCATTATCAACACTTCGATTGCTTAGTGGGCTCTTTGGAAACATCCTGGGGTAAATTAGAGCTAAATAACAGCACAGAAGACTGAGAGGCAGGACTGGGACTGGCATTTGGGAACTGCTGGCCTCCAAATAAGCGTGATATCTAGAAGCCTCTGCTGATTGGCTGAGCTTCAGTAAGGGGAGGGACTTTGAGGCAGTTCAGGGCTTTATAAACCAGTGTCCAAGAAAACACGTGAGCTTGCAAACAGGGAACTGCAAATAGGGAGTTTAGAGAGGAAGTTTGGAAGGGACCAGAGAACCTTACCTTTCTTTTAAATCCCTGTTCTAGGATGGCAGGCATGGATAGTGACAGGTCTGTTGCTGTTACCTGCTTGGGATTTGCCATGTTTGTCTTCTTCCCCAAGGAAAGAAGGGATTTCATCTACACTAAGTGCAAGCTGGTCTCCATTTTAAAAGAAAAAGTTCGAGGACTGAAGGCTCAAGTGTCTAACCTACGCTTAATCAGGGAGGATGAAGATTTCCTTAAACAAAGGGACCGTTTAATCTTGCAAGCACAGCAGGCAGAAGAACCAGGGAGGGCAGTGAGGGATGAAGCAGAGAACTGGCAGCATGTAACTTCTAGAAGAAAAAGAAGACCTGTACATGAGTCCCCCATTGATATAGAGATAAGTAATTGCTTTCAGTCTCTCCACTGGTTCTGCGGTGGTGAATGCTTTGGAAGGAGCCTCACAGGGAAAATATTCGAAGGGAACTGCTTCTATTGCAAGACATGGGATGTGTAGTCCAAGGGGTGGGGATTCAATGACCACCAATCCCCAAAGAAAAAGATGGGTGGTGGTGATTGGGAGCTTCCTCCTAAGAGAGACTGAACCATCCATCTGCCAACCGGACCTGGACTCTCATGAGGTGTGCTGTTTACTGGGAGCTCAAATTCAGGATGTGAATGAGAGCCTCACAAAACTGCTCAAGCCTTCAAAATACTACCCCTTCCTACTTCTGCATGAAGGTGGACAGCCTTTGGTTGGGAAAGAACAGGGCAGGAGCTATATAAAAAGGCTAAACATACATAAATCCATGGGCCTCGACCTAATTCATCCGAGGATTCTGAGGGAGTTGGCGTATGTCATTGACGAGCCCTTGGCCATTATCTTTGAAAAGTCGTGGCAATTGGAAGACATCCCGCATGATTGGAAAAAGGCATATGTAGTGCCCATCTTTAAAAAAGGGAAGAAGGATGATCCAGGGAACTATAGGCTGGTCAGTCTTACATCAGTCCCTGGAAAAATCATGGAGGGGCTCCTCAAGGAAGTCATTTTAAGGCACATGGAGGAGGGGAAAGTGATCAGGAATAGTCAGCATGGATTTACAAAGGGAAAGTCATGCCTGACCAATCTGATTAGTTTCTGTGATGAGATAACTGGCTCTGTGGATAGGGGAAGATCAATGGATGTGTTTTATCTTGACTTTAGCAAAGCTTTTGATATGGTCTCCCACAATATTCTTGTCAGAAAGTAAAAGGAATGTGGATTGGATAAATAGAAGGTAAGATGGATAGAAAGCTGGCTAGAAGGTTGGGCCCAGCGGGTAGTGATCAACAGCTCAATGTCAGGATGGCGGTCGGTTTCTAGTGGAGTGCCCCAAGGTTCGGTTCTGGGTCCTATTCTGTTCAACATATTTATCAATGACCTGGATGAGGGATTGGATTGCACCCTCAGCAAGTTTGCAGGTGACACTAAGCTAGGGGGAGAGGTAGATATCCTGGAGGGTAGGGATAGGGTCCAGAGTGACTTAGACAAATTGAAAAACTGGGCTGCAAGAAATCTGATGAGGTTCAGTAAGGACATGTGCAGAGTCCTGCACTTGGGCTGGAAGAATCCCTAGCATTGTTACAGGCTGAGGTCCAACTGGCTCAGTAATAGTTCTGCAGAAAAGGACGTGGGAGTTGTAGTGGACGAGAAGGTGGACATGAGTCGACAGTGTGCCGTTATAGCCAAGAAGGCGAATGGCATATTAGGCTGCATCAAGAGGAGCGTTGCCAGTAGATCCAGAGAAGTTATTATTCCTCTTTATTCGGCTTTGGTGAGGCTGCATCTGGAGTACTGTGTCCAGTTCTGGACCCCCAATTATAGGAAGGATGTGGATACACTGGAGAGGGTCCAGCAGAGGGCAACCAAAATAATTAGGGGGCTGGAGCATATAACCTATGAAGAAAGGTTAAGGGAATTGGGACTATTTAGTCTGCAGAAAAGAATACTGAGGGGGGACTTGATAACAGCCTTCAACTGACTGAAGGGAGGTTGCAAAGAGGCTGGAGAGAGGCTGTTCACAGTGGTCACGGATGGCAGAACACAGAACAATGGTCTCAAGTTGTGGTTGGGAAGGTCCAGGTTGAACATTAGGAAAAACTTTTTCACTAGGAGGGTGGTGAAGCATTGGAATGGTCTAACCAGGGAAGTAGTGGAGTCTCCATCAGTGGAAGTGTATAAGTCTTGCCTTGACAAAGTTCTGGCTGGGCTGATCTGATGGGTTTGGTCCTGTCTAGGGCAGGGGGCTGGACTTGATGGCTTTTTTAGGTCTCTTCCAGCTCTGTTGTTCTATGATTCTATAATGTCTGTAAACAAACTATGGAAGCACAGGAGACTTGGTCACCCCCACGATAAGGGGTCATCTAACTAACTAAAATCATGCCAGACCACAGATGTTGCCAGATGAAAGAGTGTCAGACTAGAGAGGTTCAGCCTGTATATTCCACTTTCCAGGAGTGTCTACACTAGGAACTAACGTCGAAGTTACCTTCGAAGTTAGGCGCTACTTTGAAGTAGCCAGCAGAGAATCTACATACATTTTCCCTTACTTTGAAGTTAATGTCAAAGTAGGGAATGGGAATGGAGTAGTGCCCTACTTCTAAGTTTAACGTTGAAGTAGCATGTGTGTATATGCTCTGCTTCAAATTTGTACTTTGAAGTAAGCAGCTTCAAAGTTATTTTTGTAGTGTAGACACAGCCTTAGTCAAGCAGTTTCCTTCTTTAAAAAAAAAAAAAATAAGTATTTTTTTCCTTGCTATATCAAAAACTATTATTTTAAGTCTACCACTAGGAAGATCTGGAATGAACACTGAGTTTAAACAATTATTCCAAACATACTGGCATAAAACCAGAACATGCATTAACTCTCCCCTCCCAGAGAGCTGGGCAGTCTGACTGCTCTCTGTCGACAGAGGGTGTTGATGGGGGAGCTTGTATTAGGGCTGGGTGTGTTCTGTAGACAGAGGTTCTGTTGGGAAATATCTATTGACAGTAACTTCTGCCAACAGAACTATGTAGTGTAGAGATAGTGTGTCTACACTATAGTTTTGTTGACCCACTCTGTCGACAGAGATATTCTACCTGAAGGTAGAGTGATGGAACTCTCCTGAGAAAAGTGCTGCATTATGTTAACACTTTCTTGACAGAACACATTTTAGGTATAGATGCTCCTCTCATTTTCTTGACAAAACCCCAATTTTGTTAGGAAAACTCTATAATATACACAAAGCTTCAGGGTCTTAGAAGGAAAATGGAGAATGAGAAATAAAGTAGAAAAGCTAATTCAAGACCCTGTACAATAATGAATATAACAGCTCAGTTTTTCAAACTATATAATTCATTCTATTTTAGAAGTCTGCCACTACTGAAGTTTCATAAAGATATCAGTTTGCATTTCAACCTCACTGTATTTTTATCAGTGCCACAGCACAGCAGTGTTCATGAGAAGGAAGCAAGTGGAAAAGTTCAAATTCTCATTTCTGTGCATTTCCAGGTCTTTATTAATCATTAGCAGATGTGTCTATGGTTTACAGATACTCCAAATTGTTCAGTCCACTTAACACTTATGCAATTGAGAGTTACCATGCTTTGATTTATAGAGTCCATCTGCTTTGAGATAGCAGAAGGAAATTAAGTAAAGTAGTGGGAGATGGAGGGTTATTTACTTGTATTTTCTGTCAGAAAGCATGACTGTTAAAATGTAGCATATCTGACAGTGTAGAGTGTTATTTCTCTTGACAAATTCCGAATATCTTCATGAAGTCAAAAGATATTTAAAATCTCTTGGAGACTGGGGGTTACTGGTGAGTGTTGTGCACCTGTGAGGAGGGGATAAGCTATGCCACTCTTTAGTGCTCCAACTTCTAGGCATATCTGTTGCCACAAGGAGGGAGCATACCTGTTTCTGAGAGACTTGACGTAGTGAAGATCAGTCCTTGATGTCTGAACCCCAATGCACCAATCCTAGCCAATTAAGGCCTCCCAGACATTTAAACCATAATCTTCTGTCAGAAATATACTGATTAGCTGAGGAGTACCTTTTTGATGTGTAGTCGTGGATACTTCTAGGGAAAAAAAAATAGAAATGTCAAGCAACCCATGGCCTGAATTGCTAAAGAAAGGGTGAGCTAAAATAAACCTAGCAGTCTCTCGCAGAGGACTTTGCAGCTGTGAAGTGCTTTCTAAGCAGTAGATATGATCTTTAATTTCATGATATACATGATCTCCCTAAAGATAAGGTAGAAAAGAAAGCTTGTTTGACCTACTCAACTAACAAACTAAGAAAAAAATATGTCAAGCAGCTGCACTAGGTTGAAATGTAAAATGTTTCCTTGAGGCAAAGATGAAGCAGTCTGGCAGACAAACCTGACATAAATAGTTTGCAATTCCTGGGGACCCCTGGAAGAGTGGAAGGGTGTTGGCTGGGGGACAACAACCATGATAAGCTTTTCTCAGAACACTCTCTCTGGGGTGTTGAGATTGGATCCCATTTTGACTCCCCTGGAGACTGAAAGGATACTTTGAGTGACTGTGGCAAGAATGAGAGAGAACAATAATAACCTCAGGCTCATCATCTTTAAATTGAGGAAATTTAATGAAAAAGTTAAGCTGATGTCTGTAGGTAGGCAAATCGAACTCTTCAGTATAAGGCTTTTAATTATTTTTTTGTATCTAGACTTCTCTGTCAGTTTAACCAAGATGAGAGTAGCATTTAATGACATCAAGCAGGCTCTCAGTCTCAGATATTAAATATTGCCTTAAATATTCTGAGATCTTCTTAATGAAGTTGGTAGACTCTGTGAAATATTTCAATACTCCAGCATATGCTTGGCAAGCATTATAGGAACTGAGTCAAGATCAGAGTAAGAACATGATTCTCTCATAAAGGAAAAGAAACTGCAGAGTTTAATTCCTGAAGAAAAGGATTGGGAAAATTAGGCAGCTCATGTACATATATTTGTCATATTTTTTAATGTTAGAATACAGTTAATACTGTTAGCCAAGACATTTAGTGTAGCTTGATAATTAGTATTTTCAATATATAGTTAAGCCAATGAATGTATATGAATGTATTTATAATAGCTACACCTACACTGTATAGTTTTGTTGACAAAACTTGTGGAGTGTCCACACGAAAAATGCATTTTGTTGACAGCAAATCAACAGAATTATGGCACTTTTGTTGAGAGAGTTCTGCCTTTCCCTCATGAGGCAGAATGCTTTTGCTGACAGAAACTGTCAACAAAAAAGCTGTGTGGATGATCTGGGGGGCCCTCTGTCAACAGACAGGGCTTGCAGGTTACCGGGCAGCTGTGTCTCCTGTGCTTCCATTTGCCATTTTGTCAAAAGAGCATCTGGGAAGTCTGGCTGCTCTCTGTACACAGAGCAGATTGCTTTTTCAATCTGCTTTTGTGTGTGTGGCTGCAATCTGTTGACAGATTTTGTCGGAAGATGCCTTCCGACAGTAGCTTCTGTGCATAAATTGCTATAGTGTAGACGTAGCCAATAAGTTTATTGCTCCACTTCTTATTTCTACCTAAATTTATCCCTCTCTCTATATACATATATCTCTCTTTATGTTTATAACATAGACACATGTATTAGCATGATGAATAATATATATGCTTATATATTCAGAACTATTTACTTACGTACTATTTGTGACTATATGCATCATTTTGTGTAGATATTTGCATAATTATTCTTATGTTTCTACCCATGCTTAATGTTTGTAATTTGTAATATGGGCTTAATAATATAATCATATTGATTTGTTTACACATATTGTCATTTATGTCAGTTCATGTTGACTTTTTTCATTAGTCTGCTGGTATGAATATGGATATATCATATTCTTATTTGCATTTATATACTATCACTTATCCTTTCATATCTATGAAGCAGTGGAATTCATTCACTAATATACCTTAACACATGTAAGTGTTTTGATAAATATAGGTATATTTCTGGCAGAGTTCTAATTAATTCATATTATGTGGGTTGTTGGGTGCAGATGCCATATACCGTCCACGATGTGAGATATTAAATACAAATGGGTTGTGTATACTTGTGTTTGGTTCCATTTAGTTTTGGGGGCTGTTTTCGAATAGTTGGTTTTGGAGACTGTCACACTACTGGATGCCAATTTCCAGCTGAACAATCACTGATTTTTTTCCCATTAATCCTATGAAGTTTTGTTCTTGTTAACAAACCAGAGAAATACAACCTAGCTGGAGCTCCTATAAGGTAGGTGCATATCTGGTTGGATAACCATTCCCAGAGGGTAGTTACCACTTGTTCACAGTCATGGTTGAGGGGTGTGACAACTGGTGCTGCTCAGGCACCTGTTCTGGCACTAGTTCAAAATCTTCAGCAAAACAAAAAAGCAGTCCAGTAGCACTTTAAAGACTAACAAAATAATTTATTAGGGGGTGACCTTTCTTGGGATAGACCCACTTCTTCAGATCACAGCCATACCAGAACAGACTCAAGGCCTTAAATATTGAGTGTGTTCTGGTATGGCTGTGGTCTGAAGAAGTGGGTCTATCCCATGAGAGCTCACCACCTAATAAATTATTTTGTTAGTTTTTAAAGTGCTAATGGACTACTTTTTTTGTTTTGATAGTATATAGAGTAGCGTGGCTATCTCTCTGTTACTATTCAATATCTTCACCAGTGATTTAGATGATTCTGTACAGCATGCACATATAAAATTTGAGGATGATAACAAGCTGTAAGAGGTTGCAAGTTCTTTGATTTGGACTATAAATCAAAATGATCTGAAAAGATTGGAGAAATAGCCTGAGGGAAGTAGGATGAAAATCACTACAGGCAAATACAAAGTAATCTATTTAGAAAGGAATAATCTGTTGCACACATGTAAAATAGGAAATAGTTGCCTAGGAAGGAATACTCCACAAAGGGATCTCATGGTCATACTGAATCATAAGCTTGTGCAACTACAGTTTAACACACACACACACACACACACACACACACACAAAACAAACATAATTGTGGCCTATATTAGGAGGACTGTTATAAACAGGATACTAGGAGTAATCATCCACTCTACTTCACAGTAATTGGGCCTCACATGAAGCATTGTGTCCATTTGCGGGTGCCATATTTCAGTAAAGATGTGGACAAATTGGAAGAAGTCTGGAGAAGAGCAAGAAAAAGTGATAAAATGGCTAGAAAAAGTGACCACTGAGGGAAGCTTGAAAAAAAATTGGGTTTGTTTGCAAAAGGGAAGACTGAGGGGGGACACTGTTGTGCTTATAAGATTCACACTGGATATTTTCAGAGAAAAGACAGTACACCACATTTATTGAGAATACAAATGAAAAGCATATGCACTCATTCACATACTGACATGTGCATCCCCCATCAGTCCTGGCAACATTGTTATAGTTACCAGTCTGTCGCTTGCATCAATCTAATGGCTAGTTCGGCTGAGTGTGAGGAAGAAGCTGGGCTCTGTCAATCCAGACTGATGCTCCAGATCTTGGCAGGATGATATCCAAAGAACTGGGCATGCTATCTTTTATAGAAATCCCTTCTCACACAAATACATGGATTTGGCTGCATCATGTTGCAATCAGTCACTTTGCAACATATTGTTTATCTGCTGATGACTTTTAATATCAATTAAATATCAACTTGCTGATGATTTTTCTTGGTCTTGCTCTATCCTGGCTCTTATGGTATTTTTTTTTATTTTCACATATAAAGAGGGCTTGTTTCTAACTTCAGGATCACCATTCTGCCTCTCACTTGTCACTGAAAACAATGGACACATTTGTGCCCCAGAGGCTTCACTTCCTCCTCTGACCATCTGGATGTTGTACTGGCCTTTATACTACTCTCTTTTCAAACACTCACATTCTTCACTCATACAAACAAAAATTATATCATTGCTTCACATGTACAAACACTATATAATTGTTTTTGCTTAAAATATCTAGTACAAAATGTGCTCAAGTGACTACTACTATTACAAATTATTCCACAATAGAAAAGGCATTCTTCAATTAAAGAATTGAGCAGTCCAAATGGTAAAAGAGTGATGATTGTTAGGCATGAGAACCTTGCTGGTCTCTTTATACCTACATCTCTGAGGGACAAAAACAACCTGAGGGACGCTTCTTTACAAACACACTAGGTTGTTCCTTTCTGCTACTCAGAAAGGGTGACTGAAGGGGTACAATGAGACACATTACATCGCATAAGATTACATTTTAGTTAAATGCCTACATTATGATAAGGTTGTTTCAAGGGGGAAGGGAAAAATATTTGCCTTAACCTCTGATGTTAGAACAAGGTGTAAAGGACATAAATTGCAGCAAGAAACATTTAGACTGAACGTTAGGAAACCCTTCCTAGCTGTCAGGGTGGTTAAACACTGGAATAAATTGCCTAAGGAGGTTGTGCAATCTCAATCATTAGAGATTTTTAAGAGCAGGTCAAACAAACTCCTGTCAGGTAAGGTCTAGAGGGTGTTTGTTCCTGCCATGAGTGCTGAGGACCAGAATTAATGACCTCTAAGGTTCCTTCTAGTCTTATGACAGGAATGGCTGCCACGTGGTTCCTGGCTCCCTGACACTTTAGGAGACAGGAAACTGACCAGCGGACCAATGCAGGTCACGTTCCTGGCTCCTGCAAGCACAGGGGAGCCAGGAGCCAGGCTGCCACCTGGTTCCTGGCTTCTGTCAACTTGCGTGAAATTTGAGTTACACAAGATTGCCCAGGCATGCAACCCCTGTGTAACTTGGGGGTCCATTCTATTTCAAAATTATTTTGAAATAGCAGTTGCATTATGTAGATGCTAGAATAGTTATTTTAAAATAACAGCTGATATTTTGAAATAGCTTTGCTGTGTAAACATACCCTCACTCTCCTTTTATTACTGTAGAGATAGTGTAAAAAGGCACCAGAATTTTCCTTAATTTATCAAAGATAGTATCTGAAGACATAGATGTCGTACTGAGACAAGTGACAAAAGACACGAAGAAATAGTATTTAGTAACAATATCATTATTAACTATTAAAATGAATGGAGGACAAAGACTAATGTACAGGTTTAGTTTAATTCCACAGAACTTTCTTGTTTCAGGTTTCACAAGAATCAATATAATTGAACAACAATTCTTATATAACACATAGGCACAAGGATATGCCAAAAGATACTTAACAAATTATGGTCAGATGAAGAGGTGGGATTACTTAAATTGAATTTATAGCACTTGGGTTTTCAATTTAAAATTTTTAGTAGCATGATTCTATCCTACCATCTCTTTCCAAGCCTCAATGTGGATAAGTTTGAAAGAAATAAGTAATCATTTTGATTCTTTCTCCCTTTTCTGCACTTACATTTTCAGAAAAGTTGACTACAACTTCAAGGAAAAATACACAGGTCTCAAAACTGTGCTTTAGAAAATCAAGTCCATTAACACTTCTTATCTCGCCAGCTCTCCTTCCAGACCAGTCTGAAATAATCCCTATTTTAATTTGGCTGGCAGTTTGAAATTAAAACTCGCCTAGCTAACCAAGGGAATAACAACATTAAAAGATAAGAGTGAACATATAACTTTAGTGTCTATCTTGTATCTTCATGATACTGACTATCAATAGGGTAAGATGCTTTCTACAGTGAGCTTTGACTCAAAATTACAAAGTAGCTAGGAAATTGTTGGCAGGCAATAAATAACATTCCACTTAAAGTGCACCTTTAAATGTTTGTGAGTCTAAAACCTGTTGCAATGCACTGTAATGGCTGGATGACTTGCTTTATCTTGGTGACTGCATTGTAAAATAAAAGTGGGAGAAGGAATTAGGGGCATGCAGGTCTGCACCACCAATAGAAACACACGCTGCCCACTGTGAGTGTTTGTGGGCACTCTGCTATTCAGCTGGGCAGCACCTGAATCTCTCCTGGGTGGCCACGCAAGAGCTCAGTTTACCGGGAACACTGATGTTCAGTATGTATTTCAGTAAGAGACAAACTGAAAATATCTGTGTGTAATGCAAGGGTTATGTGTGCTTTACCGGCAATATGAAATTAAAGGTGAATAGAAGGCAATCTGTGTCTTAAAAAAGAGAATTGAAGTGGGCAGCAGCAGAGGGAGAGCTGACACAAGGCAATAGCACAGGCAGGCCTTCCCATTTACCTGCCCATTAAACAGAAATGGAGAAAGAAAGCAGCCGGGCCATTCCATGTGCTTTTCTTCCTGCTATTTTACAGGTCATTAAGTTGTAATAGTACCTTTAAATGGGACAAACAGTGGGAGGTTAAAAGAAGCTTGTTCATTGAGGTTTTAATAATTATGTACTGGCATGGAGTTCCTTAAAGAAATGGATATAGAGACAGTGGGGTGTTGACCTCTTCTAAAAGCATGGCATGTGGCCTATAGGGACTGTAAAAAGAATTCTCTTGAGAGCTATGAAAGCTAATGTCTGGGGATTAAAATAAATCTCAGTACCAGATGAAAATGTGAATGTTTTTTCCCAGTTCCATTTTTCACAGCCCATGTTATTATTAGCCTTGTTGAATATTTTAGCTTTAATATTTATTGTAGTGATGTGTAATAAAACAACAACTGTATGCAGAAAATTAGAAGTAATTTATTTGAAATTTCTTATATAAATCTTGTTTTCAGGTTCAAAGGAACTGTAAAGAGCAACCGGACAACCTCATGTGTGATTATTAGTTGTAGCTATTATTTCTAAACCAGAAATATCCATAAAGCCTTAGTCAGGCATCACTATCCTTATAAACATATAGGCAATCGCTTGATAAATTATTTTATTGATCTCTAAAATGCTACAGAACTAATGTGGCTACCTCTCTAGGACTATATGGTCCCTGTGACTGTCTTTTTCTTTGTGCCACATTTATATTATTGCTATTTTCACAGAGCCTGGGGGCCCTATATGCCTTGGCCTTTGTCTTCACTAGCCATATACATCAACCAAATGTGGATGCAGAATTCTGATTTGGACTCTATGCACTGTTGTAAATGTGTGCAGTGTAACAGAGAATCAAGCTTCAGGATTTGTTTTGTGGCCAGGGATATAAAATTGTACCAAACTAATCTACCAATGTTTCATAAGGAAACAAACACTCTCTGGCCCGTGATATATCTTCTTTGTTTATATTGTAAGCTATGGGATACAAATAATCTCTTTTGTATCTGTATTTCACCTATTAGACTTCACAAATGATTAATCTGCACTACCATTAAGTACTGTGTAAATTCTGAGCCTAGTAGTAGTAGCATCCTTCAGTCTACGTAGACTATAGATTGCGCCCTTTGTAGTTCCGTTTGGCATCCTCATTTGCAGCGTCGGCTGTGACTGTGAAGACCCACACGAGAGTGACAGTCCTTGCTGCATCTGTTGCATATGTAATGGGTGTCTGGCAGGTCCTTGCTGTGCTTTCTGTGGGCTCGCTTCTCCTTTGCTAGCTGTCTGATCCTCATCTCACCCTTCTGAAGGCCCTTGTATAGTTCCTGCCTCCATCTGCTGCAATCGTCTGCCAGCTCCTCCCAGCTGTCTGGCTTGATGTCTACTTCCCTGAGGTCTTTCTTGCAAACATCTTTGTAGCGCAGCTGGGGGCATCCGTGAAGTCTTTTGCCAGAGGCTAGCTCGCCATACAGGATGTCTTTTGGGATCCTTCCATCATTCATCCTGTGGATGTGGCTAAGCCAGCGGAGCCGCCGCTGCCTGAAGAGGGTGTGCATAGATGGGATTCCAGCTTGCTCAAGGACAGTAGTGTTGGACACTCTGTCCTTCCATGATATTCCAAGGATGTGCCTGAGACAGCGTAAGTGGAAGACGTTCAGCTTCTTTTCCTGGTGGATGTACAGGGTCCAAGTCTCGCTGCCATAAAGGAGGGTGCTGAGGATGCAGGCTCTGTAGACTTGCATTTTGGTGTGAGTGTACAACTTGTTGTTATTCCACACTCTCTCGCTGAGTCTGGACAGAGTTGTGGCTGCTTTATTGATCCTCCTATTTAGCTCAGTCTCCAAGGACAGGGTGTCAGTGATGGTGGACCCGAGGTAAACAAACTCGTGGACGACCTCGAACGTATAGTTGTCAATGCTGTTTGATGGAGAAATAGCAATGTCCTGAGCAAGTACATTTGTCTTCTTTAGGCTGATGGAGAGCCCAAAGTCCTAGCATGCTCTGGAGAACCGATCCAGCAGCTTCTGAAGCTGGTCTTCTGTGTGTGACACGACAGCATCATCATCTGTGAACATCATGTCTCTGATGAGGACTCCCCGCACCTTAGATTTAGCTTTCAGCCTTGCAAGATTAAACAGTTTCCCGTCAGATCTTGGCCGTGTCTACACGTGCCCCAAACTTCGAAATGGCCATGCAAATGGCCATTTCGAAGTTTACTAATGAAGTGCTGAAATGCATATTCAGCGCTTCATTAGCATGTGGGCGGCAGCGGCGCTTCGAAATTGACGCGCCTTGCCGCCGCGCGGCGCGTCCAGACGGGGCTCCTTTTCGAAAGGACGCCGCCTACTTCGAAGTCCCCTTATTCCCATGAGCTCCCATGGGAATAAGGGGACTTCAAAGTAGGCGGGGCCCTTTTGAAAAGGAGCCCCGTCTGGACGCGCCGCGCGGCGGCAAGGCACGTCAATTTCGAAGCGCCGCTGCCGCCCACATGCTAATGAAGCGCTGAATATGCATTTCAGCACTTCATTAGTAAACTTCGAAATGGCCATTTGCATGGCCATTTCGAAGTTTGGGGCACGTGTAGATGTAGCCCTTGTGTGCAAAAAGATGCCCTCTGTTGAAGATCCAAAGGCGTGTTTAAGGAGGAGTGCGAAGAAGATCCCAAAAAGTGTCAGAGCAAGGATGCATCCTTGTTTGATGCCGCTCCTGATGCTGAAAGCATCCGATAATGTGCCATTGTTTTGGGTGGTTCCTCTCATGTCTTCATGGAAAGACTGGATCATCTTGAGTAACCGTGGCGGACATCCTATCTTGTGGAGAAGTTTGAACAGTCCATCCCTGCTGATCAAGTCGAAGGCCTTGGTTAGGTCGATGAAGGCAATATAGAGTGGGTTCCTCTGCTCCCTGCATTTCTCCTGCAGCTGCCTCAGAGAGAAGCCCATGTCGACAGTAGAGCTCTCTGCACGGAATCCGCACCGTGATTCAGGATACAACCTCTCAGCAATCTTCTTGAGTCTGCCGAGGATGATGTGAGCGAACAGGTTACCAGTGATGCTTAGGAGGGAGATTCCACGGTAATTGTTACAGTCGCTTCTGTCTCCTTTGTTCTTATACAAGGTTATGATGTTAGCGACGCGCATGTCCCGTGGAACCTCTCCCTCTCTCCAGAACAGGCACAGTAGGTCATGTAGGGGTTCCAGGAGAGTGTCTGTGGCACACTTGATTACCTCTGGTGGTATACCATCCTGGCCCGGGGCCTTTCCTACTGCAATGTTGTCGATGGCTTTCTTCAGTTCATCCACAGTTGGTTCCTGGTCCAGTTGGTCCATTACTGGAAGGAGTTCAACCGCATCAAGGGCTGAGTTGACCACAATGTTCTCACATGAGTACAGCTCGGAGTAGTGCTCGACCCAGCGCTCCATCTGTTTGGCTTTGTCAGTGATGACTTCACCAGATTTGGATTTCCGAGGTGCCATCTTGTTCTGGGTGGGTCCTAATGCCTTCTTGATGCTCTCGTACATTCCCCTGAGGTTACCAAAGTCAGCAGTGGTCTGGCTGCTGCTGCCTAGCTCGAGCCAGGAGTTGTTAGCACAGCGCCTGGCCGTCTGCTGTACTGTTTTTCTGACTTCTCTGAGCGCTTGCAGGGTATTCTGGCTGGGCAAAAGTTTGTACTCCAGAAGCGCAGTGCGCTTTTTTCGATGGCTGGAATCATCTCATCGGAGTTAGCTTCGAACCAGTCATTTGTGTTTCTAGCTCTTCTTCCAAACACCGACAAGGCCGGGTTGTACATTGTATCCCTCAGATGCTGCCATCTGGATGTCACTTCGGCACCCCCAGGGTTGCTGCGCAGATTCTCCTCGAGGGTTGCTCTGAACTTTTCAGCTCTCTCTGAGTTAGCCGTCTTTCTGGCATCGATGCGGGGACTTCCACTTGGTTTAGAGTGGTGCAGCTTCTTGGGCATCACCTTGAGTTTGGAGCAAACTAACGAGTGATCTGTATCGCAGTCAGCACTATGATAGCTGTGTGTCAGAAGGACGTTTTTGAGGTTATCACGTCCAGCGATGACCACGTCTAGTTGATGCCAGTGTTTTGAGCGTGGGTGTCTCCATGACACTCTGTGCTGTGGCTTGGTTTGAAAAAATGTGTTTGTGATGCACAGATTGTGGTATGTGCAAAGTTCGAGAAGACGCTGACCATTTTCATTCATTTTTCCCACACCAAAGTGGCCTAAGCAGGAAGGCCACGAGTCACGATCAGCTCCAACTCTCGCATTGAAGTCACCCAGAATGTACAGTTGTTCACACAGGTATTTGCGCTATACCAGCACTAAGCACATCATAAAACTTGTCTTTTACTTCTGGTGCGGCGTACAGGGTTGGGGCGTAAGCGCTGATCAGGTGGACAGGACCGGCGCAAGTTTGAAGTATGACCTGAAGGAGTCTTTCTGATCCACCCATGACTAATTCCACCATTTGTAGAAGGGTGTTTCTGATGGCGAAGCCAACACCATGCTCCCTGGGTTCTTCTTGGGCTTTACCCTGCCAGAAAAAGGTGTAGTCATTTTCCTTTAGAGATCCCGAATCTGCGAGACGTGTCTCTTGCAAAGCAGCAATTTCAACTTGGAGCCTCTTCAGTTCCTCATTGATGACAGTGGTCTTTCGGGTGTTGCTGATGTCCTGAAGATCTTCAGTCAGACCTGTCAGCATGGTCTGCACATTCCAGCAAGCAAGCTTAAAACTTTGATGGTTTCCTTTTCTTGTTGATTTTCTTATTGGTTTGCCTGGTGCTCAGCTTTCAGGTCACTTGTCAGGTTTGGGAACCTTAAGCCTCACGCACCCAGTGAGGCCGGTGAACTGTGGCAGGACAGTACCCTATTGGCTGGGGGCTGCCCAGCTTGAGGCGGGTGGTGACTGTCCAGTGAGATGCGACGATCTCTCCCACTGTCAGAGGCAACCCCTGGTGCTCGTTCTCTACGCCAATGGAACAAGAGCTCATAACCAGTATCTGTTACCTCTCATGTTGGTTCAACGCTATTAGCGATGCTGGAGTACCTCTCCAGGTGCGAGCTTGGGCGATTATTGGGACCCTGGGCTGCCCAGATGCCAGTGTTCCCCTCTCGGCTTTACTGATGTAATCCAAAGGAGAGGATAACTTCTACATCTGAGTTCTCTACATTCTGAGCCTACTTAACGGAAATGCTATGTGTGTGAAGTTAAGCACATGACGGTAGGTTTGGTATCACTGAGTTACTTTGATTTGTTGCACACGTGTTGCCTTTCATTAAAGTTTTGTGTACTTATGATAAGCATTAGGAGCACCATCAAATTTGAGTTAATTCCATTGGGCTGGTCCTGCGGGGGAATAGGCTACTGTTGAAGTAAGTACAGATTGTTAGCTAGCCCCACAATTACTCCATGTGGTAACCCACACACTCTGTGCAGCTCAGGTATTACTTTGCATGGTGGTCACCCTCACTTGAGCTAAGATTAACTCAAGAGGAGTTAAATTGTGGGTAGATAAGTTAACTCTCCAGTGAAGACATAAATTGACGCTGCATCTACACTACAAGATAAATTTGAATTTAAGGCAGTTAGCTCGATATTACTACGTGACTGTCTTAATTTTAAATACCATTAGCTTGATTTTAATAACACTGATATTGAGATTATAATGTCTCTGTTACCTGACAGGTATAACATCAAGCTCAAATTCAACAGTTCGATTAAAGACCAGTGTGGAAGCACCATGTCTTAAAATCAAATTTATTTGGCTCCAGAGGTGTCCTGTATGTAACTCTTAATGTGCCTCAGTGCTCTGCTCTGGCCGCTGCTCTCCAGGTGCACAGGAATTAAGTAACAGGAAGACCATGAATTTCAAAGTGGGAGCAGCAAGCCTGTGGCTGTGGGTTAATGTTTGTTGAGAAATGTCTTTCTTTCTTTGGTACTAGCACTGTGAGTGCATCTACCCATTACAAATATCCCCTGCAGGGAGTTAGTGGTTCTGTCTCTATACTTCTTATTTTCTTCTGTGCTCCCTGGCGCCAGCAACTATCCAACCGCACTATGTGGCAGCAAGGCCGTTGTGGGGGTCATACTTGCAAAAGACACAGAGAAACTTCTTCTCAGTGGCTTACATTTGTGCATTAGCCCCCCGCCACACAGACACCAGGCCCACACAGTCGGGGTCTTTCTTGCGCTGTGCCCCAGATTCAATGAAAGGACATGGCTGCTGTTCACTGCTGACCATGCTGCCAGGCAGCACCCTGTCCTAGCTTGCGCACTGTTAGGGTTCCAAGGGTGGGAAAAAATTTGAGGGCTTGCAGCCAGCAGGGGGAAGTCTCCGCTGGCAACTAGGGTATTTGGGGGCTTGTAGCTTCCCATGGGAAGTCTCCACTGCCAGCTAAGATAGTCAGGGGAATACTTCAGCTGGCCCACCTCTGAACAAGCCCATGCCTCTAGCCAGGGTTCATTGGTGCTTGCAGCCACCAGGAGGAAGTGTCCCCTGGCAGCTAAGATAACCAGAGGGTTGCTGCCATGTGTGTGTTGGGGAGGAAGTGTCCGCTGGTGGCTAAGATAGTTGGGGGGACTACTTGAACTGTTCCTCCATTTAACCGCCGCCCATGCTCCCAGCAAGGGACCAGTGGTGCTTGCAGCCTCCGGAGGGAAGTCTCCCCCAGCAGCTAAGATAGTTGGGGGACTATTTCAGCCATTTCAATATTCCAAGTGGCTTTGCAGCTACACACTACAGAACCCCCATCCCTGACCACCAAAAATATTTTCAAGAACTTGCTGTCCATTGAAGACACCTGCTGGTTTGATATCTCTATTATAAAATCTTTTTGCTAACATCTCCTACCTGTCTTCATGCTTTAACCCCTCAGAAGCACGGGTGTATGGGAAGGGTGGGGGGCTACTTGAGATCCCTGTTTCTGTTTTAAGTTATTTCACTGCCATCACCCGTGTTGGCAATGGCTGTGTAGTGAAGAGAAAAGTCAAACATCTTTTTTTCCTAGACTCTTCTATCTTCTTTTTTCTAACTTTGAGAATTCAGTCCAGGTCCCTGTATTATTTTCAGGGATTGGATGCAATCATGGGAGTGGGGACACTCAGTGGATGGCCAGTTGAGAAGAGAACATCCTGTGCACAGAAGCCTTATATTGCATGGGACAGCCAAAGACTCTCCCTTGCCCAAATCTTTCAAAGCTTTCCTATCTTCTCTTTCTTCAAGCTTCTCAGGATCCCTGTATTATTTTCAGGGATCAGCTGCAATCACAGGACGGGAGACAGTCAGTGGATGGCCAGCTGAGAATTCAGCTACAAAAGAGAGATATTTCTGTAAGCTTTTTTTCCATCTCTGTGGATGTTCTACTTTTTCTTCTTTCCAAAGGGAAAATTGGATGTTTGCTTGTCACAGGAGTGGAATGAAAAAAATGCAATGTGGGCAGATGATGACTAAGACATGTGAGCATACCCAGAATGCTACAGGGATGAGGGAATTGTGGAATAGGTTCCCACAATGCACTACTGCAACAGTTGATGTTTGCCAATTGAGTCCAGTCAACTTTCTGAGGAGCATGTGGAAAGGTGAGGATGGTGAAATTTGAACTTATAAATTCCAGAATTACAAAAATGATATAAATAAATTTGAATTTAGCTCTTAGTGTAGAGATAGACTGAGACTTTGAAGGACCAGTGTAGACAGTAAGATGAATATCTGCATAATATAACTCTGGGAAGTGAGTGTTAGAATGCCCAGAAAATCCCACTTATATAAAGGAATGAAGAATAAATAAGAAAAAATCTACAGAAGAGGGCTGTTAATAAAAAGCCAAGAACAGAACACCACTTGTCATTACCTACAGCACCCAACTCAAACCACTGCAACGCATTTTTAAAGACCTACAACTTATTCTTCATCAGGATACCACACTCTAGAAGGCCCTAGGTGACAGGCCTGTTCTCTCCTACAGACAACCTCCCAACCTTATGAGGATTTTCACCAACAGCCACAGTCTATACTGAAGGAACACCAGTCCTGGGACTTTTCCTCGCAACAAAGCCCACTGTCAGCTTTGTCCACATATATACTCTGGGGATACCATCACTGGACCTAATCAGGTTAGTCACAGAATCACAGGCACATTTTCATGTTCCCCAACTAACATTATATATGCCACCATGTGCCAACAATGCCCAGATGCTTTGTATATTGGACAGACTTCTAACTCACTTAGACAAAGAGTTAATGGGCACAAAACAGACATAAAAACACTTCTGATCCACAAATTGGTCAGCCAACATGTAGACAGAGGCCTTTCAAAAGGACCGCCCCCCCAGTATTTGAAAGCCCCTTTTTTTTATTTGGTTTTAGGAATAAGGGGCTTTCAAAGACTGGAGAGGCCTTTCAAAAGTCCCCCATCTACACAGGTGGCGTGCAATTTGAAAGTAGCAGTTTCGAATTTCTGCAGCTGCCATTATGCTAATGAGGCACTGCATATCCATGGTAGCACCTCATTAGCATATCCCAATGTGTCTCATTAGCATCCCCTTTTCAAAAGGCGGGGGCTTGTGTAGGCCTAGCCTATAACTTGCTGCTTGTCTACTCTAGTCACATCAGGTCATCTCACATCACCTCTCTCCAAACTTCTCTTCCACTGTCTCCTACTGCTCCCTATTGGGGGAAGGCTTTTTAAAAGGCCCATGGCAGTCTCAAGTGGGATCAGCTGATCCTTAAATGATTTATACCAACCTCTCCCTCTCTGTTCTGACTCTGCCTGTGATGATACCTGATTAACCAGGGCTTTTTTGGCATTTTAGCACTGCCTCTGGCCTGACCCATTCACATTACTATTATTCACTTCTCATTTGCTCTGTAAGAATAATTTCAGGGTCACATCTTCTGCACTCTCTGTTACCTGCTGACTGGGGAAGTATGTAATGTACAAAAGTGCTGATCTAAATAAAAATCCAGTAAATAGTAAACAAAGCAGGTAAATAAAACTCATCATCCACCTATTAATATTTATTGTATGGGAGTTGACAACACTAAACAAGGGTGTTATGGAATTAGTGATAAATGTGTAAATTTACACACTAAGACTGAAAAAAGATTGTAACTGGTGCATATGATTGCCACTTGGAACGTGTGTCGGGGGTCCAAAGTAAAAATGTAACAACAGTAAAAGCTTCTGTATACTCCTCCACTCCTAGAAGTGTCGGTCTGCTTACCCTATATGCCAACAACACTGTTTAACCACAGCTCTGGATGGATGAATTTCTAGGGCACAACACCCAGGATATCAACCCCTAGAAGGGATCAAAACCTCAAATAAATCCATCTCTCTCTGTGCAACATATTTGCACAGGGAGGGCTAATTAGCTAACCCTCCTTTCTCAATGAAAAGGAGATATGCACAGCGGTAGCCCTCCCCAGGTAATAACAGTTTAAACTGGGCTTGATTATAAACAAAAGTGTTTTTATTAAGCAAAACAGTAGGATGAAAACAGGTATATCTAAGTGAGTTACCAAATTAGCAAAAAAGAAAACACACAGATAATTCTGTACCCCTAAAAATCTAGTTACTTGTGAGTTATTATCCTAAACAGCTGCCTTTGAATGAGGTGAAAACTTCTAGTCTGAAATGATGCTATCCTGACCTGTATGTCCAGTGAAGTTCTCTTTCTTCCTTAGGCAATTTTTGAGGCAGACGAAAGACAACAGATGGAGGAGCCCTGGAGCTCTTTTTATACCTCCCCATTGTGGAGGGAATTTCACAATTCTCTCTTTTTTTTTTTTTGTAAGACTATACTCTAAGATGGAGATTGTCACATTTACATGAATGAATCACATGTTCCTGTCCCTTTTAGGTGATCAGTAATTGCCTACTAAGAGGTTTGAAGGTAGACATCAAAATTCTTCAGATGTGGAAGTCACTTTGTTGGCTAAAAATGGCTATCCTCTCACAAGCCAAACTCTTACAACTGGGTCGCCATGCCTCCTGCTGAGGTTTCTACAGAGACAAATATTTAGAACACCAATATGTTGACAATACTTATAACATCAACTACAAAAATGAAATAAACACAAAAACAGGATTTACAAGTTTAGCAGATTATACCATTGAAAATGATAGATTACCAGCCATATTCCATCAAGCCTGGGTGAGGGGGTGTCTCACACAGAAGTCACCATGTAACTCCATGATGTATAAATCCATGGCATGAATACAGTGTCTAGTTCTGGTACATCCATCTCAAAAAGGCCACAGTGGAACTGGAAAAACTGTCAAACAAGGGCAACAAAGATAATCGGTTATGTCAATCAGCTTCCACACAAAGAGAAACTAAAACAGATTAGCACTCTTCAGTTTAGAAACAGAACATTAAGTGGAGATACTAGAGACATTTATAAAATCATTAACGATTGGGAAAAGTGAACAGATTAGTGTTATTTACCCTTTCCCTGAAAAATTCAGAGGTTACCCAATTAAATTAACTGGCAGCATATTTAATACAAACAAGAGGAAGTACACTTTCACACAACACACACTTTATTTGTGTAACTCATTAAACAGTGTGCTGTGATGGCCAAAAGTATAACTGGATTCCAAAGGAAATAAAATATAAGGAGGATAGATCCATTTTTTGCTATTAGTGAAAATTCTGTGCTCAGAGATGTTATCTACCATTCCAAGCATCCCTAAATCTCTGACTGTCAGAAGCTGAGAGAAGGAGATGAGTCTCTTCAAAACTGGAGCTCTGATACTGACCAGGTACTGGTCTACATGGACTATTGCTCTGACCAAGCCTAGTGGTTCTTACTTTCTTCTGAAATGTATATGAGGGGAAAGAGGCATAAGACCACAAAGCTTTCTTCTTGGTAGAAGAAGCATGGGGGCATTGCAAAATAAGTACATCCACTGAGACTTCCATACATGTACAGCTCTGTGAAAGTTAATGTAATATCCATTGGCTGCATCTACACTACATTCCCCTTTCAGAGAAGGAATACAAACAAGGGAGATCAAAAATGCAAATAAAGTGCTAATTTACAAATCTCATGGCTCATTTGCACAGTCTGACATGATTGCATTTCCAGAAGAGACTTTTCCAAAAGCAAAAACAGCCATGTATACAGGGGTTCCTTCGGGGAAAAAAAAAAAAAAACTTTTTCGAAAGAACCCTTCTTCTTATTTTGTTTTAGGAAGAAGGGCTCTTTCAAAATATATATATATATTTTTTCTGAGGGAACCCTGTCTACACGGCTGTAGTTGCTTTTGGAAAAGTCTCTTCTGGAAATGCAAATGCACCAGATTATGAAAATGAAGCATGAGATTTGTAAATCAGTGCTTCATTGGCATTTTTGACCTCCCTTATTTTCGTTCCTCCTCCTCTGAAAGGGGAATGTAGTGTTGCTGTAGCCATTGTGTCAGGATTTGTATTAAGGTTGTCTAAACCCAGTGGGAAGCAGAGAGGGCTGCCAATTGTTCTGGATGACCTGTTTGTTGAAAGAAGGCCTCCTCACAGAGTGTCCACACAGCTTTTTTGTTCACAGAATCTGTCAACAGCAGTGTTATGCCTCATGAGCTGTGTCTACACGTGCACGCTACTTCGAAGTAGCGGCACTAACTTCGAAATAGCACCCGTCGCGGCTACACGCGTCGGGCGCTATTTCGAAGTTAACTTCGACATTAGGCGGCGAGACGTCGAAGTCGCTAACCTCATGAGGGGATCGGAATAGCGCCCTACTTCGACATTCAACGTCGAAGTAGGGACCGTGTAGACGATCCGCGTCCTGCAACGTCGAAATTGCCGGGTCCTCCATGGTGGCCATCAGCTGGGGGGTTGAGAGATGCTCTCTCTCCAGCCCCTGCGGGGCTCTATGGTCACCGTGGGCAGCAGCCCTTAGCCCAGGGCTTCTGGCTGCTGCTGCCGCAGCTGGGGATCCATGCTGCAGGCACAGGGTCTGCAACTAGTTGTCGGCTCTGTGGATCTTGTGTTGTTTAGTGCAACTGTGTCTGGGAGGGGCCCTTTAAGGGAGCGGCTTGGTGTTGAGTCCGCCCTGTGACTCTGTCTGCAGCTGTGCCTGGCACCCTTATTTCGATGTGTGCTACTTTGGCGTGTAGACGTACCCTCGCAGCGCCTATTTCGATGTGGTGCCGCGCAACGTCGAAGTTGAACGTCGACGTTGCCAGCCCTGGAGGACGTGTAGACGTTATTCATCGAGATAGCTTATTTCGATGTTGGCTTCACGTGTAGACGTAGCCCATGGATAGGACAGGATTGGGAACAAAAAAATCCCAAACATTTCTATTCAAAGTTGAAAAAAAAAAAGAAAAACTTTTGAATTTGTTTTGAATTGTTTCATAAAAAAAACAAACAAACAGAAAAAAAAAGAATGGAAAAATGCAAAAATAAAAGATATTGGGATGGCCTCACATTTTTTGGGGGGGAAAATACTTGCTGTTTTTCAGCCAGGCTTTCTGAAACAATGCCTAGAGCTATTTTGAGCAGCTTTATGATAATGGCCAGGAAAAAAGGAGAGCTTCAGGAGAGCAAAATGCTATTTAATCTGACCATGTCCTCAGGACAGGCTGTAGAGGCATGAGTGATCTTCTTAATCAGGGAAGGCTTCTGAAGGTTTAGGTTTCATAAAAAAATAATCTGCACACTCACCCTGAATTAAATAAGGATTTGCTTTATGTCTTATGAGGTAAAGTAGCAGGTATCGTACCCAGTTCCCTGGAAACCCTGACAACAGTATCTTTTCGAGGAAGGAAAGAAACACTTCAGAGATAAGGTTAGTGTGGTTGTAACTGTGCAGACTTGCTGGCTGGGGAGGGGGAAAATAGGGCCTGGTGCTACGTGTTCAAAGGGTCCTGGTGTTCCTGGTTGCTGCTGCTGCTACTGCCAGCGTGCGTCACTGGCTGTTTCATGTGACTCTGAAGTGAGCAGGGCATGGGTGTCATGCCACAGTATGGACAACGCTAAGGGCTGGCTGCCCTGGGTTCACCCTTTCTTCCCAAAGCCCTGCCCTTTCCAGGATGTAGAGTCAGGCCCCCCAACACACACACTTTGCCCTGGCACCCACAGTGTTTGTCAATCCTGTGGTAACTCAGTGGCCCAATGCCTCTTCTGCTTTCGTGGCTCTTGCCTGTCCAAAACTTACCTTGTTTTCTAACTCTTCTGTGAGAGGCCACGTCTTTGTATCCCTTTTTGTACCATGTCTGGCCCATTTCTGGGTGCTGTATAACTAAGTTTTTTTTAGAACGGTTAATGATTATTATGTCACCTCCTCAGACAGGTAAATCATGAGAAAGTTTTATGACAACACACTCTTTACGCTTATTCATTGTTAAATACCCTTCATACACTCACCTCAGGATGCTGTCAGAAGGAGGTTCCATTCTATGAACATGAGACATCTGTGAGACACAACGTTCACAACAGATGTAGCTGCTAGTGTGTGGACTGGGGAAATAATTTGAAGCTGGTTGGCAGTTTTCTTATAAGGTTAGTTATATTAACATAGATTGTTGTTTTTGCCATCAAAAGTCACAGAGGCTATAGTTACACTAGTGAGTTTTGCTGACAAAACCCCAGTTTTGTTGACAAAACTGGTGGATCATCCACGCACAAAATGCATTTTGTTGACAGTTTGTTGAGAAAACTCCACACTTTACTGGAAGCATTCTGTTGTGCTTCTGGGTGCTTGTTTTGTCGAGAGAGCAGCTGGGTTGTCCTACTGCTGTGTTGACAGAGTGGAGTGCTCTCCTGATTGGCTTTTGTGAGTGACTGTACTTTGTTGAAAGAGTTCTGTAGTGTAACCGTAGCCAAAGAGAAAATCTTCCACTGTTTTTGAAACATTATTTCCAAACCTTTTGAATACACGTGTATCACAGAAAATTACTGAGCATGCAGTGCACCTGCAGATTATGTGATTTTCGATCTTCAGCTTCATGTGCAATTTTCTTGTTTTGAAAATATTGCTCTATGTATTCAATAAACAATGCAGTCAGGCGTTCTCCTGTAGATTTTACTTTTTATTAGGTTTCTGTACCAAGTGTCTCTGGTGCAGTTCTAGGGTGACGTATAGTGAAATCCAGTCTCTGATTAAATTAATGGGAGTTTTGTCATTAACTTCAATAAAGCCAGGATGTTACCCACAGCTTTTTCTGTAGAGCTTTCGCTTCTTTTTTTGTCTGACATTCTGAGTTAGTCCTTGGGAATCGTGTTCCAGTTGATTTCCTGTACATAATTTGTGCTGTCATGATGGTAGTTAATGAGAATATTGCCAATCAGAAATTCTCTCGGCTTTTTATATGTTGTATGCATTTGAACATGTAGATTTGGAATACCCTTGTGAATGATATCTGCTATACGAAGGCAACCCATTTGTCCTTTGGGAAGTAGTGTTACATAATACAGCCTATAAAATATATATACAACTAGAGAGGGTCAAATAACTTATTAGCCGTGTCTACACTAGCCCAAAACTTCAAAATGGCCATGCAAATGGCCATTTTGAAGTTTACTAATGAAGCGCTGAAATACACATTCAGTCCCTCATTAGAATGCCGGCAACCGCAGCACTTCCAAATTGACTCGGCTCGTCACCGCGTGGCTCGTCCAGATGGGGCTCCTTTTCGAAAGGACCCCGGCAACTTTGAAATCCGTAAGGGTCCTCAGGAAGTCGGGATGGGGGTGGGGAGCATGGGCAAATAAGGCTGGGGCTCAACCTTGCGCTGGTTCAACTGGCTTCTTGCCCGGGGGTGCTGTCAGGTGGGGCCAAAGTGGGTAGGAACAGCTGAGGAAGAAGTGCGGGGGATTGTGCAGCAGGACCACCAGATTCCAATACGAGGTCGCCAGCTCATCGAAGGTGCATGTGAATGCCCCCCAGGCCTCCTGCTGGTAGGCAGCCTTCCCCTCCTTGAAGCGGAGGTGCTGCTCCATGAGTTTGACCTGCCATCTGAGGGAGGCAGCCATGAGTGGGTCCCCAGCCATTTAACTCTGGCTCTGGTGAGAGCGGGCCTGGCCCGGTGCAGGTGGTTCCTACTGGCAGCCACCATCTGATGCCTCCAGGGGGCTGTCCAGGACCAGTGCCATGCTGTCCTGCTCCTCAGATGGTGCGGCTGTGGAAACAGGGGAAGGGAAAAAAGGCGGTAAGTACCATGACCCACCTCATGGCCCATGTCCCCTGGTCCCACTGGGGTTGCTGGGTCCCTATCCCCTGTCTCTTGTCTGTGGTTGCAATGGCTCTATGGGTGGCCTCTTTATGCAGTCTGCCCCAGCCCCCCATGGGGGGGAGGGGCAGAGCGTGGTGCTGTCTGCAGGAGCAGATGCTGATGGGCACTGGTGGCCGTGCTGCTGTCCTGGTGCTGTGGTCTGCCTGGGCCTGGGCGGGCCAGGGTCTGCCAGGAGTGTGGGAGGGAGGCCCAGTCATGTATGGTGCCCCTGCCACATGCCTTGGGGGATTGCCCTGGGGGTATGTTCCTGACGGTCCACAGCCATGGTCGGGGGAAGCCTGTTGGTCAGTTGGCCCACTGAAGATGAGGGAAGGGAGGTCCATCACCAGCTCCTCCTCCTTGCTGGACCACTCTGCCTCAGGGCCCGTCTCCAGCTGCAGCCCTGTTGTGGTGGGGCTGGCTTCTGGACCTGGCTCCTGCTCTGTGACCTGCTGGGGTCCTTGGCCACAGTGTTGATGATAGCTGGGGGGGAGGTGTTGTCATGGGGGCCCAGAACGGCCCTGAGCTCCTGGTAATAGATGCAAGTTGTGGGGGTGGCCCTGACCAGCTGTCTGGGTTCTGGGCTCAGGTGTAACCCTGCTGCAGCTCCTTGACATTGCTGCAGACATGTTCAGGAGTGCAGGCAGAGTGACCCTGGGCAGTCAGGCCCTCGGCCAGCTGAGTGAATACAGCTCCCCATTTTGTGGAGCACCTACTTCTCACCCCAGAGTCCCAGAAGGTCCCACAGCTCAGCCTTGGTCCAGGAGGGGCACAATTCCTGTAATCTTGATTTCACACATCTATATTAGACATGCAAAATCGAACCCTGGTAGTGTAGACGTAGCCTAACGCAGAAGGCTGATCCTCCTGCAATCCTGGCCTATACCAGAAGAAAGAACAGACACCATGCAAACCAAGGGGGTGAATAAGTAGGCCAGGGTGGGGTAAAGGGGACAGGTGCCTTCATATTGATAAATTATTACTAATCTACTTGATTAATTCCCTCATCCTCTGGCATTGCCCACACAGTAATTTATGATGTTGCCCTCTCCCAGAAATTGAACAATGAAGTTTGTGTTTTCCCCTTGAGCTTTCATTGCTTTTAGCTCCTGGAGACTCCTGTCCCTTCCCCCCGCCCCACACACACTTTCTTTAGCTGAATGGAAATGCAGTAATTTTTGAATCTGAGCTGAATCTTGCAGTGGGCAATACTTGAATGGCTACAGGCTTAAGCAAGAGGAGTTTGCCTATTGTTGTTATCAGTCTGACTGGCTGAGCAGGATACACAGTCTCAGACAGGTTTCCATTTTAAAAATTCTGCATAAATTTCTTGACAAACACTAATGTTTCACAATGACAAAATGCCTGATTTCACAATAAGGTCTTCTATTATTGCTGAATTCCAGATGATGCAGTTCTATCATTTTTCACCCTGGTGGAGAAAAAGTCAATTTTTACATTATGCTGTGCACTCAATAGCACTGCTACTCTACAGAAATCAGAAATGGGTACACAAATGGATTCCCTGAACACTGAGCATTTTAGGGACATGTTCTTTTGTCACAACAGGCAAGATATACCTAAAACCAGTCAACTATTAGCAAATACCTAAAACCCTTCAAAAACTACCACTAGCCCTACCAATACTTTAATACAGTTGCAAAATATAATAATAAAAAAATTGCACTATGAAAGAAAAGTCACATGAAGTTTAGATTGGTGTCTGCTTTTTATTTGAAAAACCAAGAAGAATATGATGCACTACAAAGAATATACTTTGCACTACATCTGACTAGTTCATATTGAATACTAGCTCTGTTAAGTTGAAAGGATTTCTGGTTTGTTTCAACTTGAAACTAATTTAGTATGAGGCACACAGAGAAAATCTGTTTCAGTAATCAAATTATAACAAGTAAGGATTAAAAGTATTAAGAAGTTTAAGCAATCTTTTAGCTGCTCTGTGTTCTTGAGGTCGTTAGAAGCTGGCTATGGGAATAAGTAAAATAAAACAAGAAGAGGAAAAAACCCAAAATATTACAGAGGGGAATCAAAGAGAGGGCTTCAGGATTAGTTGATTGTACAAGGTTTAGGAGTCCTGGGGCACTTGGGCGGCTGGTTTGTCATCATCCCTTGCTGTCAGCTGCTGCGGGTCTGGCTGGGGATTGCAGGGACAGCACATGCAATGGCTACTGACTGCACGCTCTCAGCTTCTTGAAATGGGGTTTCCAGGTCCATGGGCTTTAAGACCCACTGTGCACACAGACAATAGAGCCCTGCACGGGCTGGACAGCATGCCTCTGCATCCCAGCTTATAGCTACTATGGCAGATCCTGCTGTTTCAACATAGTGGGACATGGAACATCTATGTGTGTCCTTTTTTGATGTTGAAGTAGTGTGCTAGTCCCATTTCCTCATTGGGATAGCTATTTTTATGTCTCCACACCTAATCTCAATTTGAACTCTGAAGTAGCTCAGTGTGTGTACATGCAACATATTCTAGTTCAAAGTTGTGCCTACTACTTCGAAGTAGTGGACAAGTGCAGACACTGCTTTGTCACAAGAGCCGTGTCTACATGTGCACGCTACTTCGAAGTAGCGGCACTAACTTCGAAATAGCACCCGTCACGGCTACACGCGTCGGGCGCTATTTCGAAGTTAACTTCGATGTTAGGCGGCGAGACGTCGAAGTTGCTAACCCCATGAGGGGATAGGAATAGCGCCCTACTTCGACGTTGAACGTCGAAGTAGGGACCGTGTAGTCGTTGCGCGTCCCACAACGTCGAAATTGTCGGGTCCTCCATGGCGGCCATCAGCTGAAGGGTTGAGAGATGCTCTCTCCAGCCCCTCAGCTCAATGGTGGCCGCATGGAGCGGCACCATAAAGGTCCCCTCCCCCTCCCTTCCTGTGCAGGAAGCTGAGGGAATGTGCAGGTGGCAGCCCAGACACGCGGCCAGCCTGCACGTTCCTCAGCCACCCACCCAGCTGCGATGGCTGCCCAGCAGCCCCCCCAGTGCCCCCAGGGGACCCCCCCCAAGGGGAGCCAGGGCAGCCAGCCCAGCCAGGCGGGCAGCCAGGCTGGCAAGCGGCAGCGGGGCCCCTCCTGGACGGAGGCCGAGCTGCGGGACCTGCTGGGGCTCTGGAGCGAGGAGGAGGTGCTCCAGGTAATGGGGAGCAAGAGGCAGAACGCGGAAGCGTTCGCTCGGCTGGCCGATGGCCTGGCTGCCCGGGGGTCACCCTGCCCGCACTCCTGATCACGTCAGGAGTAAGGTGAAGGAGCTGCGGCAGGGTTACTCCCGGGCCCAGGATGCAGCCAGCCGATCTGGGGCCGCCCCCGTCACTTGCCTCTTTTACAGGGAGCTCAGGGACATCCTGGGCCCCCGGCAGACCTCCTCCCCTCCGGCCACCCTAGATACCTCAGCCGACGAGCCCCAGCAGGCCCTGCAGCCGGAGTCTGCCCCAGAGGTAAGCCCCGCACCCCGGGGGCCCCCCCCGGAGCCCACCCCCGGGACATCGCGGCAGGAGGAGGAGGAGGAGGAGGGGGGCTCCTTCTCCGCAGAATCCGGGCTGCAGATCCTCCTCCTGCCATCCCGGAGCAGCAGCCGGGCCTCTGCCCCCCCGGGATCTCCAGACTGTGGGAGTGGACCGACAGGTATGTACCCCCCTCTGGTGTACACCCCTGGGCTTGAGGGGCGAGGGGTAATAGATATGTGTCCAGGGCCCCCCACATGCTCACATGGCCATGGCCCCAAGGACAGCAGGGCCATGTCCCTCACAGCAGTGCATCAGCCCCTGCCCCCCCACCCCGCACAACAGTGCCATGTCCCATCCCCGGGGCAGGGGGGGGCAGAACCTTGAGGGGCCCCCGGGAGGAGGGGGTGGGATACCCCGCAGCAGCAGCAGCAGCAACAGCAGCAGCATGTGATGGAGTGGGGGGAGTGCAAAAGGGGGAGACAGGCTACATATAAGCACCAAGAGCCGAATAGCTCCCAGGGGCAAAGGAGGATCCTGGGGCTACAGCTGGCAGGTGACACCTCTGCCCTGAACAAAGAGGAGGGAGGAGCCGAGCTGGCTTGGAATTGCGGGGGGAGGGCGGGGGCCACAGGTAGAGGCTAGGGGAAGGGAGAGCTGGAAGGCAGCCAGCCTGAGGAGGGGGAAAGCTGCATCCCAGAGGGGCACCTCTTGGGGTCTTCTCCCCAGGACGGGTTGGAAGGACTGTCTCTTCCGACAGCTGGTGCTGTCACTCCTGGCAGAAACTGGTCATCTGTGGCCTAAGAAACCTCTCCTGCTGTCAGACCCTGCGGAGTGAAATGAGAGTTGCTCCCACCAGGGGACGGGGTGCAGGGCAGGGGGGACCCCTGAACCCCATCCATCACAGCAGCATCTCCCGGGGCTGGGGATGGGGAACCTGCAGCACAGGGCTGGGGGGACAAAGGACACGGCTCAGGGCCCACACTAACGCCTGTCTCCATTCTTCTTCCCCCCCTCCTCTCCTGTGTCCCACACCTGCACCATCAGAAGGACCGGAAGAGAGCGCCGGTGAGGCATCAGTGGTCCCGGAGAGCTCTCCGGGACCATCGCTTCAGGCCAGCCCCTCGGCCGAGGAGCAACCGGCCCCACGGCGGGCTAGACGGCGGACCCCGCGCCACCACCAGCCGACGGCGATGGACCCCCAGCTGCTGGCCATCCACTGTCGGCAGCTGGAGGTCATGGAGCAGCACCTGCAGCTGCAGGAGCAGGCGCTGGCCTGGCGCCAAGAGGCATGGGGGGCCTGCATGGAGACTTTCAACCGCCTGGTGGACTACCTGGCCCCCCATGCCGCGCCAGCCGCCGCAGCGCCCGCCGTGCCTGCTCCACCAGCCACACCACCAGCTGCTCCGCCCGTCGCCGTCCCGTCCGCTGTCGCCCCGCCACCCACCACCGAGGGCCAGAGCGCCGAGGGACCCCTGCAGCCAGCTGAGACTCGCTGGGCATATCTTCCGGTCCGGCCCGCCCCCAGCCAGCCCTGGACAGGGCTGCAACCGTGGCGGGGCTCCCGGCCGGCCAGGCCCAGTGCCGGACTATAGGGGCGAGGGACCCAGGACGTGGCCCCCCCCTTGTATATAGTTTGACCCTCTTATTTGGTGCCCCCCGTTTGCCCCGTCCCCCCCCATGTAAATAGTTCTCCCCTTTATCCTCCCTGGTTTTCTTTTTATTAATGAGGACACTTGTTTGTTAGTATTGTTTTATTTGTACATATTAGTTTGTTTCCACATGTTGTATATAGTTTGTTCTTGTTTCATATATTTACAGTTAAAAAAAAAAGTTCTAAAAGAAAAACCAGTTTAAGTTCAGCCACAAGTGCGTGCTGTCATTTGTCCAGGAAAAGGGGGAGGGGGGGTGCTCCATGGTGTGGGTGTTGGGGCAGGAGTGTGGTGGAGGAAGAGGCGGGCAATGGGGGGCCTGGGCAGAGTTCACCCCGCGGCCTCATCATTGAAGTGGGCCCGCAGGGCCTCCTGGACCCGGGTCCCTTCGGGGTCCACCTGCCGACTGGGGCAGTAGGTGGCTGGACGTCTGCCCTGCCGGCCTCCGCAGCCCAGCCCTGGAAAAAGGTCTCCCCCTTGCTCTCCACCAAATTGTGCAGGGCGCAGCAGGCACCCACAATCTGGGGGATGTTGTCGGGGTCCGCATCCAGGTGGGTCAGGAGACATCTCCAGCGTCCCTTAAGGTGGCCAAATGAGCACTCCACCACCTGGCGCGTGTGGTTCAGGTGCTCGTTGAAGCGCTCCTGCTAGCGGAGATATGGCCCGTGTACGGGTGCATGAGGCACGGCCGGAGGGGGTATGCCGCATCTGCGATGAGGCAGAAGGGCATGGTGGTGTCCCCCAGAGGGATCTCCCTCTGGGGGATGTAGGTCCCCGCCTCCAGCCGGCGGCACAGGCCCGAGTTCCGGAAAACCCGGGCGTCGTGGGTGCTGCCAGGCCAGCCCACATAAATGTCCTGGAAACGGCCCTGGCTGTCCACCAAGGCCTGCAGGACGACAGAATGGTAGCCCTTGCGATTGAGGTATCGTCCTCCACTGTGATGCGGGGTGCGGATGGGGATGTGAGTCCCATCCAGAGCCCCGAAGCAATTGGGGAAGCCCAGGGTGGCAAAGGCCGCGATGGCGGCATCTGGGTACCCCAGCCTCACTAGCCTGTGCAGGAGCATGGCGTTGATGGCACGCACAACCTGCAGAGAAAGCACATGGGACAGCACCAATGAGGGGTGAGCAGGGTGTGCATGGCCCTGCCCTGCCCTGCCCTCCTCTGCCCTCGCCCGCCCTGGCCTCCCCTCTCCTCCCCTCCCCTGCCCTCCTCTGCCCGGGCCCCCCTCCCCTGCCCTGCCCTTCCCCCGTGGGATCTCTTACCTCCATGAGGACAGCCCCGACGGTGGCCTTGCCGACACCAAACTGCTGTCCCACGGATCGGTAGCTGTCGGGAGTGGCCAGCTTCCAGACAGCGATGCCGACCCGTTTCTGCACTGTGAGGGCACGCCGCATGGCCGTGTCCTGGTGCCTGAGTGCGGGGGTGAGCCACTGGCACAGCTCCAGAAATGTCTGCCGGCCCATCCTGAAGTTCCTGAGCCAGCGGTCGTCGTCCCACTCCCCAAGCACCAGCCGCTCCCACCAGTCGGTGCTGGTGGGGTAGCTCCACAGCCGCCGGTGTGTGAGGCGGGGGGGGCGGGGTGCTGCATGGTTAGGGGTTGAGCCCTGCTGCCCTGGGGGCAGCTCCTCCTCCGGTGTAGCAAGGAGGTGCTCAGCTGCCTCCCGCATGGCATGGAGCAGGGCAAGCCCTGCTCCTGCCGGGAGGGCTGGGTGGACCTCTGGCTGCTGCTGCTGCTGCTGGGGGTCCATGACTGCGTCGCCCGGGGTCTGTGTGCCTATGGCTCCTCAGACCGCGTGCTGTGCAGGCTGCGTGTGTTTGGGAGGGGCCCTTTAAGGGAGCGGCTAGCTGTTGCCCCGGAAGCGCTAGTCCGCCCTGTGACCCTGTCTGCACCTGTGCCTGGCATCCCTATTTCGATGTCTGCTACTTTGGCATGTAGACGTTCCCTCGCTGCGCCTATTTCGATGTTGGGCTGCGCAACGTCGAAGTTGAACATCGACGTTGCCAGCCCTGGAGGACGTGTAGACGTTATTCATCGAAATAGCCTACTTCAATGTCGCTACATCGAAATAAGCTATTTTGATGTAGCGTGCGAGTGTAGACATAGGTGTCCACATATTTATGCCTCAAAATTTTGAGGAGTAAAGGGACTTCGAAGTTACCCTGGCACTTTGAAGTACCAGCGGGTGAGCCGTGGCTAGACGTGAGCCAGTACTTCAAAGTTTAAAACTTAAAAAGTTGCTGCAGGGGGAGGTTTCTTCATGAAGTGCTACATATGCAGCAAAGCACTTCATCAGTAAACTCCCAACACCCTACTTACCAACCTTCCTTCGAAGGGGGGTGGTAGTGTAGACACAGCCAAAGTGTTCTTTTCAAATTTTTAGATTTGATTATTTGCTTTTCGCAGTCTGTCATTGTTTTTTGTAGTTATATGCTATTATTTCCTCATTGTGATCTACTCACTGACAATCCTTAAATGGCAGAACGATTAATGATGAACAAACAATAGTGCTCATCTGGCCAAATAATTCTCAGTTCTAAAACTTATGACACTTTAACAGTACACAAGCATTTTTACAGTGAAACCAGATGTCATGGTAATTCTCACCAAAAAATTAAAATGTGACTTCTTGAGGAATTGTGAGCTAAACTCACCACAATACTTTCCAATCACTTTCTGTGTCACATGATGAGCTCTAAAAATAAGGCACAATTAGGTTTCATATAATCTTCCTGCCAAATGACAAGGATTCTCTTGTAGGATAGGAAATGGTAAAATTAACTCCATAAAAATAACACTATTTTTTGAAAAATACAATCATTTAAATAAAGCATGTACATTTGCCTTTTATTTAAAAAAACAAACAAAAACACTTAATTAGGTTAAGGACCTAAGCAATGTGGGGTAAATCTGCTACACGTTGAACCTCTCTAATCCAGAACTCCCTTGTTCGGTAACATCCATAATCCATCATTATTTTAGTTAGCTAGACTACCACTTACCATGGGTGTGGCCAAGTTTCCCATTGTCCCATGAAGTTTGTTTACAGCCACCAGTCTTGTTTTTCAGTGATCCATGCTGTTAGCAAGCTGGAATTTACTCCTAAATATCTTCTAAAACCCCAGTAAGCAGTAGAAGTGTTGGTAACGCCGCTTAACAATATTAACCTCCTGTGGACTGGAAAACTCTTTTGTCCAGCACCAGTCACATCCAGAGTGTGCTGTATTAGATAGATTCATACTGAGTAGCTAGCTAGCTAGATTCTCTCTCCAAAATAAATGTACGCACGTGCACGTAGGAATGTTGCATTTTGTAAGAGTATCTTAATGTTGGCTTGGATGTCTAAGCATCATATTTGAAATTCCTAAACTCACTCAACCACTGCTTCCAATGCAGACGAAGTTAATTTAATCTTTCAGTAATGTATATTCTGAGTGTTGCACAGCTTAGTGTATGAATAATATTGAGACAAAACTATAAAATCCACTGAAATGTAGCCACCCCTTGAGTGGAAAGTGGTAGTTCTGTGATAAAAATCATTTTTCATAACAGAATGCGTAAATCGCTACAGGTGGAGAACATTTTTGGCTCAGAAAATGTAAAGTACTACAGAAAGGACATTACTTTTAAAGTCTCTCACAGCAAGTAATGAGATAAAGTGTTCCACATAAATATGAGATTCAGTACAGGTTGAACTTTTGCAGTCCAGCACTCTCTTTCCTGGCAACATCCGTGGTCTGGCATGATTCTAGTTATCTAGATGTCCACTTATCACAGGTGTGGCCCAGGCTTCCTGTGGTCCCATAAAGGTTTTTAGAGCCCCCAGTCCTAACTTGGTGTACTGTTATTTAGCTGTAATTTACCCTAAAGCTCTTCTAAGAGCCCAGTAAGCAGTGGAAGTATTGGTAATGCTGCTAGACAACGCTGTATTGCAAATTCTGTCATTCAGCACCACACAGGTCACAAGGGTGCTGGACCAGAGAGGTTCAATCTGTATTATGGTAACAGATGTAGAAAAAAAAAGACTACTTTTAAACAGAGATTATTTTTACTTATGTAAACAATGATATAGTTTCTGTGGTCAATTCAAACAACTTATTATGAATACATTTCTTTAAATATATGTGACTTCAGCTGCTAAGAAAGATAATGTACCTATAGACCTTATAAATCCCTGTATTTTAATATAAGATGGACAGAGAACTGTAACTATTTTTCCTATGGCAGAGGTGGTATATATTTCTTTTAAAAAATAATATATTCCAGAACAGAATAAATTTTTCTAGCTCTGAAGAGTCACTCTTTAAATAGCAGTAAGCTTTCCCATAGATAGAAAAATAATTTGATTATTCATAATAGAAATTTTCAAAGTGAATCATGCTGAGAGAATATGAGCCATTGATACTATTTATATTAAATCTAGTTAATCAAACTGCCTTATAAATAGCATGTACCTAGGTTGGAGACAGTTAACAAAAATTGTGCTGGAAGTAGCAGTTCATGTGGCTTTTTATGATCTCCAAATGGCATTACCATGATTCAAGTGTAGAGAAAGAAGTCATCCTCAGGATACTGAAAAATAAATCATTATTAAAGACACATAAAGAGTGCTCAGATTAGAAAAATGCATCCATTAGAAAATTGGAGAGGTTGTTTTATCTTCATTAAGTCTCCCTAATGCTCCAGTAGAAGTTTTTTGATAATGAAACAATTTCTTTGGTTGGTGCAATGCATAATGTTAAGACACAGCTAATAACCCAAATCAATTTTTAATATTAATTTTGAGTTGTCTTACATTAATAAGATGTCCAGTTTAATCTCCAGAGATTTAGTCACAATTGTCCTGTCGAATTATGGACATTACAAGGCAAGTGGTGTTAGTTAAACTTATTTTTAGGAGTATTTTACTCATTAAAGTTATTTCTGTGGGTGGAAAGGGAATACCAGTCATTGGTCAAGGAAAGCAATATTTAAAACAAAGAAGTTTTAATATACTCAAGTTGGTTTGAATTTTTCCCTTGGATACATAAAATATTTTTGAAACACTTTTTTTTTTAGGTCCAAGGACAAAAAAAATAAATAATTTAAAAAACATGAACTCTATAACAGATTCCCTTCAAAGTTCCTCTCCCTCCTTTGAATACATTTGGCTGCCAGGAGTTACACCCAGTCAGGCAGTAAATGACAGAGTCTAACCTTTTGCTTAGAAGCAGGTTGTAGGATACAAATTTGCAAAATTTTAGGGACCTAAAGATGTAGATAGCTACTTAGTGGGACTTACAAACATACCTGATCGATTGGTAGTTGTCAGTGGGAGTTAGGTACCTAATCTAATTTTCAAAATCCCAAAAGATATCTAAATACCTTGGCAAAATGTGGTTCCACATTCTTAATTTATGGCTTTCTTCTTTCAATACTTGATTCTTCTGGTAAAGTGTCAGATAATTGTGCTCAATCAATGTATTAATGGAAGATGATTAGTCAAAAATTAATCAGCACAATGCAGAAAGACAAATACATTACTTATCTTGAAAAGCCATTCCACAACCTGTTTCACATTAACTATTGTCTAGTAATTCACCAGTTTGTACATCATGCTTGCCTACAAAACAACAAAATAAGCCAACCAATGCCCCCAAAAGAAAATTTTATTCCTGTGACCTCTTTCATGGCATCTCCAATATTTGCATAACTTATCAGCTAAAGACATCTGTCACAAGTTATCTTAGTCACTAGCCACCTGTAACAAGAAACATTCAATTGCTTGGTTTCATGAACATCTGGGCACATTTTCTGAGGGTCAGGGGGCCAGTACAACTGGTCAGAAACAATCCATCAGTCAATGCTACACTAAGTTTTAGTCTGACTATAAAAGATTATAGATACAAAGCATATTGGGACAATAAGAAGTCTTGTGGCACCTTAAAAACTAATAGATATTTTGGAGCATAAGCTTTCATGGGCAAAGACCTTTTCAGTGCCTAATTAACACAATGGCAGACAATCGTGCTTTGAAAGTGCTGCTTTCAAAATGCAAACTGACCATGTAACATGCGGGTGCTTCAAAATCAACACCAGACTTTGAAATTCCCCGATTCCCAATTTGTTTTGAAGCGCAACTGGTTGCCATTATGCAAATGAGGCACAGAATATTCATATCGGTGCCTCATTATCCAGCTCTGATCCAAATCATTTACCTTTCAAAAGGGAGGGATATGTGTAGACATGGCTGTTGTGTTATTTTGAAGTAAGATATTTCAAAATGACCATATCTTATCTCAAAATAGGGCTGTTGCATAGACATATCATCTGTTTTACCCTCTTGCTACCCAGTGCCATACCTCCTTTTAGATTTCTTAAGCACAAGGACATACCAGATTGGGACCTTTCATCATGTGTTCATTTATTCTTCATTTAGAAATTATAAGAGTGTATAGCAGAGAAAACTTTCACACCACCTTCTGTTGCCAGCCTCAAATCACCCTCTGAGTTTTGTCCAGCTTTCCTAAATATTTTGGATATTGACAAACAGTAGACATGAAAAATCAAGTGTTTATGAAGGGGAGGATTAGTACACTTAAAAAGACACTAACAAAGCATTTGCAATACAGAAAGCTCATTACAAAAAAACAGGAATTTTATGATCAGTGGATTTTGGTAGTGGGAAAAGGGAATCAGCTTGTTAAAAAAGTTAAAAATTGAGTACTTTGTAATATTTAGTCTTTATTTTCTCAGGAGGTAAAATGGCAATGCTGAAGTCTTGAACATCTTGTACTTGTTACTATGAAAGGTCAGGAAGTCTGTTTTTAACGTTAGCTTTTCAACCTCTCTGTATGGAGTTAGAGGCTAGTTTAGTCGCAAGTTAGCCAAAATGCAGCTTTTCTTTTTGTTTTTGCAAGTGTCTAAAACTTTTATACTTATGATATTAAGTAGTTTTATATGGTCATGTTAAGCTAAATTGGTTCAGTTGTTTATATCAGTATTTAAAAGTTTGTATTGCTGGAAGGCAAGTGAACTAGAGAACATTTTCTGTGAACTGTGAACATACAAGTAATAAATGAAGTGAGGAGGAGGACTTGAAAAATGGCTGCTCAGCAGCAACTCGTATCACCAGCAGCATATCCTCTTATTTCCGTATCATATCAAGAAGAAAAAGAATCTAGAAACTGGAGGCAATTGAGGGCTAAAAGAAGCAACAAGATTCTGGAAAGGAAAGACTGTTGAGGCAGACAGATTGAGGGGCAAAACCTACTATGGCAGTAAGTGGCACCATGCCACTGAAAACAGGGAGACAACATGTGAATTTAGCCCAGAAATTATCACTGGTAAAGGATAATGTGATCTGGGTTGTGTGCAGATTTGACTTTAAGGAATTCAGAAGATAATTAAAAGTAGAATTGATTAAAGTATTCATTGAAGTTGCCTGAAGAATCTGGCAATAATAGAATAATTATATTTCTTTCCACATATGGGGCTTGTCTACACTTGCCCCCAACTTCGAAGGGGACATGTTAATCAGAGCAATGGGAGATTACTAATGAAGAAGTGCTGTGGTGAATATGCAGCACTTCATTAGGCTAATTCTTCCCCACGGCAACTTCAAAGTGTCAGAGCTCAAAATGCCAGAATGCATGTAGCTGTGGGCACTTCGAAGTGCCTGCTCTACTTCAAAGTGCCTTTACTCCCCAAAATTGTGAAGAATAAAGGAACTTTGAAGTAACGTGGGCACTTTGAAGTGCCCATGGCTACATGCATGCTGGCACTTCGCAGTTTGACATTTTGAGGTTGCCATGGGGGAGAATTACCCTAATGAAATGCTGCATATTCACCCCAGCACTTCATTAGTAATCTCCCATCACCCTGATTAACATGCCCCCTTCGAAGTTGGGGGTGAGTATAGACCCAGACTTAGCAATCTTCAGATCCACAAAACCTGTGATTTGTGCAGATGCAGAACAGAAAGCAAAGCTAGTTGTAATCCCCCTTTCCACCTCTGCCTGTTCTGGAACCACCCTCAGTACAAGCGTACTCTGATTGAAAACATTTCTGTGTGCTGTTCTGCCATCCTAAAGTTTCTGGCCCCACCTCTCGTCCCTGGATTGGAGAGTGGGTGTTGTGAAATGGCCTATTCCACAACACACCATTGGGGGATTACTCTATGTTAAGAACACCACAAAAGCAATTTATAGTGGAGTCTGGCCCACTGCATACAGAGCTCTTCATAAGAGTATCTCAAAATGCTTTATTAAAGGTAAACCAGCAATCATGTAGCACTCTAAAGACTTAAAATATATATATTAAGTGATGAGCTTTCATGGAGTAGCCCCACTGCTTTGGATGTGGAAATGAAAGATACTGAGAAATATTAAAGGTAAGAAGTACTTTATTACTATCTTTCATATTTCCATTTATAGAAAGTGGAAAGGGAGATTAAATGATGTTCACAAGCTCACACAGAAAACAGAACCTGAGAGTGGTATGCAACCCAGGCAACTTCCACCTGTCCCCTAATTGAAACTCTAGGCTGCAGTACGGCATAATGCATTTTGATTTTATGGGTAAAATAAGGACAAATCATGGGATAGATTCTGTTCTCCCTTTTTGAGCAAAACTTCCATGGACTCAAAATGGAATTTAGTGGAGTAAGATTTGCAGAACAGGATCTTACAAAGAGTCTAACTGAACTAAAAGATGTAAGGAAAATGGAAGAAAATTGGTGTCATTACCATCTGAATGACAATATAAGGCAATTGGAATTTTATTACCTGAGTACTGTAATATACTTTTACTATTTTCTAAATGTTAGCCTACATTTCAACTCTCATGAAAAGAAATGCTTTGTATTGTCAACACATTTGTTTGGTTTTCATAAAGGATTGTAATTAAAAATAAAATGATCTGTTAAGCAGAACTATCCCTTCAAAGCAGTTAAGCAGACACAAGTGCTTTTGTGAAAATGGATGCATTGTAATTCAAATCATTTGCTTTTCTGCAATTATCTTCAAGAACCTCCCATATAATTTACTGATGGTGAAGCAAAAATAACATACATGTAAGCTCAGCCCTGTCCTTTTTACACTGTCACTAAATCTTTGTAACTTCATTGACACCAGCTATTATTTCTGATTTACATTGCTGTAAATTAGGGCCCGATAAGCAGAAAATTAGTAAAGTGATTTAAATAAATGTAGACACTGTGGCTTATTAGATCACTGGACTGAGACTCAGAATTGGGGCATATCCCTAGCTCTGCTGGGGTAAGTATACACAGCAAAGATATTTTGAAATAATGGCCACTATTTCAAAGTGACTGAGTGTATCTACACAATGCAACTGCTGTTTCAAAATAATATTTCAGTCACCTTATTCCATGAGGAATAATGCATATTTTGAAATAGGTATGTCAAATTTGAAATAGGTATTTCAAAATAGGGGCTGTGTAGACAGGGAAAAGGAGATATCTAAAAATAAGCTACTTAGGAACAGCATATTTCAAAATAAAGCTGCTAGGTAGTGTGACAAAGTCCCTTGTCAGCCCCATGTGGGTCCCTGTGCTTCCTGGTGGTTCTCTGTTGTGACTCAGAGACTCACAGAGACCCCTTATCTGCTCAGGCCTTTCCAAAGGCAGGAGTCTCTGCCTAGTGAGCCATCCTCATCATAGGCAAGTCCAGAGCAGGTAGGATAAAGCCAGTCCCCTTGCAAGCCCACACCTGCTCCAGTGGAGTAATCCCTCTGGGGAAGGGTGAGGGTAGTCCAGACCCACCCTCTACCCTGGACTCTAGCCCAGGGTCCCTACAAGGACAAGAGCAACTGGCAGGGCCTCTACCCCTGCCCCAAAGTAGCAACCTGAACCTGGGCCATTTCACCCACCACTTCCCCATGGTACCTTCTCACTCACTCTGATCTGCTCTGTTCCTCCAGTGCACCTTCCAAACCCCCACCCCGAACCAGCGGGGGGAACCTTTTATAGGGAGTGCAGGACCTCAGCTGACCAATGAGGGCTTGGGCCTAGTCAGGGAATGCTCTGTCCTCCAGGCTGCAGGGCTGCCGCAGGGATCACACCTGGGGAGCCCTGCGGTTGGGAGGTGAGGTATTGGGGGACAGGCAGCCTTTGGCTGCTCTAGCCCCCTCTGGGGCTGTCTCTTGGCCCCCTTCTCTTTTTGGGCCACCTTCTCTTCTTCCCCCTCTTAAGGATCAGGTGGAGATGCGCGAGAGGGCTCACACCTTCTACACCACCCTTTTCTCCCCGGATCCGACCAACGCTGACATCTGCAGAGTGCTTTGGGACCAACTCCCTTCGGTCAGCACGGGTGACCGGGACCGGCTAGAGCTTCCTCTCACACTGGCTGAGCTCTCGGAAACCCTCCATCTCATGCCCACCAATAAATCTCCGGGCATGGACGGGCTGACCGTGGAGTTCTATTGCGTGTTTTGGGACATCCTCGAACCAGACCTGCTCAGAGTCTGGGCTGAGTCCTTGCAAAGCAGGGTCCTCCCCCGTCGTGCAGGCGGGCTGTCCTCACCCTGCTGCCCAAAAAGGGAGACCCCCGCGACCTTCAGAACTGGCGTCCCATCTCGCTCCTCAGCACGGACTACAAGATTATCACTAAAGCCATCTCCTGTCTCTTGGGCTCCATGCTGCAGGACTTGGTCCACCCTGACCAGACCTACACCGTGCCGGGCGGCACCATCTTTGACAACCTCTATCTGGTCAGGGATCTCTTGGAGATCAGGTGTAGGGATGGCCTGTCATTCACCCTCCTGTCCCTGGATCAGGAGAAGGTGTTCAACAAGGTGGACCACAGGTATCTCCTGGGCACTCTGCGGGCCTTCGGCTTCGGACCCCATTTCATTGGGTTTCTGCAGGTGCTGTACGCTGCCTCAGAGTGTTTTTGTCAAACTCATCTGGACCGTGACCTCTCTGGTCAGCTTCGGGCGAGGGGTGCATCAAGGCTGCCTGCTGTCTGGCAAGCTTTACACTCTGGCCATCGAGCCCTTCCTCCATCTCCTTCGACGAAGGTTGATGGGATTGGTGCTCTGTGAGCCAGAGATGCGGCTGGTTCTGTCAGCGTACACTGACGACGTACCCCTCATGGTCCAGGACCTGGGAGACCTGGTGCGGTTGGAGGCCTGCCAAGATGTTTACTCGGCAGCCTCCTCTGCCCGGGTCAACCAGGCTCTGGCCTGGTGGTCAGGGCTGGGTGGCAGGCAGGCTGACTCCCACCTGCGCTTCAGGCCACTCGGTGAAGTGTGGGTCCGCTGTCCTATCTGGGCATCTTTCTATCTGCCACTCATCCCTCTCCGCCAGAAAACTGGCAGGGTTTAGAGGGCAGGGTGGCTGAGCAGTTGCAGAGGTGGACGGGACTGCTCCAGTGCCTCTCCCTATGGGGGAGGGCACTGGTGCTTAACCAACTAGTCCTGTCCATGCTCTGGCACTGTCTCAACACCCTTGTCCCACCTCCAGGTTTCCTGGCCGATCTCCAGAAGGTAGTTCTGGAGTTCTTCTGGTCAGGACTGCACTGGGTCCATGCAGGGATTTTCCATCTCCCCCTAGAGGAGCGAGGACAGGGCCTGACCTGCATCCGCACTCAGGTCCATGTCTTCCGCCTCCGGGCCCTGCAGGGACTCCTCAACAGCAATAGTGCAGATAGTCCGGCGTGGAGCACGCTGGTGCACGCTTTCCTCCGTCGCTTCCGAGGGCTCCGATACGACCAGCAGCTCCTTTATTTGCCTTTCAGAGGCCATCCACGAGACCTCTCAGAGCTGCCGGCCTTCCACCAGGACCTCCTCCACAGCTGGTGGCTGCTCGCAGTCTCCAGGTCTTTAGGGGCCACCGCAGGGGAAGATCTCCTCACGGAGCCCCTGCTACACAAACCCTACCTCCGTGTGCAGGTGGCAGAGTCCCCTGCGGTGTGCTGGAGGCTGGTGCTCGGTGGAATCACCAGGGTCGGAGACCTCCTAGACTACGACCGGGGAGACTGGATGGAGGCCCCGGCGCTCACCCGGAGCATGGTGCTCTCCACCCTACGCTCTCCCCGGCACGTACTCGAGGAGGTGAAGGCTGCTTTGCCACCCAACCGGGGAGACTGGATGGAGGCCCCAGCGCTCACCCGGAGCACGGTGCTCTCCACCCTACGCTCTCCCTGGCACGTACTCGAGGAGGTGAAGGCTGCTTTGCCACCCGCCGCTCACGTCTACCTATGCCAGATCCTGCAAGAGGGTGCACCCCACCTCCCTCTCACTCCTGGTCCTGCGGATCTCTCTGTGGGCCCCCGGCTCCACGAGCCTTCCCAACCCGCTTCCCTGCATCATCCCAGCCAGCTGCATGCCTTCAAGCCGGTCCGCTTTCGAACTGTGCCCCGATGTCATCTGTACACGCTCATGCTTCACACGCTCCACTTCCCCACCCTCACGTCCTGCCCAGATCACAAGTGGCGGGACCTTCTACCATATTCCGAGGGTGGGGAGCCCCGATGGGCCAGCCTTTATTCTACCCTGGTCCCGCGGCCCACCGGGGACATAAGCTGGAGAGTCTTTCATGGGGCGCTGAGCACGGGCGTGTACCTGGCATGGTTCACCCCCCTCCCGGACACTTGCTTTTTTTGTGGCACGAGGGAGACCCTGGCACATATTTACATTGAGTGCACCAGGTTGCAGCCCCTCTTCCAGCTCCTCCAGAACCTCCTGCTGAGGTTCTAGCTGCACTTTTCCCTGCTTTATCCTTGCACTCCCTATCTGTGGCCCCTCCAAGTTGCAGGACCTCCTCGTCAGCCTCCTCCTGGCTATGGCTAAGGTAGCCATTTATAACACTCGGGAGAGGAGGTTGATGGGGGGAAGCCTGCGACTGTAGGGCCTATTTCTGCTCCGCTCTCCGCTCACGAATCTGGGCAGAGTTCCTTTGGGCGGCGTCCACTGGCTCTCTCGACACCTTTGAGGGGCAGTGGGCGCTGTCCGGGGTTCTCTGCTCAGTGTTCCCTTCTGGTTCCCTCATTTTAAAGCTTTGCCCTCCACTCCCGTCCCTGTTTTCTTTTTAGTTGTCCCCCGTACTTTGTTGGGGTCATGGCTTTTTAGTGGGTTCCCTCTCCCTTTAAGAGAGGCCTTTTAGTCGTGGGCGGGCTGCGCCTGCCCACTCCCTGGTCTTCCAATAGGACCCAGTATACCATCCTTCCAGAAGGTTCCTGGAGCTTCCAGGTAGCGGTCTTCCACAGTAGACATAGGCTGAGTCTACCTATGAGATAAATTCAAATTCGTTAATATTGGTTTTGTAAATCTAGAGTTTATGTTTGAATTTGACCGTTCTCACCTGCCCACATGTGCCTCATACAGTCGACTTACTGCTGCCACACTCAATTGGTAAAAATCAACTGTTGCAGTAGTGCATTGTGGAAACTTATCCCACAGTTCCCTCATCCTCATAGCATTTTGGGTATGCTTGCTGGTCTTTGACATCATCTTCTCAAATTGCATTTTCCTCATTCCCCTCCTATGGTAAGCAAACATCCACTTATCCCATCAGAAGGAAGGAAAGTAGGGCATCCACAGGGTTGGCAAAAAAGTGTAAAGAAATATCTTTCTTCTGTAGCTGAATTCTCAACTGGTCATCCACTGACTCTCCCCCTCCCCATGGTTGCACCCAATCCCTGAAAATAACACAGGGATCCTGAAAAGTTTGAAGGAAGAGAAGGTAGGAAAGCTTTTCAAAAAGGAGAGTTGCTAAGGGGAGAGTCTGGTGCACTATAAAGCTTCTGTGCACAGGCTGTGTTCTCAACTGGCCATCCACTGAGCATCCCCAACCCGTGATTGCATTTGATCCCTGGAAATAATACAGGGACCTGGACTATATTCTCAAAGATGGAAGAGAGAGGATAGAGAAGTCTAGGAAAGAAGATTTTTGACTTTTGTTTTCACTACACAGACATTGCCAACACGGGTGATGGCGGTGAACTAACCCCAAAAAGCCTGAAGGAAGAGACGGTAGGAAAATATTGAAAAAAAGAGAGTTGCTGAGGGGAGAGTATTTGGCTTTCTAGTGCACTATAAATCTTCTGTGCTCGGGCTGTGTTCTCAGCTGGTCATTCTCTGAGTGTTCCCTCTCCCATGATTGCATCTGGTACCTGAAAATAACACAGGGACCCTGAAAAGCTTGAAGAAGGTGGAGACAGGAAAGTTTTTCAGAAAGGAGAATTGCTGAGGGGAGAGTCTTTGTCTTCCCTGTGCACTATAAGGCTTCTGTGTACAGGTGGTATTCTCAACTGGCCATCCACTGAGTGTGCCCCCTCGCGTCATTGCATCAGATCCCTGAAAATAATACAGGAACCCATACTGTATTCTCAAAGTTAGAAGAAGGAGGATAGAAAAGTCTAATAAAAAAGATTTTTGATTTTCCCCTTCACTACACAGATATTGCCAACATGGGTGATGGCAGTGAAATCTCATACTCTGAACTTATTACCGAAACAGGAGTCTCTACTAGCCCTTCCCCACTGCATTTCTGAGGAGGTCAAAGCATGAAGATAGGTAGGAGGTGTTAGCAAAAAGATTTTGTAACAGAAGTATCAAACTAGCAGGTGTCTGCAATGGACAGCAAGTTCCCGGAAATATTTTTGGTGGGGGAGGGGAGGGTGCTGTAGTTTGCAGCTGCGGAGCTGGTTGGAAAGCTGAAGTAATCTTCTCCCCACCCCCGACAATATTAGCCGCTGGGGAGACTTCCCCCAGCAGGACAAGCTCCCAAGTATCTTTGATGCTGGGGCAGACTGCCGTCTCCACCCACCGACAGCTACAAGAACCTCTTGTCCTTTGCTAGGACTGTGGGCGGTTCAGTGGGGAGCCAGTTAAAGTGGTCTGCCATGAATATCTTAGCCACCGAGGGAGATTTCCCCCCCAGTGGCAGCAAGACCACAAGTATCTTAGCCACAGGGGAAGACTTCCCCCTGGAGGCAGCAGGGGCCACTGGCAGCATTGGTGAGGTTATGAGGGGCGAGCTGAAGTGTTCCCCCTTACTATCTTAGCTGCTGGGGTGGATTTTCCCCCCAGTGGCAGCAAACCCCAGAGAATCTTAGCTGCCCAAGAAAAGGCAGCTGAAGTGGTTCCCTTGACTATCTTAGCCACCGGGGGACATTTCCTCACAGTGGCTGCAAGCCCACAATTATCTTAGTCACCAGGGAAGACTTCCCTCCCGTGCCTGCAAGTCTCCAAAATTCTTTCCCATCCTTGGAGTCATAACCAGGACATGGTGCTGCCCACGTGATGTGGCTGAACATGGGAAAGACCCCAAGAGAGTGGTGCATGTGGGGAAGGGGTTGGGGGGTCCATGCACAAATGTAAACCACTGACAAGAATTTTCTCAGCTTCTTATGCAAGCACAACCCTCACAACATCCTTGGTGCCATGTGTTGTAGTGGGACAGCTGCTGGCACCAGGCAATGCAGAAAAAAATAAGTGTACAGATAGAACCACAAACTCCTGGCAGGGGCTATTTGTAACGAGTAGATTCACTCACAGAGCTAATAGCAGAGAAAGAAAGACATTTCTCAGGCTCTCAAACAAACATGACCCTACAGCCATAGGCTTGCTGCTCCCTCTTTGAAGTTCATGGCCCTCCTGTTACCAAATTCTGGAGCACCTGGAGAGCAGCTTCCAGAACAGAGCACTGAGGGGCATTGTTGGTTACATAGAGGACACCTCTGGAGGCTAAAAAATTCAATTTTAAGACTTGGTGCTTGCACACTGGCCTTTGATCGAACTTTTGAATTTAAGCTTGACACTGTAGCTGTCAGGTAACGGCAATATTGTAATCTCAAAATTAGTGCTCCCTAAATAGAGCTAGTGGTATTTAAGGTGAAGAGAGTCACATGGTAATACTGAGGTAACTGCCTTAAATTTGAATTTATCTCATAGTGTAGACACAGCCATAGTATTTCAGTGATTCCTGGGGCTCTAATTCAAAATAGGCTCTATTATGTGTAGGCACACTATTTCAGAGTAAGCTTTTTCTTATTTTGGGGCTTCACTGTAATGTAGATATATTATTCCAGAATAGTTTATTTTGAAATAAAAACTCCAGAATAAGATGTTCTTGAATAATTTTTAGTGTAGACATGCCCATGTTGTCCTGCAATGGACCTTGGACCAATTATGTCATCCCTTTCTGCCTCAGAGTCCCCATATGTAAAATTTAATTTTGTAAAACCTTCATTTTGTCAGGAATATTGATATCTACTAATAAGAGTGAGAGATTATTATTACTTTACACTTACTACCTCCCTCCTCAGCTGTATCTAGTTCCAGTTCAAGAATCTATTTCTTGCTCTGTGAAGCAGGAATGGACTAAGGCAAGACTGGAAATGGAGATATATTAATTGGAAGGTGTATTTTTAATTGTGTTTTTTAATAAAAAATGAAGCTGGGACATTTTCACAGTGGAAGTCTCGAGTATCTGCTTTCCACAGCTTTTTAACCAAATATTTCCATGCCAAAACATCATTAATCTTTGTGTTCTGCAACTGACAAAACACAGCTATATGTTAATTTTGTGAGTCCATTCCCACTCATGGTAGTTGTATAAAATTTACTCTCAATATACAAAATGCAGAAAAAGTTTTTAATTTTATAGATACACACCAAAAGCAAACATAGAACATATCTGAAGTATGAATAAATACAACCCATCAAATTTGGTGCTAATGGGATAACCTCTGTGGTAACAACATGAAGTGCTGGGCTCTTGTTTTGGTATGGAGGGCACAGATCTAATCTCATTTATATCCATTTTATCTGTCAAAACAAAAAGCAGTCAAGTAGCACTTTAAAGACTAGCAAAATAGTTTATTAGGTGAGCTTTCATGGGACAGACCCACTTCTTCAGACCATAGCCAGACCAGAACAGACTCAAAATTTAAATTTAAATATTTTGCTAAATGTTTCAAGGCCAATCTAAAAGAATATTCCTTTGAAGACAGTCTTCGTTTTTTATTTCTCCTGATTAGTTTCTGATCATTTCCTTGATCATTTCTGATCATTTTAGGAAAGCTGTAACTACAAAGCTGATCATATGAAATTCCAGTTAATTTTACTTCCAGGAGGAATTGTAATTAATAGGGTATTCTCATAGGCAGTGGCTGCCCTAGCCCCTCCTTTTGGAGGAGCTATGGTGATGTGGCACTTTGGGGTATGTTAATAAGGTGCTTCCATGAATATGCATCACCTCATCAGCATAATGGTGGCCACGCATGCTTCGAAACTGCTGGTTTTGAAATGCAACCACCCGTGTAGCAGGGGGGGCTTTCAAAACAACCCCCTAATTTTAAAAGCCCCTTATTGCCATCTTCTTTTGGGAATAAAGGGTTTTCAAAATCAGGGGTCTGTTTCGAAAGGACCCCTGGTGACACGGGTGGCTGTGTTTTGAAACTGGCAGGTTTGAAGCGAGTGCGGATGTCATTATGCTAATGAGGCACTGCATATTCATGGCAGTGCATCATTAGCAAATCCTGAAGTGCCACATTATCTTAGCCCCTCTGAAAGGAAGGACTAATGTGGCCACAGCCATAGAGTCACTTCAGATCCAATTGTTGGTAAAATAGAGTAAAACCTCGATTTAGGCAGAGGTTGTGTCCTGGGAAACTTCTGCACAAATCAAATTTTGCTTAAACTGGAGCTGGGAGGTGGGGTTGGGGAGATCTGATAATGGGCCACATCCTCCCTGACTGAATTGGCCTGGTTTCTCCTCTCTTGATGTTCACACCTCCACATTAAGTGCTGATACTGGACTACATCCTCTGCGACTGAACTGACCTTGTCAACTCTGGCCCTTCTCTTGCCTGGGACTCCCTTCTTTTCATGAGCCTGTAAATTTAGACCCTCCTCTGGAACCACTACTCATGAATCTAATGAAGCAGGTCTTCTCCCACAAAAGCTTATACTCCAAAATATGTTAGCCTAAAAGTTGCCAGAGGACTTCTCATTGTTTTGAAGATACAAACAACCTGAAGCCCTCATTGTGGTTATGTCTGGATATTTTTCTTTCGTGCATGTCACAAATTCTGAGTGAGAGCCAAATGTTGCTCGAGGACTGTCTGCGCATACACTAACCAGTTTCCCCCATGAAAGTCTATTTTCTTCAAAAAAGCCATAAATAGTTTTCATAACATCAGAAGACTTTGATGTGGTTATCAGTTCTTTTAAAAAAGCAGTTCTTCTTTCACAGTTCTGTTGTTAGTGAATTGAATGTAGACAAGCAACTGACAGCATTGTGCTACATCAGTGGTATTGTCACACTGAATTACAAAAAAAAAGAGAAGACAACACTGCCTCCACAACTTGAAGTTTAAGATCTTTTGCCAGGTCATTGATGTGACATTTCATGGAATTGTCAGAAAGCAAAATTTCCAATATTTTTTCTTACTCCTGATACAGAGCACAATATCAGCTGCTTTCAACAACCAAGGCTTCACAGGAGTTTCTCCAATTATGTGTGCTTTCTTGTCTTTTGTGATGAGCAATGACAGTTCATAAGATGCTTCTACCGCTTTGGCCGATGCTTGATGAAAAGCTCCAGTAGCATCCAACTTCATGTATTTCAAATTTTGAAGTTTAGCAGAAAAACACTTTTTTGATTTGTCTGTAAAAGCTCTGTGGTTCTTCATCAAATGTTGCTCAAGACGACTAGGTCTCAAGGCATCATTTCCGAGAACTGTGTGGCATACTACATATTAAAAATGATCAATCCCCTTTTCCTCCATGACAGCAAAGCCAAACTTAATGTAGTCTTCATTGTACTTCCTTTTCTTAATGTCAGCCATAATATATTATTTTAAAAAATCTATAAAAATATTTTATCTGTGGGAGTTGAGTTTGGGGTGTATGAGGGACTCCAGGCACAGATTTGCAGTGTGTGGATTCTGCAGTAGTGCTGTGGCAAAAGACAGGATGTGAGAGGCTCAGGACAGGGGATTTCATTATACGATAGGCTCATGACTGAGGTGTGTGTGTGGGGATGCTGGGGTGTTATGATGTTGTGGTCAGATGGGAGCTTGGCTGCGATTTGGGACTTTTTGGCCAGGGATCACTTTTCAGAATTGTCTTTATTTATGGAACCTGTACTTATGGGGGTCGGCTGCCTGAGCAGTTGGAGCTAGCATGGACCTGGGACTCCCACATCTCCCCCCGCCCCCCTTTCAGGAAAGCAGAAGACAAAAGGAAGTCACCAGCAGGAAACAACCTGTTATTCAGGAAATGTGTCAGCTATTTCAGAAGAGGAAGCAGAACATGTGCTTCCTGAGACAAGTAGCTGTGGTGTACTGATGTGAGTCCGTCTCTCCTGATGCCTCAGAAAACCAGTGCTACCTCCATCTTTGCAGGAGGTAACACCAGCATGGGCTCTTTGTTGGGGTGTAGGGGATTGATGTGGGGGCTGGATTGCCTGGCCCTCCCTGAATTTTTTTACCCCCCCCCAGCTTGGGTACCTACATTTTTGGCAAAGGACACTGATCTGCATACAATAGTGGGTCAATTGAAACTGTGATGTGGGAACGAATTTTGGAGTGGGGGTGCTTAGCTGCACCACCCACCCTTACCTCTGTCCAGGCCCCCTCAATGACACTTAGAGCTTGGGCTAGAACCTGCAAGTGGGCCCTGGTGAATGTGTGCGTGTGAGGAAGGGGCTGGCAAGTAGCCAAGCAAGACCCAGATCCAGCTGCTGAGACCTTTTGTGTGGAGGCAGATGCTGAGCAGGACTCAGGGACAAAAGCAGACCCCCGCGGCTGGAAACTGAGCTGCCGGGGTGTAGCCAGACATGACCCCCCATTTTGGCCTTTTCTTCTTCTCCCCCCCCCCCACTGGGAGAGACAGAGAGAGAAACAAGCAGGGGAGACAGGTAGTCTTTGATGTCCTGGGAACGCAGGTGTGCTGTCTCGCCCAGCCTCTCTACTATACACAAAAACCAGACAGTGAATGGGCTAGCTAATGGCTGCCCTTCTGGCTGATCTCGGTAATTGACACTCCTGATCATTTCCCCAGGAAGAACGGGGAACCCCCACCCATCACCTCCAAAGGTGCCCAATTGTCCACAATTCACAGGTGCAAATTGAGCCTTGCACCTTCCCTGGGAAACCTGGGGTTCAAAACACATTCCTCCTGATTGGCCACTTGAGACCAGGAAGAAGCCTACGTGACAAAAGGGGTATAAAGGGGTTTGGCAGCCCACCCCCACTTTGAGTTTCAATCACCTACACCTGCTGGCCAGGTCTGGAATTAACTCCCGAGACTGGGGACGCCTGGTTCGTAATTACTTCTTCCCGAGGGACTGAGAGAAAGATTCTGGGTCACACCGGATCTAGGAGGCAGGGGTAAGAATTACACCTGTATTATACATCTTTCCTATAGGAATTGAGGGAAAGATTCTGGTTCCACCAGGTCTAAGAGGCAGTGGTGAAAATCACACCTGCAATGTGCCTTTCTTGTGTACACATTAATTGTATTAGTGTAAGCTAGCTAGTTTGTCTAGAACTTTTCTTAAGTTAAATTGTGTTGTTTCCCCTTTAAAAACCACAAGTACTAACTTGTACTTTAATTATTTGTCTTAGTTAAATTGTTTCTATCTTTGTATAAATAAAAAGTAACTGTTAAAGCCTCTCTAAGTGTAATTTTCCTCTTGCTGCTGTACCCAAACTAAACACAAACCAAAGAACCCAGCCTGCCCTGCCTGCTTAGCGTAGCTGCTGGTGTGGCATCACCCCCTTTGCCCCACCAGACCTTTAGCTGGCACCTGGGCATCGGCTCACATGGGGATCAATGGTCCTGGTGGCTATGGGGTATAGGGCTAGTAGCCAGGCATTTGGGCAGCAGGTGCATGTGATGGGGATGTACAGTAACTGGGGGTGCTGCAGCATCCCAGCACTCCTATTTCTCCAACCTCTGAATAGAAGCACTGAAATCACCACAGTTACAGATAGCAACATTCTTCTTTGTTACTGGGAGTATTGGTGTATTCCAGTCAGACCTTGAATGTAATCCTTTTATCCTGTATGCTCTGAAGTTCTGCCTCTATTGTCAACAATATTGGAGGAAAAAAAGACAAGAATTGAAAAATTACTTTCTTTTCATGCACAATTTTTGCTTTCAGATATTTTAATTCTTCAGTACCATCATAAGTTACCATGACTAAGAGTTCAATTGATGCATGTTTTGTATCGGAGTGCATATCATTTTCTGGAAACCTGCAGACACTTTATGATTTACTGCTTAGGCTGAATCTCTCTCAGCTATTCTTTACCAAATAATATAGAGCTCTCTTGCACCACATCATATAGTTTCAAAACACCACATCATATAGTTGTAATGTCAAGAGAAGTGAGAATTTCCATGTAAGCCCTGAAATTTTCCTAAAGTTTAAGTAGTTTCTAAAAATTTTGCCATGAAACTACAAAAAATACACTAAATCAAGGTCCATTTTAAATATTGCTGCTTCCACTTGTAAAGAAATTTAAAGGACACTTCATTCGTTTGTAGAGTTGGTTCGAATATTTTTAGCCAAACATGCCATTTTGTTGAAGCCACAGTATTTCATGGAGATGGATCAGTTTTTATGAAGTTTTTGACCAGAAGTTTTGTTGGCTCAATGACTAGCTCTGAACACCACTTATCAGAAAATGAGAGAGAAACAAATGGAAAAAATCTGATGCTTTTACTCTGAAAATTGACTTTCTAGCACAATTCGCTGTTGAGTAAAGCACTCAAAAGTTGTGAAACTAAACTGCCATCCTCCAGCCAGCTCTATCAGTTGTGTGCTAAATTAAACAATTGCGAAGATGGTGAAGTACTTTGAATGGATTCCATGTTCTGACCTGAAGTCCTCTAATGATGGGGAAGTCACTGGATTTTGTACTGACCTGCATATTTTCCACATGTGTGCCAATGCCTGCAGTTTGATCTTGGTTTGTTTTTGAACCAGCAGTAATTTTTATTGGGACATTTTTTCCCAGGAAAAAATACAAGGTCTTTAACTGCTTTCCATGTTGTGCTTTCTGTGTGGCCCCCAGTTTATTTATTTATTTATTTATCATCTGCACAGCTCAGATGATGCTGTTGCAAGCCTCTGGTATGACCTTAGTAACTGTCTCCATAGACGTAGGAATTTCTAGGACAGCTTTAGTTATTAAATGGTGCCACCTTCAGCTGGGTATCCTCCAGCATTGTAGAAGGACCCTCTTGTAAGTGACTGGCATGTCACACACCCCAGGTGATGGACTGACCCTAAAAACCCCACTGATAGTCAGCACCGACTTCTGTGGACAGCACTGTGGGCTGCACATATGTCGGGAGGGACCTGGGAAGGGCCAGGCTGCACCCGGCTCACCTGCCACCCATGCAGGGAGCTCCTGTGTCTGGACACAACCCTGGCCTGTTCGTGGACACCCCCCTTGCCTGCTACCCCATTCCTCAGGGAGGTGGATGCAATGGTCAACCCCATCCCTAAGACATTCGTAGAGTTCTTGTGAGGCATGGCCCGCCGTTCAGGACATACATGACACCTATCCTGGGACGTTCCCATCCCTTAGATGAGCCATGGGGGGTCTGCTCATGGGGATTGGGAGGCACAGCCCTGGGGTATGTGCTGTGGGGCTGAGGGTCCATCCTTCTCACCCCTTCCATCCTTACATTTGTGCTGTCTGAGGCTGGGAGAGCCTCAACACACCCAAGGCCAGTCAGACCTGTCCAGGGACCAGAGCTGGGAAGTCTGGGATTGGTGGCAGAGAGGGCTGCCCTCATGTTATGGTGTCCCCCCCCAATATATATAGTTCCCCTCATACATATTTCTGAGATTTTTTGTTCAAAAAGGTGTAGTTTGTTTAAATACGTTTTTTATTTTTTCAACACCTAAATGTCCCTTGTTATATGGGGGACAGGGTGAAAGATGGATGGCTGGGATGGGTCATAGGGGTACAGGATGGGCCTGAGAGCCAGAGGAGTCTGCAGGGGTGCCCAAGAGAGAGTCATTAAGGCCCACAGACAAAAGCCTCCTGAAGGGCTTCCCAGATCCAAAGCCCATTGTGGTGGGTGTGATGTGCAGGTGCTGTAATGGAGTGCTCTTACCCAGGGCTGGTCTTAGCTACCCACTCCATGGGGAAGGTCTCCTCCTTGGGCACCATAAGGTTATGGAAGGCACAGCACACCCACATGACCTGGGGGACATGGTGAACCCCAATATCCAGGTGCATGAGGAGTCAATGGAATCATGCCTTCAGGCAGCCAAAGGCACACTCTACTGGGGCTGTGTGCCCAGCTGAAACACCTGTTGAATGGCTTCTGGGTGGGATTGAAATGATCTGTGCTGTGTATGGTCACATAGGCCAAGAATGCAGGGGGTAGGCTGCATTGCCCACCATACACAGGGACATGGTTATGTCCCTGAGCATGAGCTCCTGCTCAGGAATATAGGTCCCCACCCCTCACAACCCCCTTGAGCCCCCAAGGGTCCCTCTTGCCCAGGAGCTCCCACACCTCCTCCCCATGCCAGGCTTGTAAGTGGAGCATGCCTTACTTCAAGAACAGCCCTGATGGTCAACTTGCCCACCCCGAATTGCTGCCCACAGCATGGTAGCTGTCCCAGGTGGAGAGCTTCCAAAATGCAATGAACAAACACTTCTCCATGGTCAGGGCAGGCTGCATACTGGTGTTCTGGCATCGAAGGGTGGGGATAAGCCAGCTGCAAAGCTCCATGAATGTTTCTTTCCATATGCAGAAATTCGGCCATGGGAGTCCACCTACTGCTTTTTCTGCCTGGTTCGTTTGAAAGAGTGGCTAAGGCTGTGTGGTCGCTCTCTTTCAAAAGAGTAGATGAATTTTTCAGTCTTCTTATTGATTGTGGATGCATTCTTTTGAAAGAAGGTTTTACACAAGATCTCTTCTGGAAAATCTTCTTTTAAAAGATGTTTGTAATGTACACATAGCCTTAGTGAAATTGTAACAGATCATAATTCTCACACTGTGTCCTTATTTCAGTAAAAATCCTTCAAGATAGAGGTGATTTTTTTTTCTTGCCTGGGTATAACAGGCTTTTTTCAAGCCTGAGGAAACAACTTCAAAGGCCAGCTGTAGACAAAGTTGACAGCTTTCCATTCTTCAAATAGAATTTCCCCAGGGCAGAAATCCTTTGTTGAACCCTCCTCATACATGTGGAAAATTACCAAATGGCATGGTCACATGTCTTTGTTGGACCAACCACAGTTGTGACTTACAGAAAAAGAAAAACCATTAACAGATCATTACTTTGAGCACCCAGCCTTTAAGCCCCATAAGTACCAATAATGGCTTTCACTAGACGTAGATTAAAAAGCATGTTCACACTTCATATTTCTAACTTCATATACTAACATTTATTGAAATAGAATATAGGCATGCAGGGGATTACAGGCTCTTGAACAATAGGTTACTTAACATGTTTTCCTTAAAGCAGATTTGAGTTATATATATTCTTATTCAAAACATATTTTCATAAAAATAGGGAGGGGAAATGTCACGCTTGCCATTTTCACTCCGTGTGAAGGTCTGACATAAAGTACTCTGGACTGAAATAAAAAGTTTAATTTCATCTTTTTTCTTCAGAAAACAAATTAATTTTCATTAGACCTGTTTATATTTATTTTATTTTAAATGTTACTTTATGTTGTATTAAACTTGGATTAACAATTATTTCAAAATTACAATATCACAGAAAATTAAATACATTAATAACATAACTGTCTTGTGGCTAAAACATTTGAAGGTTTCCCTAGAGAATTAGTTAGATTCTAAAACTACCTTTGCCTTAGAGATCCTGAGTGAGCAAGTCTCTTGAAACAAACTTTTAAAAGATGGTCATTATTTATGTGTTCCTCATTTCCTAGGTGCCTGACTTGAGACATTATGGTCTGATTTTCACAAGTTTGTTGGCAGAAGCGAGGATATAACTGCAACTGATGTCAATGGGATCTGCGCTTTGAACATAGTAAGTCCTAAGTAAAGCTGAGTACACTGAAAAATTGGATCCCTGGTGTCTTAGACTGGGCACTCAAAAGTAGTTGATATTTTTGACCTTTCAGCATTTGTGCCTGTATTTCCCACCTGTGAAACGGGGTGTTATGAACATTAATGTTTTTTGAAGCACTAAGATACTGTTGTGATGAATGTCATAGAAAAGCAGAAAGGAAATTAATAATTTTGCATTCAGAGTAGTGTTTGAATAATGGGTAGCAAATAAGACCTGGGGTCATACATTGAAATTGAAAACAAAATATTGAATAGAGGTTCATTAATGGAACATCATCCATTCTATTCACTGAATGAGGCAGAGGTCCTGTGGAAAAAGTAATAAGTGGTTGTGTTATTAGAGAATGTACCATAATGCATATGTAACAGGGGAACAAATTAAAGTTGCCCAGGTAACTATACTTCTGTTATTCCCTAATTTCTGAGTGCTTATTATGTAACATTAATAATATCCTTTTAACTTACGTCTGTATTTATTTGTGTAATTCAGTCTGAACACAGTGACTACTATAATGAGGCTGTGATCGGGCTGAGATATCTTGGTTTATCAGCAATATAAAAATAAATTGATAATAATACAAAAGTTGATGATGTAAACAGAAAGAAAGAAAGAAAGCTGGGTTTCTGTATATCTTATCTCAGAGCTTCCTCTCATTTGTCTGCTTTCCCTGCCAGTATCAGCTTTGCCTCTTTCACTGTTGTACTCACAAGATAAGTTTTGGTGTGTGTTAAATGCAGTAGTAGACACTACAGATTGAATGTCTCTAATATGTAACTCTCTCAGACTGCAAACTCCGTAATCTGGCATGATTTTCGTTAGCCGGATGACCACTTATTATGGGTGTGGCCAACTTTTCTGTAGTCCCATAAAGTTTGTTTACAGCCACCAGTCCAGTCTGTCAGTATTCTGTGCTATTATTTAGCTGTAAATTTCCTCTAAACTTCTTCTAAGAGCCCAGTAAACAGTGGAAATGTTGGTAATGTGTTAGAAAATACTCACCTCACATTGTCCTGAAAATTCGCTCATCCAGCATTGGTGAGATTCTGAGGGTGCCAGACAAAAGAGGTTCAACCTGTAGTCATAGTAGAGAGACGAATAAGAGAGTTTGATAAAACTAGATGGGGGCAAAGGACAATAACAGTAAATAGTTAAGTATAAAGAATTGTACAGCTCCTGAGAAGGAAATGGATAAACAAGAATTATAGGAAATTAGACTACTACTCTTAGGCTGTGTCTACACGTGCCCCAAACTTCGAAATGGCCATGCAAATGGCCATTTCGAAGTTTACTAATGAAGCGCTCAAATGCATATTCAGCGCTTCATTAGCATGCGGGCGGCAGCGGCGCTTCGAAATTGATGCGGATTGCCGCCGCGCGGCGCGTCCAGACGGGGCTCCTTTTCGAAAGGACGCCACCTTCTTTGAAGTCCCCTTATTCCCATGAGCTCATGGGAATAAGGGGACTTCGAAGTAGGCGGGGCCCTTTCGAAAAGGAGCCCCGTCTGGACGCGCCGCGCGGCTGCAAGGCTCTTCAATTTCGAAGCGCCGCTGCCGCCCACATGCTAATGAAGCACTGAATATGCATTTGAGCGCTTCATTAGTAAACTTCGAAATGGCCATTTGCATGGCCATTTCAAAGTTTGGGGCACGTGTAGACACAGCCTTAAAAAGCAGAGCTAACATTAGCATATCATCTCATGCATAGTGATAGAACAACATTTTCATTCATATACCAATGACAATTTTTTTGAATAGCACAAATATTTTACTGCCATATCTTTTTGCAGACCTAGGTAAAGAGAGAGAAAATATGGAGAATGATTAGAAAATAAAAATATATTCTTCCCACTCTTAAGGAAGGCTGTAATATTCACTCAAAAATCATAGGCGGGGAAAATGCTTGGGAAGGACAGACATTTCATTTATATGATATAAAATAAAAATCCTAATAGGAGAATACCCATCAAAATAGCTGGAAGAATGTTTAGGAAAGAGGAAAAACACAGAGAAATGAAGTAATGCAATGCAGTTATTCCCATACATCTACTTGAAAAAGAAGTAATATTCTAGTTATAAACTTCAACTAATAACCCCTCTGCCAGTTACCAAACTCTAAGTTAGTGAGCAGTTTTATTACTAAAACAGTTAAGAAAGCTGACGAGCTTTCAGCCAGAATGAGCCAGAGTGAGCTACCCCACGATAATAAATCAGCTACTGAAAATAGAAATAAGAATCACCAGACACAAGCTACAATTTGTCAATGTTAAGAAGGTTCTGGATTCTGTGGGAAAATATTAATAAAAGTCTTGCAAAGCAAGAAATAGGCACAGTGATTCTGTGAGAACAATCTATGCTTTTTTTCATGAGCCCATTAGAAAATTGAAGTGACTTATTATTCAAATATCAGAAGGAGATGGACAAGGTGGAGGAAATTCAGAGAAGACCAATAAAAATTATCCAAAGGCTATAGAGACTGGAGGAAAGATTAGAAGAATGTAAACCATTTTTTTCCCCTCACTCAGGCACGTAACTTGAAGATGCTGTTTGCCCCATCACTTCTCCGGGAGCTGATATTGCAGTCACTGCAGTTGTTATTTCCTTGGCAACTTTTATCTTACAGAAAAGTATTAATTCCCAAAGAGGGCCAGATTCAAAGGCTATTGAAGTTTAATGGAAAGACTCCCATTGACCCCAAATGTGCTTTGAATCAGGCCCTGAGTGATTAAAAATTATTATGTGCTTAACTATAAATGAATCCCATATATAGAATGGTATATATATATATATATATATATATATATATATATATATGTACCCACACAGAGGAGGATCTGGTACTCAGCCACGGCTGGGGTTGCCAAGATGCCAGCAAAAAATGCATTTCTCTCTCTCTCTCTCTCTCTCTCTCTCTCTCTCTCTCTCTCTATTAGTCACACTAAAAAGGGTTTATTTTTTTGGAGACATACTGCTAGTTCTAACAGGATACCCTTTTTTTAAAAAATATAGGGAGTAACTTTCAAATTGGTAGATTAGTTTTCTAAATTAAAGGAACTGTTTTCTTATTGCAATCTCTGGACTCCATGCCATCTATTATTTTAAAGAGAAACACTAAGTCAAACACACATTAAACTTTATTGAAAACCCTTGATAAATACATCTTTGGAGATCCTTACACCATTCTTGTCTCCTTTTGCTGTGTATAAGGGACTGGAGTTCTAAAATTCTAAAAATCTTGGTTTCACAGAGGGGAGAAATTCCCCAGCACAGCCAATGGACCTTCTTAAAAAACAACCTCAAAAAACAAAACAAACCAACCAAACAAACAAAAAATAAACACCCATCTAAGCATGTATAAAGGACATTCTAGGGTATGGTTGCCAACCTTCTATTGGTACAAAACTGAACACCTTTGACCTGCCTCTCTATCAGGCCTCTGCCCTGCCATTTCCTGCTCCCTCCATGGCTTGCTGTCTCCCACCACCATTCACTTTCCCTGATCTGGAGTCGGGGATTGGCATGTAGGAGAGGGAAAGTACTCTAAATGGAAATGCAGGCTCCAGGGTGAAGCTGGGGCTGAGAGGTTCAGGGGCAGGAGGGGAATACAGGATGGAGTAGATTGTTGGGATGCAGGAGTAGGGTGAGGGCTGTGGCTGACTGCGTGGCCAATGGAGTGGGGCTGGAGATTAGGGGTTTGGGGTAGGTGGGGGCTATAGGCTAGGAGCTGAGGGACTCAGAATATGGGCGGGAGCTACAGGTTGAGGAAGAGGGTTAGAATGTGGGAGAGCTATGGGATCCATGGTGTAGAAGGGGGCTCAAAGTTTGGGGGGCTCAGGGTTAAGGCAGGGAGTTGGGTCTTAGACTTACCTTGGGAGGTCTCCCAGTCAGCAGGGTTAAAGCAGGCTGCCCCCCTCCCCTCCACATCCGGACTCTGTGCTGCACCTCAGAAGCACCCACAAGGTCCAGTTCATAGGCAGGTGGGGAGCCAGAAAGCTCCATGACACATGGTTCTCTTATCTACACGCCTCACCCTCCAGCTCCTACTGGTCAAACTCAGCCAGTGCTCAGGGAGAAAGTAGTGTACAGAACCTAGTGGCCTGCTTCCTAGGCATCGGACTTGCTGCTTGCTTCTGGGGTATGCAGCATGGTGCCTCTGGACAGATAGTGACTAATCTGCCTTGGCTCTGCAGACAGGACTTTTAATTGCCCACTCAGTGGTGTTGAGCAAAGCTGCCAGAAGCCTTTCTGAACAAGTCTTCCAGCCAAAAATTGGATACTTTATTACCATTTGCCTTAGGTGAACTGTAGCTGTGAGGAGCATATTAGGCTCAGCATAAAGTGGTGTGGAAATTATTGGCAGTCCTTCAATAACTGGGTTCCTCTCTAGTCTGACCACTCTCTGGTCTGGAAACATCCACAGCGTGACGTGATTTTAGTTAGCCTAATATCCACTTTTTGTGGATTTGGCCAAATTTCCCATGATACCATACAGTTTAGTTAGTTAGTTTCAGTGTTCTGTGCTGTAATTTAGCTATAATTTACCCCTAAGTGCTTTCTAAGATCACAGTAAAAAGTGTAAGTTTTGGTATTGCTTTTCAATGATATTTCCCTCCCAGGGTTTGGCAAATTCCCTGGCTGTATGCTGGTCAGGTCCTGAGGGTATCAGACCACAAATGATCAATCTGTAATATAATTGTCCTACTTTGAACTTGGAGGGATGAACACAGGTTACAGGAAGCAAGAGTTTGGAAGAGGAAAAGTCAGTCTTTCTGCATCTGTTTCCAATTCTAGCTGTAGTTGCAGCACTCTGTAAATAGGTCATATCATACATAGACATGTTTCTTTTAGAGATATGAGGGACTCTCATTTATTACCCAGTATACAGGATATGAAAATGATACTTCAAGAGAAGTAAAGGCAGTTTGAAGAGCCCAGAGGTACACGCATGCTGACACTTTGAAGCTGCCACGAGGGAGAATAAGCCTAAAGAAGTGCTGCATATTCACCTCAGTGCTTCATTAGTAATCTCCCATCACCTGGATTAACATGGCCCTTCCAAGTTGAGGGCAAGTGTAGACCCAGCCTGAGAGACTCAGCACCGAATCTCATTCTTGTATCTCACTTGCAACTAACTTTAATCCAAAGGGAATTATTTTACTCCAGTCTTTTCAGTTTATGGTGAAAAAATAAATCTATCACATTGTCCGATCAATTCTTGCTTCATAAAGGGCCACAGCTGTTCAGCCCCAGGCTCCTTATGTACCACTGATAATACAGACAAAATTCTGTCTTCTGTTCTGCTTGTCAGGAGAAGTGACACTGTACTGGCTTCTTTTTTTCCCTGCTGTCCCAGGGCATTGATGTCTTCTCTACTCTGGAGGCCAAAAATCTCAGAAGCTGAAGGAGATCTAACAGCTCTTTGTTTAATTCCACAGATCAAAATTCATAATCAAACCAGCAGCACATCTGATACGGTTTTCAGAAGGCTGCTGATGTGTGACTTTTGACTTCGGCTTTTCGTCATGCAGTAATTAGTGCTGAAATTCAGTAAGATTTTTTTAGACCAGTTCAGTTCATAGGATATGTAAGTTCCTACCTCTAAAAAATCAATATAAATACAATGTCTGACACCCTGTTATCGGTGTTTCATGGAACCTAAAATCAACCTAAGAGATTACGTTCCAAAATGCAGAAGAAAATACAAAGGCTGAAATTTGCCTGTCAATCTGTCTCAAAGGAGACAAAGATAGAAGAGTGTCTTTAAGATGTAATTCATCTCTAAAGTTGTGTTTCCCATTTGATGGCTTTTTCATCAGAACAGGGTAAAGCTTTATGCTGCCTTGTGTGATGGTGTAGCCCACATTCCACACAACTTTACAGTACAGAATTTCTCTGTTTAATATTTTGGAATTTTTTTTCAGACTATATTAGTCTAACTCAACTAAACTAATAGCTGCAGGTGTCTACACATTCTGTTATTATTGATGAGATATTTAATCATCAGATTTAAATACCTAGTTTAAACTGCTCAGTGACCATTACTTGGTTCCTTTGATGAAACTATTCAAAGAAAGCAATGAGTGGGGAGGATGGGGGAATAAAGCATTCAAAGTTATTTTTGTCAATGTACTACAGTGGTTCCATCTCCTTTACCTATTTGCCATGTGGCAGTGTCAAATTATGCAAAAGAGATCATCCAGTGGTTCAAAGAATACATAGTCTTTAGACGACTGTAGCAGTATTTACTGTACACATAAAACCTCTTCACTGGACATCTAAGCCGTGTCTACACATGCACGCTACTTCGAAGTAGTGGCACTAACTTCGAAATAGTGCCCGTCACGGCTACACGTGTTGGGCACTATTTCGATGTCAACATCAACATTAGGTGGCGAGACGTCGAAGCCACTAACCCCATGAGGGGATGGGAATAGCGCCCTACTTTGAAGTTGAACGTCGAAGTAGGGCACGTGTAGATGATCCGCGTCCCGCAACATCGAAATAGCGGGGTCCGCCACGGTGACCATCAGCTGACGGGTTGAGAGACGTGCTCTCTCCAGCCCCTGCAGGGCTCTATGGTCACCGTGTGCAGCAGCCCTTAGCCCAGGGCTTCTGGCTGCTGCTGCGGCAGCTGGGAATCCATGCTACATGCACAGGGTCTGCAACCAGTTGTTGGCTCTGTGGATCTTGTGTTGTTCAGTGCAAGTGTGTCTGGGAGGGTCCCTTTAAGGGAGCGACTTGCTGTTGAGTGTGCCCTGTGACCCTGTCTGCAGCTGTTCCTGGCACCCTTATTTCGATGTGTGCTACTTTGGCGTGTACACGTTCCCTCGCAGCGCCTATTTCGATGTGGTGCTGCGCAACGTCGATGTTGAATGTCAACGTTGCCAGCCCTGGAGGACGTGTAGACGTTATTCATCGAAATAGCCTATTTCGATGTCGCTACATCGAAAGAAGCTACTTCGATGTAGGCTTCACGTGTACACGTATCTCTAGTGAAAACTATTTAGAGGCTGATTTTGCAATGCTTTCCAATGGCTACCAAAGGAGAACCATGTTCAAGAAAAGTTTTTCACTTAAATCTGAGAGTGTTCAGGGTTAAATAGTTCTTATATCCTAGGAAAGAAAATCACTAATATTTTTTATCAATCCACAGAGCTGAGACAAGAATCTCCACTCTCTTCACACACCACTCTACAAGGTACACCATGAATAAAATGATGCACTATCAGGCTATATCTAGATTAGAAGGATTTGTCAACATAAGTGATTTTTTTTGGAAGATATCTTCCAACAAAATGTCTTTTGACAGATCTCAGACAAACTGCAAAGAGGATCGCAGATTGATCTGCTCTGTCAACAGAGAGCAGTTGGACTGCCCCACTGTTCGATTGACAAAATGGTCAATGGGAAGCACAGCAGACAGGGCTAACCAGTGTTCTGGAAGCCCTGTCTGTAGACAAAGGGACCCCGGGAAGGTCCATACTGTTTTTTTTATCAACAGATCCTAGCAGGCAGTGGGGTACAGCTGTAGACAAAAGTGATGATACATTATGTTGACTTCTTGTTGACAAAAAACATAAAGAGCTTGAATGCTCTGTGGGTTTTGTCGGCAAAAAGGCCATTTTGCTGACAAAACCGTCTGCTGCAGACATAGCTTCAGAAAGGTGAAGCAGGCTTTTCTGTCTCTTTGAACCCTGGGAAGTTTGTGTGCCTTGAGGAAAAAAGGGTTTGTCTTGTGTTCGTAGGTAATCATTAATTGGGTTGAGGATAAAGACAAGACATTGATACAAGTGAACATAGATTTTGTTGGCATACTAGCATCCAAACTATGTCCCATGAGCAAATCAGCAAAGAATTGCCTTTATGTTGAAAATGAAGATTCTTTATTTTACCAAAACCCATTCTTTTTGTCATGATTTCAACCACTGTGAACATTTTTTTTGTTTCCATGTGTAAAAACGTTCTCAGTTGGAAACATCAAAGCTAAGACACACAGCTTCAAGGTCAGCAGGCGTCAGGAAGGAATTTTACCTCCCACCACTGAGTTCATTGCATGTGGCCAACTGCGCATTAGAAGACACGAAGATGTAAGGCTCCTTCAATGCCTTGGCCTCATACCCTGACAAAGAAACTCCCTGCTGAGTTCTTGTAGTGGGAGATAGAGCAGAGGCTAATCTGAGAAACAGAGATATAGAGTAGAACAAGTCAGATAAATCAATGTTTGGAGCTGAGTTGAGGATGTTGAATTGACACAGGGTAGTTGCCTTAATGGTAGTTCCATAGTATTAGAGTAAAGAATTTATGGCAGAAGGTGTCCAGTGTAAATGGACACTAGCTGAGGGGTGGAGGGAATAGAAAAACACATTAAAGCAATGTGAGTGGTTTGCACATGGGACCAGAGTACCTAGTGGCTAGGCCCCCTGGCCAAGCACTGTTGGGTGGGTCCTCAGCCCCACCTAAGAGTCTATGGGTTAAGTCTGGGGCATGGCCCCAAGAATCTAGTTCCCCCTTTGGTGGGAGAGGGTTCCCGGTGGGGGGGTGACTCCCCATTCCCTTCAGTGCCTGGGGGAGGGTCCTGGGCTGCAACCTCTGGAAGCCGACTGGGTGGCAGCTCTGGCTTAGGGCCTGCTGCCTCAGAGCCAGCTCCTGCCTCTTGGCTGGTCAGCACCGAATTGGTCTGGCTTGCTTCCTTTTATACAGCTCCAGGCCTGACACTGGCTGCAGGTGAACCAGGGTGGACCTGATCGGGCCAACAGGCCTTGTTTAACCTCCACCTTGCCTGGCCTCCCTCTTGCACTCTTACAGGCAATTCATGCTGCTTGATGGAAAAAAAGAAACTCTTGTGGGCATGGCCAACATGTACCGCACTATCTTTATATACTGTTTGCCAGGGCCCAGAGGTGGGAATGGGAGGTTCTAACTTAAACCAAAACCTGCAGAGGCAACTGCACAGCTCCTAAGAACATAAAACTCTAAAGCAGTAGTGTCCAAAAGAAATTTAACCTATTGCCACAGGACTGACTCTCCCAGCCAGGTGCCACCTCCCAAAGCCAAGTGCCACCCCTCCGAGCTAGGAACCACCCATGAGCCATACACACCCACCCTACGAGGATTATTTGCTACACCTGCATGAGCCACCATGGGCTGAAGTTGTGCCATGCTAGCTACCCCATGGCTGAAGCCTGTACCAGGGCCAGAGGAGCTGCCTCCACCGCTGCTGCCATATACTTGTCCCACCCATGAGTGGAGGGGCAGGAGGGGCATCCAATGTGTGCAGCTCTCCTGATTGGCATTTCGCCACACTCTGCTGCCCATTCACCACATGTGGTAAACACGGAGCGTATTGGATCCTGGGATGCTAAAATAGTTTAAAACCGGTTCTGCCACTTACATGAAATAGCCTACCCTTTTGCTCATATTACTCCAAAGGTGTATCTACACTAGGAACTAATTTCGAAGTTAGCTACTACTTCGAAGTAGCCAGCAGAGAGTCTACACATTTTCCCTTACTTCTATGATAACTTCAAAGCAAGGGCACCCAACTCTGAAGTCCATGGAGCAGTGCCCTCCTGCGAAGTTTAACTTCGAAGTAGGGTGTGTGCAGATGCTCGACTTCAAAGTCGGTTGTACTTGAAAGTAAGTGACTTCAAAGTTATTTTTGTACTGTAGAAATGGCCTAAGTGTCCCCTTTCACCAAAACAGAACCAAATACTCCCATTTGTCCTTTCTTTGCAGTATATTATTTCTCTGTTTTATGTTGAGGAATTTCTATTTCAGACTATATTAGTCTAACTCAGCTAATCTTGTAGCTGTTGCTGTCCTCTTGTTTCATTGCTATTGATACAGTATGCAATCATCAGATTTAAATACCCATTAAGCTACAAATATTTGAATCCTGCTATGGCACAAAGCAAAACAAAACATCAGATCCTCAATTTTCTTCTCACTGCTAGAGCTTCTGGCAATCTCACGAGAGCCGCTAACGTGATGAATAAACATGCGCTGAATTGGTTCATTAGGCTGAAACTATAGATCTTTCCTGGTGTTTTCTTTATTCTTTGGAGGAAAAAAAAAGAGTTTTATATTTGGTTGTTACAGCTGTGATATTGCAAACAAAACACACATGCAAAACAATAAAATGTAACTGCTTATGGAAAATGCAAAAATAGAGAACAAAAAAGATAAACTGGAGCAAATTGAATGCTTCATCTTGCTGATTGCCATGAATATTTACTTGCCCAGGAAATCTTTTCATAAGTCATGAAGTCATGTTACAATGACTTGTTGAAACACACGCTCATGAAAATCACAGTTCAGTAATTACAGACGCAAAAGGATTGCTAACATATAATATTGATTCTTACTGGAATTAAAAGCAATAATAAGGCATCTCTAAATTCTTCTAGCAGAATTATTTTAAGGATCTCAAACCATGTTAAAAGCAACTTGGAATTAATCCTGAAACTCATATACAAGTAGATGTTTGCCTCAGCCTTTTCACAGGTGGGGATAGTGATTTACAGATATGTTAATATGTCCTGTACAGTCACTATGTAATAATGTCATCTTCACCTAAGCAGATCTGTTCGTTGCATGTGCTTTGTCATAGATGCTTCTTTAACATCTAAAGTAAATTTTTACTACCTTTTAAATTGTGACAGCCCAGGGTTTACAGAGCTGTAGTCATTATTTTAGGAACTTCGCAATCACAAAGTGTGACTTAGTTCCTCTCCCAAAGATCATACCATCTAGCTAGACAAGACAGGAGTGCGGAATGGGGTGGAAGGAAAGAAATTGGGGCACAGAGAGAGGACTGGACTTGCAAAAAGCCACTCAGAAGATCAGGGGCAAGACTACGGTCTAAGGGTGGGAGGGATAGTTCAATGCTTTAAGCATTGGCTTCCTAAATCCAGGTGTGTGAGTTCACTCTTGAAGGGGCTACTTAGGGATCTGGAGCAAATAGATTAAAAAAAAACTGTTAGCAATGGCACTTGGTCCTGCTGAGAGGGCAGGGGACTGGACTTGATGACCTCCCAAGGTCCCTTCCAGCTCTATGAGATGTGTATCTTCATATACCATTGTTATTATAATCCAATGACTGAACATTATTCTAGTCATTCTTATGCATAATTAACAGAATGGTTTACTAAGTTCCAATCAGTTACAACTGTTTAAGTTAATTTCAGGGGAAAATGTACTGAAGGAATAAGTGGGGAAATAATTTGAAGACAAGCGCAAGATCAACTGACAGCGTATGCCCTGTGTAACTTTTGTTACAAGGATATAAAACCCAGGGAATTAAAGACCAACCAGCTTAACTTCTGTTCCAGGAAAGATAAGGGAAAAATAATTAAGAAATCAATTAGCAAACCTCTCGACGATAAGAAGATGATGAGTAAGAGTCAGCATTGATTTGTCATTAACAAATCATGTCAAACCAATTTGACAGCTTTCTTTTTTTATTTTTTATTTTATTTTATTTTTTGGCTAGGATGACAAGCATTGTGGATTAGGGGAAAGTGGTAGATATGGTATATCTAGACTTCAGTAAAACTTTTAATACAGTCTTGCATGACCTTCTCATTGACAAACTATGGATATACAATCTTGATGGAGCTATAATGTGCCTGTATATCTAATTAGATAACTGCAAAGGGACATGATAACAGCTTTCAACTACCCTAAATGGTTGTTACGAGGGGAAAGATTATCCTTAACCTGTGATGATAGTTCTAGAAACAATGGGTTTAAATGTCAGCAAGGTTTAGGTTCGACATTTGAAAAAACGTCGGAACTGCCAAGGTGGTTAACCACAAGAATAAATTGCCTAGGGAGGTTGTGAAATCTCCATCACTGGAGACTTTTATAGAAGGTTAAACAAACACCTCTCAGATGTGACCTAGGTGGTGTTTGTCTCTTCCATGAGCAGACTTGACCTGCCTATAATATTGTTGGGGCAGTTGCCCTGGGCCTTGCACTTTGGGGGCCTCTGAGGTCTCAGGTTGACCTGGGGTATTACTGGTGGGTCTGGCAGCTACAGCAGGGGTCAAGCCCATCCCCAACTCACCAGATGTGTAGGGATACGGAGAGACCAAGCCAGTGCTCTTTTTCCCCATTTCCCAGACAGGTCACTCTGCTTCATTGTACTGAAAGGAAGTGGAGCACCCTGGCTCCAGCCCACTCTACATCCATGAGCACTGGGAGCTGGAATAGGGGGAGTATACCAGGCTGTGGCCAGGTTGCTCCACTTTCCCTCTCTGCAGTGAGTACAGGGCGGGGGTGTGGGGGAGACAACCTCTGCTGCTGGTGCCAGGTCTCTCATTAATCCCCTGGTCACATTGTTTGGGGACAGAGATTGGGGGAAGGGTGCAATTGGGGGTTTGGAGTGGGCTGAGCAGGAGTGGGAATAGGTACAATGAGAGGAGGGACTTGGGCGGCGCGAAAAAGGTATTTTCCTGAGCCCCACTCTCCCCTTGAGATGATACTGATCATGACTACAAGGGAGAGATCTTGATAACCTCTCTAGGTTTCGTCCAGTCCTATGAGACTATAATTCTAAGCAAAGAAAGTGTCAAGGAAAAAAAAAAAAGAAAAACCCAGTATGACCTTTAGATTGTTCTGAATATTATAGACTATATTGCTGACACCATCTCTGCTAGCCATTTGTGCTAATGCTCCTATGCTGACAAAGGTTATACAATCCGGTGTTAAAGATTTCAGCAGCATATTTTCCGTAAGCTTTGCAACATTACTAACACCAATGTATCAGAATACTTCCACAGTATAGACAGGATGTACATGGGTATGTGTGTTGCTCTAATTCCTTCCATATCTTCTGATGAATCCTTGTTGGTGGATTCCAGAAAGGTTGCTATTTTTGATATGGGTAATAGAATGGCTGCAAAAATGACTGCATGCATTGTGGTGTTATTAGGTTCCCTGGCTGGTAGTAAATACTTTTCGTTGGTGCTGGTGACTCAGTAGGAGATATTCTTCCGTTTGAATCAGTAGTTAATCTGATGCCCTGTTAATCTAATGTCAGGGGGCATTATGTTGCCTCAGGTGCTTTTGTTCGCATGAGAAGAATAACTGAGGTTAAAATACTTAAAACATCCATGTTGCTTTCTCATAAAAGTTGGGCCATTACCTACAGAGTCCTAGCTAAATTCCGTCTTAAGTAATGTAGCACTTAAATTATTTAAATATCCTATAAAATAATTATTATATATAGTTACTACAGTATAACTGATTGACCTTGTGATTTTCTGGATAAAAGGTGCCATAGAAATATAATATCATGTCATCATGTGTGTCTACTTCAAAAATATTTTCCACTAATATACAGAAAGAAGCACACAAAATCAGAAAACTAATTACAAAAAACAAACAGTATATGTTAATATCAGTGGCCTTAGTTTTCTCCTGAAATTCATATGTCATAAATGACTGGGGTGGAATATAGAATATCTTGTCATTGGAGTTTGATGCTAAAAGATCATTACATTCTTCATTTCCTCTCTACCATCTGTGTATTTATGAAAATGCATACACATCTTTTTGACTGGAAAAAAAAGACATGTTATCATCTTTGGCAAGACATAAACCTAATGGTTTACCTAGTTTGTGAAAAAGCAAAAGAGAAATCATTCTTCCTTTGAATTTTTCCCAAAATGGTAAAATACTTACCACACCAGAAAAACTGTCCTTTCAAAGTTAAAAGGCATGCCTCTCAAAAACTAGAGAAATTGTGGCTGGGACAATTTAATATTTATCTCAAGAGGCACTGAAAAGCCATCTTTGTAGGCTGTTACAGAGTGCTTGGTATAGGGCACCCTGATCTCTGACATTACTATGGCACAGAAGAGACAGCTGCCTTAGCTGGGAGCAATTAAACCTTTTCTGTTGGGAGATTATAAACACAAGAGTGACAATAGGTAGGTTAAAGGTAATGGGGAAGAACAAAAAATGGGGTGGAATTTGGAGGCTGAGTTGTGTAGAGGAGAGAAGGTGTCCCTCAGGGCCTCATGGATCTGCCACTCATCCTGCTGATCCTGGCAGACTAGACCCACACCTGGCTGTTTGTAACTGTGGCTGTCATTCCCTCCACAATTTTGCAGAGCACACATCATTCCACCATTACCTGAAGAATGTTGTGCTCCCACACATCTGGGTGGGTAAGGAGGCACCAAAAGCATGCCTTCAAGCAGCCAAAGGCACATTTGGCCTGCCTGCATTCTTGTTTGAGCCAGGCATTAAACAGTTCCTTGCTCGGGACCAGCTGGCAGGTGTAGGGCTTCATGAGCCAGGGTATGAGGAGTTAGGTGGCATCCTCCACAGTGGCATTCTCACATCCCTGACTTCCAGCTCCTGGTATCCACCGCCATCATCCAGAACAGGCTGGAGTTGTGAGACTTTCACACGTCATGTGCCTGGCCCGACAACCCAACATAGACATCAAGGAACTGTCCTTGGTGGTCTACCAGGACCTGCAGCATGATGGAGTAATACCCCTTCTGTTTGATGAACCTGACTGCACTGTGGTCTAGGGCATGAATTGGGATGTGGGTCCTGTTAATAACTCAAGCAGTCTGGCCATGTGGCCATGATTGTGTTCATGTCTGCAAGACAGATGACCCTCTGCAGCACAGTGTGTTGATGACTGTCACAATATTCAAGGAGAAGAGACCAAACACACGTCAGGGACTGGGAGAGGGAGCCCTGGGGTCCTGGGGGACTCCCTTGCCCCTCCCATCCCCCTTCTGCCCCCAAGCTCTCTAGGATCCCCCCAAAAGGCCAGTCCCCAGAAGCAGGGGTTTGTGAGGTTGTGATGGCACAGTCCCCCAAGAGTGGGACTTTCCCTTCCCTCCCCAGACCTTGCACACCCGACCCCACTTCCCGAGGGACCCCCACAGGTGGAACATCCACCATCCCCATGCAGGGCCTTCAGCACTGGGGTGCCTTACCTGCATGGGGATGGCCACATAGTGGACTTCCTCACACCAAACTGGACCATGCAGCAGCTATGGTTTGCCCCTCAAAGACAATGCTGGGCTCATCCCCCCAGGGGAAGGGGAAGACAGCTGCGATGAGGTGTAGCAGAAGCTGCACCACCTGTGTGCAGGGCCCCTGCACGCGGATTGGGCACCATGACTAGCTGGAAAGCACAAAATCTCTCTTAGAAAGCATGTGAGCTGTGCACTAGCTATGTTGTCCTGTGGGGCACCAGGCAAGGCTTAGAACAGGCAGGGAATATGTGTGGGGGGGATCACCTTAAGGGTGCACCTTGCTGGGTCTTCCAGAGGGTGCGCCTTGCTGTCTGATAGGATTCTAGGGTCTGTTCTGTTACAAGACCAGCTGGGCAGTCAGGCCGCTCTCTGTCGACAGAGCAGATGGCTCTTTCAATCCACTTTCCTGTGTGGCCACAATCTGTCAATATATGTTTTGTTGGCAGATATCTTCTGACAGTAACTTCTGGTGACTGAGCACTGCAGTATAGCCATAGCCTGTCTGAATTGCACCATGAGGAAGAAAGTTCAGTGTAGCCTGTTTTTTTTTTTTTTTTTTTTGTTGCAGGACTAGCCACAGTCCACACCTTAATGTTTTAAAATATGTTGGACTGGATTTCTTCCTGCCAAGTGCTCTGCGATAACCAGCAGCCATAGGAATTTCAGAAATGATAACTAGAACTGAGAAGAAAGCAGTAGGTTTTCTTTTCAAAAGTTTTCATGCAGTATTTATGTTGAGAAGTGTTTCTTACCATTTGGACTTTCATATTGTCAAACAGAAAAAAAAAACAGAAAAAAAACACAACAGACAGAGGTCTCCTTTAAGGATTGCATGCCCCATATTGGCATGTAAAAGTTTGTATTAGATAAATTAGTGAAAAGAGAAAAGCTGGCAACCATTTGATGGAATAATTTGTGTTATCCCTGAGCCTGAACAAAAACACTCTTTTTCAGGAGTGCTATTTCTGAGCTGTAAATTAAAGTAGAGATGAAACACAGCACTCTTTACCTAGGACATAAAACTTTTTTTCCCCAACAGGAAGGATTGCAGCTAGTTTTAAGCTAGTCAATATGAAAGAGAAGAAGAAAAAAAACTACACTATTTATGGTAAATGGCGGAGCAAGCAGTAAGCAATCAGTGCTTGGTAACTGGGGAGAGAAAGAAGCAATTTCAAATACAATAAGCATGAAATAAGAATAAAACTGACTTAATGCAGCAAAGGAGAGCAGCACCTAGAACTAAAAGTAGAAAGAAAGAATTATAAAAGAAGTTTGAATGACCATCCACCTATAGAAACAACTCACTATGTCATCTTTTTCTCTGCAAAACCATATGATCTTTCAAGAAAGGATAAGAGGTTTAAGATCATGGGCTTTGTACTTCAGCTCTTACTCAGACAGCATTTCCACAAAACAGAGGTTTGCAATGTGCTAGCTATGTTCTATAGATGGTGTAATGTCTTCTGGTCTAGCCAACCATTTTTAGGTAAAGTAAACACAGTTCTCACCATTGGCTAATGTACTGGAGAGAGAAGGTAAGACCAGATAACCATCCTTTGCAAAAAGCAGATACTTTTAGCACCTCTTTCTTTTGTGCCCTCAGAACTCCAGCTGCCCCAGGTTTTGACTCTTCAGAAGTTGATGAAATAAGGACAGCAGAATTCAAGAATCTTCAGGTGAGAATCTGAAGTGGGAAAAGCAGAAGGAGCTTGTGCCTGACAGGTGTTTATTTGCCGTCTTACTGAAGGATAGAGCAGCACTTGAATCTGACTGAGTTAAAAGAGTAGAATTGAACAATGAGCAAGAATTATCATCATCATCATCAACAACAACAACAACCATGGGCTCAGCACCCGTTGGTGTCCGATGCCTCCCTCACAATTTCCTTCCATCTCTCCATCTTTCTATGTCCAGTGCAGAGTGGCTTAGTTTCTGTAGACTAGCTCTGCACCAACCTGCTATATCATCTACCCATTCTCTGGGGGGCTGCCTCTCCTATTCAGACTGTCCACTATGCTGAATACCAGGGTCCTGAGTTTTTGCTCATTGTTCAAACTGCAGACATGCCGGAATAGCTGTCACTTGTGTTGTATAACCTTCTGCAGTAGGTTCTCTTTTGGCTGTATCTTCCTATATAATTCCTCATTGGTGACCTTCTGCATCCATCCTATTCTCAGGATCTTTCTATAACAACTCCTCTCAAATGCCAATATCTTTCTCTTCAAATCTTTCTTTATCACCCATGTCTCACATCCATAAAGCATGCTGCTGAATGCACACGTTTTCAAGATGCTTACCTTTGTTCCTAAGCTAATTGCTTTGCTCTTCTTATCCATCACCTAACTCACTCTTGCTCTTGCTGTCCTAGTCACTGTTTCCTTCTTACAGTCTAGATCATACGTCATGTTGAGCCCCGGACGTGAACTTCTCTATGTTCTCTATTTTGATCCCCTCTACACTGATCTTTCTTCCTATTTCCTTATCTCTAAATATCATAGTTTTTGTTTTATCGATGTTCATATTCAGCCCATACTGCCTCCTGTCCTTGTTTTACACTTGCACCATTCTCACTAGCTTCTCTTCATCTTCCCCAATGATAACTATATCAGCTGTGAACCTCAAGGTCTTGATCCTCATCCCATGCACAGATATCCCTTTCACCTCTTTCTTGATCTTGTCCATCGTTCTGTCTGTGTGTGTGATGAAGATACTCAGCAATATTGGATCTCCTTCTCTCATAACACTGCTCATTCTAAACCAGCTTCCCAACTCTCTGCATGTTCTCGCTCCTACCTCCTCATTGTTGTTCATATCCTTCAACAACCTTATCAGTCTGCTATACACTCTGCATGACTCCAGCACCACCCAAGTCACTTTCTGATCTATACTATCAAATGTCTTCTGAAAGATGAAGCAATTATAGATGTTCTTGGTCTTTTGTCATGCTTGCTCCAGTATCAGTCTTAGTGCCAAAATCTAGTTCTGTGGGAGTAAGGGAATGTCAAAGTGGGGCACTTATTTCGAAGCTGCCCTCCTTTTCACTGTCAATCTGCAATTGGAAGTCTGCCCTTCAAAATTAATGTGGCTGTCATTATGCTAATGAGGTGCTGAATATGCACATTAGCACCTCATTAGCCTGCTTGATATTGCTTCATTACCATGGCACCTCCGACAGGAGAGTGTTAGTGTAGCAGCAGCCTCAGTCTTTCCATCAGTATCTTCATCAGCACCTTGCCTAGATGATTTGTAAGGGCAATTGTTCTGTAGTCCTACACTCCAATGTGCTTCCTTTCTAGTGTATTGTCACTAGCATGGATCTTGACCATTCCTTAGATGCCTTCCCTTCTTTCCATGCAATATTACATAGCCACTATATTTCCTGAATCATACTTTCTCCACCATATTTGATCATCTCCCCTATGATCGTATCATTTCCAGGGCTCTTGTTGTTCTTTAGTAGATTCACTGCTGTTTCTACTTCCTCCTTCGAAATATCAGCCTCACTCTTGATGGTCAGTGGAGATATCTCTTGCAGTTCTTCCATCAGTCGCTCTGAGACACTCAAGTCCAACTGTGCTTTGTACAGATTGGTGCAATATCTTGTCCATCACTGCACAACCTTTTCCTTGCTCATGAACAACTCATTGATCTCATCTTTGATCACCTTGTGCTTTGGCTGCCACTTACTATTCCTAATCATATTATACACCTCCCTGGTCTTACACTCACTGTAATACCTCTCTATATCCTCACACTTCTCCTCTAACCATTTCACCTCATCTTTTCTAAGGCTGCTTTCCATACCTCATTGCACTCTATATTGCTGTTCTGCCCTCTTGGAAACATCCCTTCTGTTCTCGAGTGCACTCTTCTCTTGGGCCAACATCAGTGTTTTCTGCGTAATCCACTTATTGATCTTCCCTTCTACCAGAACAGTCTACTCAATTCCCTCTTCTATCACTGTGGCTAGCCTTTATTTGCAGGTGTATATTACCTGGGTTGCCACTTGAAGCACAGAGAAGCTAAAAGACAGCATGGAGCTTTCAGACGTAGGCATAAATGGGCAATGTGCAAAATCTCGATTTATATTCCTAAAACACTTTAATGAGCTGATATGATTTATGACAAGATGAAGGCATCCATTATTGGCTTGGAGCAGAAGCAGAACTGAAGCTGACTTCTCTCTGTGGACTCCACTTGGAGCAGCACATTCATTTTCTGCCCCTTATTCAGGGACTGTATAGTAGATTACAATATTTCCTACTGATGTGCAAAAAAAAACTTCTCAACTGAGGGTTACACCCTTGCTTTCAAGATAAAGTGTTCTGGGTTTTAGAGAGATGCACTGAAATGCAGATATCTTATCCAGAGCAGATAGGTTTCCTTGGAGAATCTTTATTTAAATGTATCAAATGATGCTAACTCAGGAAACTTCATAAATTCAAAAGGACATTATCTTCTGGAGTATTTATTAAAAAAAGGAAGGGGGGTAATCTACAAACTACAAAGAAGAAAGAAGAGCCGATGAAGTCTTGAAGAAATTAGTTATTTATCTTACAGAGATTTTCTAAGAGATATCAAACGATACAGTAGTACTTACTGCAATCCTATCAACTCTGATTTGTCAAAAGTTATTCATCCGATGCAAGGCAAAAACAAACCCAGCTGGATTTTTGACAAAGTGTAACCTCTCTGACCCACAGTGCTCCAAGTAATGACCAGAACACCTGGAGCAATATAATTTAATTGCTTGAGGGACTAATCCTGTGACAGGCTGAGAATACTCATTTCCCATTGAAATCAAGGGGAACTGAGGTCACTCAAAGGCCACATCTTCAATTGAACTTTCCAAGCTATTGGGTAGGAAGGGATAAGAATCAGCAGAGCCTCAACTTGCTTCTCATGGGACTTAGGTGCCTATATACTTTTGAGGGTCTGGGCCACAGTGTATTTCAGGATGAGATGTTCTTGTATTAATGATGGCTCTTTGGCAGCAAGTTGTAGTTAATGATTTAATAAAATAACTTTCACATTTAAAAATATAATTCTTGACTTATCTGTGGGCAGAGTCATAATAACCAAATAGTGAAATCCAAGTGAAATACTTTATTTTTTTGTTTACCTATTTTTATATATCTTAAATTCTACAACCCAGTAGATGTTTATCTCAGATGGACCAGATATGTAATTTAGATATAATTTAGTGGGGGAGTACCAGACAATTTTGAATTGAGTCCCTACTGTGGTAGGTGATGTTCAAACCCATAAAGGCCATGTCTACACATGCCCCAAACTTTGAAATGGTCACGCAAATGGCCATTTCGAAGTTTACTAATGAAGTGCTGAAATGCATGTGGGCTGCTGCGGCGCTTCGAAATTGATGTGCCTTGCCGCCACGCAGCGCGTCCAGATGGGGCTCCTTTTCGAAAGGACCCCGCCTACTTCGAAGTCCCCTTATTCAATAGTAAACTTCGAAATGGCCATTTCGAAGTTTGGGGCATGTGTAGACGTAGCCAAAAAGACATTGTTATGAAGACTTTCAAGTCTAATTAAAGGACTTTGCACCTTTCCTTCATTATCATGTAGTTAGACTGGGACATTAGTTATGTGTTCCACTGTGTTACCAGAAGAACACTTTTCCCATTCTCATCTCCTCCCTTTGTCCTAGGTGTGGGCTTATTGTTGCAAAAAGCTTTTGGGAACAAGAAGAGACAAAAGGGACAAAATACAATGAATATGAAACCCAATGTGATTTTTGTCTTGTGGTGCAAATCTTTCACACTACTGAGCACTCCTGTGTTTCCACAATGTCACTGAGAATTCCAGTTCATTTAAATTTCCCTCTTAGTTTCCCTACCTGCAAAATCAGATGAACAGTTATCCATATTACAGGAATGTTTGAGACCTATTGGGTATTTGAACTGTATTTTGAAACCTTCACATATGTAAATGAATGCTAATCACTGGTATTTGCATCTTTTTCATGCTGATTCTCAGCTGATCTTTAAACACATGTACTTTTCCTGTGTCTAATTCTTGTGAAAAATGCTTACATAAGCTGACCCCTTCACTCAAGCAAGATAATTTACAGAACAAGGACTCCAGAATCATACCCCAAATACCTTTGTCCAGAACCCGCTGTATGATTCTGTGCACAAAGGGCAAGCAGATAATTTCTCTCAGTAAAGATTATGGACTAGTGCAGTCAGCTCCCGTCTCTGCTGAACCCACTTCTGACACAGGACACATGGTAAGAAAGAAAAATACGTGGACCAGCTGGTAGGAGGCATATCAAATCAGAGCTTCACTGTACCAGGTCTCATCTGGCATAAATTAGAGGAGCCCCCAAGACTGATGACAGCAGATGTTAAATCAAGGAGCTCAGAAGCAATGAAGAATTGAGTTCATAACCAAAAAACCTGTCTTTGGAGAGATTAAACCTGGATTTAGAATTACTTTAATTCCCCTTATAATTATGCCAACCCACAACTACTTTTTGACTTCACTGAATAATTTTCATGGCATGTAGTGAAGGGCCTCTGTGAGCCAGTGGGCAAAGGGATCTGTTAAGGAACCTTGCAAAACAGTGCATTTCCACATTTGTCCAGGAACAAATTAGTTTCTTTTCAAAAATGGTACAATATAATATTATAAACAATTCTATATTCCAGTGTGTTCTGTCCTTGACCGTTCCTGTTACCATCGTAAAACACAATAGATATCTATAGGCCAAGGCTTAAATTCAATAAATTATCTCCCAAGGACTTACTCTATTTTGTTTAGTTATATGGGGGAATATTTTATTTAGTTATGTGCGTAAAATCCTTTAATGCTACATTGACATAACGCAGTTATGGATCAAGTAACAAATGTTATTTACATGGTTTTAAAATGTATTTTTCAAAGAAAAATCAGGCAACACATCCCTCATTTAAGTTACATAATCAGTATTCATCACAGTACACATATGACATGCATTATTCAGTTAGCAGCACCCATGCAAGTTTTTAAAAAAGCAGGAAATGGAGGGAGATAGGATAATGGTGGCAGAGACAAACACATGAGGATTTAAAAACAGGCAGGGTGAAAGAAGATGGCAGTCTCTTTTGCAGAATTTCATTGACTCAGCATTTCCAGAGGAGTTGCTAGAGAGGAGTGTAGATGTGTCGGTCAGTGGAGTGTGCCCCCTCTAGGGTGAAGAGGGCCACGGTACCTCTCCCAAGTCTGGGTGCTGCCTAACCCTGGGCAGACAGCAGTCTTCCTGGAGTCTAATGCCCTTTAATGGACTTGCGGTCAGGTAATGTATGCACCAAGGACGTGGATGGGACTGGCTTGCAGCCTTATCACAGCCCTAGGTTGGGGAAACACCAAACACTGTTAGTAGTTCAATGGGACTAAGTGGTAATCACACACAAGCTGCGTCTACATGTGCACGCTACTTCGAAGTAGCGGCACCAACTTCGAAATAGCGCCCGTCGCGTCTACACGCTTCGGGCGCTATTTCGAAGTTAACTTCGACGTTAGGCGGCGAGACGTCGAAGTCGCTAACCTCATGAGGAGATAGGAATAGCGCCCTACTTCGACGTTCAACGTTGAAGTAGGGACCGTGTAGACGATCCGCGTCCCGCAACGTCGAAATTGCTGGGTCCTCCATGGCGGCCATCAGCTGGGGGGTTGAGAGATGCTCTCTCTCCAGCCCCTGCGGGGCTCTGTGGTCACCGCGGGCAGCAGCCCTTAGCCCAGGGCTTCTGGCTGCTTCTGCGGCAACTGGGGATCTATGCTGCAGGCACAGGGTCTGCAACCAGTTGTCAGCACTGTGTATCTTGTGTTGTTTAGTGCAACTGTGTCTGGGAGGGGCCCTTTAAGGGAGCGGCTTGCTGTTGAGTCCGCCCTGTGACCCTGTCTGCAGCTGTGCCTGGCATCCCTATTTCGATGTGTGCTACTTTGACGTGTAGACGTTCCCTCGCTGCGCCTATTTCGATGTTGGGCTGAGCAACGTCGAAGTTGAACATCGACGTTGCTGGCCCTGGAGGACGTGTAGACGTTATTCATCGAAATAGACTATTTCGATGTCGCAACATCGAAATAAGCTATTTCGATGTTGGCTGCACGTGTAGACGTAGCCACACAGTCCTCAGCTCAAGGAGCCTAGGGGGCAACACAACATCATTAGAGAGCTCCTGCCCTGTTTCAGGGCAGTGGACAAACCATAAGCAGTTTAAGTTGCCTGGGCCCTGGTTTAGGGTGGAGCAGCAAGCAAACAGAATTAGAAAGCCCAGACCCTGGTTTAGAGGTTAGCCCTACCACAGGTCCAGGCTGCAGCCACACCAAAAGTGGTGTGAGCTGGGAGAGCTGAGGGACTGTATATCCAGGGGAAGGGGGCACAGGCCCACCCACTCCACTGTTCCCTGGCCTGGGGCCCTAACAACAGCTGTCACCAGGAGCTGAGCAGTGGGAATCCAGACTGCAGCACACCACCAGGGGCTTTGGTGGAGTGTCCCCTAGGCCACTTCCTATCTCCACCTCCACTGATGACTGGACCCACTCAGGGTCCTTGGGGAGGTCAGGAAGACGAGCGTCCTCTGAGTATGTGATGGCTGGAGGGTCCAGCCAGTCAGGCAACTCCATATGGTTTGGGTAGTGGATGGTGAGGGGCAGGATCATAGGATCCAGCAGGTCCACCGTCTTGGAGTCAGTGGTGTCAGGCAAGTTCCCAGGTTCATGCCAGTCCAGGTTCTCAGGGTAGCTGGCAGTGGGCAGGCTAACTGGCTCAGGTTGGTCCTCAGGGCCTGGGGCTCACCATGGGCCTGAGGGCCCCAGTAGATCTGGAAACTCTGGATACTGGCCAAAGGCAAGCTTAGCAGCAGCCCTGAAGTTTGGTCAGGGTGGCTGGCTGGTGGCTCTAGCCAGCCTGTCTGGTGCAGGCCCTTTGGCTCTGGCTTGCAGGAGACTGGTCAGAAGCCTCCACTCTGCTCAGAGACCAGCCTTTTACTTGGCCCCAGGCCCTACGTCTGGCATTGCTGGCTCCATGTGCTGCTCTCTGTGGGGCACACAGGTGGCACACAGATGTTCTGGGCCCACACACCAAGGTTTCTGGGAGGCCTCCTCAGCCTCTGCATCGAGGAGGCCACTGCACCTCACTACAAACATCCTGAATCAAAATCTCATCTCCAAGTACAAGATGTTCTCCATGTCGGAGGGTGAGAGGTGAAGAATCTTCACCTAGATCCATTTCTAGATCTCACAGCTGGCTCCTGGGTTTGGAAATCAATGTGACCCTAATACTGTGTCCATACACTCCTCAAATTTACACCCGTAGCGTAATGCCATGCTTAGCATGTACCCAGTATGCTTTGCCAATGTGTGTCAAAACACACGGGTTCATAAACAGCTAACTTTAGGGTACTCTATTTGATAGGTTAGTGCTAATATATCAAAATGATAGAGTGCAGGCCAGATTCTCTGCCCTGTTCTGCTTGCTTTGCATCACTCTCAGACCCAAAGAAAATGAAAATCTGTCTCTAGTCTCCTAAATGTATGAGTCCTCAGAAGCCAGTGTTGTCCAAACCAACTTCTATATCTCCTTTCTTTCAGCCTTTTGTGCAGCAGTTGGGAGTAGGAAGGATGTGTTGGTGGTAGTGAGAGTGGCAAAAGCACAATTTTCTTTATCTATCCTCAGCTGACATACGATGCAGTTAATAACTGACAATTTTCAGAAGGTGGAAGTAGAGGGCTGTTATTCAACCCCACGGCAATTGTGCTTTGGGGTCTCACAGGGTTCCTTGTTGTCCCCTATGATGTTTATCATCTACTTGAAGATGCTGGGAGAAGTCTCAAGGCACTTTGGAGGACAGTGCCATCAATATGCAGATGATATCCAAATTTATTTCCTTGTGACAGCAGGACAAGGTATGGCAGTAACTGATCTAAGCCTCTGTGTGGAGTTGGTGATGGACTGGATGAAGCCTAATAAGCTGACTTTGAATACAGATGAGAATGAGGTCCTGTGGATCAGGAGACCATGTGTTCAAGAATGTGGCACATTTCAGACCTGTTTTAGATGGGGTTTCTCTTCCCCTGAAAGAACGGGTGCATAGCTTGGGAGTCCTCCGGGACACTTCTCTAGCATTTGAAAAGAAAATTTCTTCAGTGGCTAGGAGTGCTTTTGGGCAGCTTCATCTGATCTGACAGCTGTGACCCTTCCTGAACAAGCATGACTTGGCCACAGTGATCCATGCTTTTGTCACATCTTGACTGGATTATTGTAATGCACTCTAGGAGTCTTCAGAAACTTCAGCTGGTCGAGAATGCGTCTGCCCAATTTTTAACTAACACTTGTTATGTAGTGCACCATATGCCAGTGCTCCAGGGGCTTCACTGGCTTCCTGTATGTTTCTGGGCACAATTTAAAGCATTGGTTATGATTTCTACAGTCCTAAATGGGTTGGGTCCACATTATTAAAAGGGCCCTCTTTTCCCATATGAACCCGACTGGGGATTGAGGTCAGCTGGGGAGACTCTGCCCACTGTTCCCCCACTAGGGAGATAAAATTAACATTGACACAGAGCATGGCCTTCTCAGCCTTTGATGCCAGGTGTGGAATTCTCTTCCCCACAATACTCACATGGAGCTAACATTGACGTTGTTTTGGCACTAGGTGAAAGCCAACCTTTTTACTCTTCTTTTTTTTTTTTGTGTTTAAGTATGTGTGTGTGTGATCCTTCTTTTGAGATGTTTTAGTAGGTTTTATGTCCTTTTATGTATTTTTAAATCTTTCTGTACATGTTTATATTAGTAGGTTTTATGTCCTTTTATGTATTTTTAAATCTTTCTGTGCATGTTTATATTTAAACAAAAAATTGTAACCCACCTCAAATATTTGAAATAGAGAGGTAGGGTAAAATATTTTAAATAAATAAATAAATAAATGTACAGCTGCTCCCAGGCTGCTTTAACCTGTGCCTGGGGAGAAAGAGAATCATGAACTCATAAATGGGTCCCCTTCCCTGCATGTCCAAGACAAACTGAATTCAGCAGAGAATTGAACTTTGTGTGGTTTGTGATATAGGAAGGTTAAAATTTCAAAAGTGTACCCTGATTTCATGTGCCTGTATCTTTTTGATATATGTTTCATGACCCACAGGTCTCGTAGACTTCTCTAAGAGCTGAGGCATCACTTAACTTTGGGAATCAGACCCAAAGTGTTTAATAAATATTAGTGGATTCTTTTGTGAACTTCAACTAAAGTAACTTACGGTAGGTTACAGCCACTGAGCCACTGCCAGGAAAAATTCAGAGATCCTGTTTGATGTTCCCTGCTATTCTGTCTTAGATGTCTCCATAGTACCCATTACTGGAGATATTTAAGCTCTCAGCACACTCACTCCCTCTTTGTACTAATACAGTTTACTATTCACATCATAGTCAATAAGTTAATTTGCAAAACCATGGCATGGTAAACAGCCACCATAAATCTCTTAAAATATAATTTGTTTCAGCAGGGCAAGAAGTCTAGATTGTAATCACAATACCTAGCAGGGAACAGCACTGCTTACAATATGGACAAGTAAATTCTTCAGTTTTTGTTTTTTTCTTCTTTTTTCTCCCTATCAAATTTTGTCCTGAATCTGGTTTACCCTTTGGCTGTGTCTACACGAGCTCCCTACTTCGAAGAGGGCATGGTAAGTAAGGTGTCTGGAGATTATTAATGAAGTGCTGTGCTGCATATGCAGCACTTCATTAAGCTAATTCTTCCCCGTGGCAACTTCGAAGTGTTAAAATTCGAAGTGTCTGCTTGTGTGTAGCCGTGGATAATCTGCCAGTACTTCGAAGTGCCCAGGCTACTTTGAACTCCCTTTACTCCTCAAAATTTTGCCCAGGCACTTTGAAGTACTGATGGATGAGCCGTGGCTACACGTGATCTGGCACTTCAAAGTTGCCACGGAAGAGAGTAGCATAATGAAGTGCTGCATATGCAGCACAGCACTTCATCAATAATCTCCTTACACCCAACTTACCATGCTCCCTTTGAAGTAGGGAACTAGTGTAGACACAGCCTTTGAGAAAGATACAGGTTGGACGTCTGTAGGTAAATTCTTTCTTCTTTTATGTGACATTCTTTCCATAGTTTTCTTTCTAGGAAAGTAGCTGTCATGCTTCCCTGAATTGTATGGTAAGGGACAAAAATATCGTTACAAAAATCAGACGGAACCTACTGCTTATTGTGAGCTACGAAATTTTTTGATACTCGGAAAATATTTGTCTTCTGCCTGAAGTTTGATCCCTTCATTCCAATACAGTCTTCCCCCGCCTTACGTGGGTACTTCGTTCCTGAAAAACTCCTCTTAGGGTGAATTCTTGTAAGTCAAAAATGTAATTACCATTAATTTCAATGGGAAAAAATTTATGCTCTCTTGAGCCCCAAAATTTACACCCATTTACGCTAAAACAACACCAAATCCCATTAAAATGAACACAACCACTTCAATAGTTAACATTAGTTATTGTAACACAACCTAACAAGGCATTTTCCCTTAATTAATTACTCTACAATATGTCTGTTTACCTGCAGAGAAAGGGGAATGGAAATTGAAGAGCACCTGGGAGAGGGGCACAAAGCTGGGTAGCTGCCCGTGCCTACAAGATTGGGGCCAGTGCAAGGGGGCTGGCAGGGCACGGGGAGGTATGGGGAGACAGCCCAGCCTGACAGCAGCTTAGGTTAAGTGGGGAGGGGGCAGTGTCAGGGACTGGCCATGCGGGGAGCTAGGCAGTCACAGGAGGCCCCCCGTTGGCAAGGGGAGATGCCTCACTCGTGCAGTGCTGTGCAATGGAGAGGCCCCACCAGCAGCGGCTGAGGCACTAAGTGCAAAGGAACACCACAGGCTGCAAGTGGTGCCCGAGGCACAGCTGTGCAGGGTGGACAGCGGCGGCCCCCTAGACACCCAGGGAGTGAGCGGCAGGGGTGGACCTGGGATGGGCTGCTTGCCCAGCAGCCACATCTTGCAGGAGAACCTGGGAGCCCGCAGCCACCAGCTGGGCTGGGGTGCGTCGCTGCTGCAGAGCCAAGGCAGAGACCCAGACCAGCCACAGGTAAAGGCTGGGCCGGGGCTCCAGGAAGCCACTGCCGGGCGCTGCAGAGAGATGCGCCAGGTGAGATGCCGCTGCAGGCAGCTGTTGCCTGGAGCCGCAGCCTTCTTCATCCGGCTGAGGGGCATGACATTGAAATCAGTCTTCATAAATTCAAGGAAATGCCTCATTAGATGAGGTAGGGGTTTTAAATCAAACTCCTTGTAAACTTGAATTCTCATAACCCAAATGGGTGTATCTCTGGATATGACTGTATAATGAAAGATTTCTTGAAACTTTCATTTTCTGAGTTTAGCTACATATGTTAAAGACTTGCAGATGCATGAAAGAGAGGGAAAAAAGTATCCTAGAGTTTTGTAGTCAAAAATAAGATCCTGTATATGGTTCTTACTAACAAGTACTATATTTGCATTGTTACTTCATTTCTTCTTGTCCTCTTGGTCCTGTTCATAGAGTATCTTTTATTTCCTGCTTATTGACACATCAGTTTATTTTTAATCCAAAATGATTGATTATTGTGAAAAGATTTAATTTCAAAGACTGATCTAAAATAAAATACTGAATAAAATAGTTCATATTTAGCCATAAGTATATATAAGAGTATAATCATTATTCCTTGCTTTCTGAAAGCTCAACAAAAGTTTACCCATGGAGCAAAAAGAAAGCCTCAAGTGCACACTTTGTTTTACCTCCTGCTCAGATGAATTATTAATGATTGCAATTTCCAGAATGCTGAACACAATTCAAATGTCAGGGTTTGGTGAATCAAGTTGCCGGGGAGGGACAAAAGCAATTAAACTAAGTATATGATCTATATTAAGGTACAAAAATACACATTTAAAAACATCACTGCCATAAAGAACAGTTATGGTGACTAGGCAATGCTGGAAAGAGTATAATGGTGACTGTATTGTGATGTGAAGTGAAATAAACCTAATTCAAGCAGAGAGAGGAGATTTGTGCTAAAAGTAGCTGTAGTCAGAAAGTTTTAATTAAAGATGTGTAAGTAAGAGGCTTTATTTAAGTGCACCTATGCTTATTTGGTATCAGGCTAACACAGACTTTTATTTTTTTGTACTTTCAAGGTCTAGACAAAAAATTCAAAGTTAAACATATAAATTATATAGTTTCATAAAACAAGTTTCACTGTCAGAAATCCTACATATCCCCCTTCTAGTTAACAAGTACTCTTAATAACAATGATGTTTTCCTTTTCATATCGCTGAAGTTTACCGTATGTTTTCACAGTGCCTGCATATGGATTTCAGACCTTAACTCTAGATACCCAAATTAACTAAAGGTAAAACTTTCTGTAGAAATGTAATCTTTCCTGATGTTTACCTTTTGTGAACTTGTTTAATCATGCACAAACCAAATCTAAAGCCAACCTTTGGCTTCAGGATGGATAAGATTATGCAGAATGTTTGTATATGTATCAGGAAATAGAACCAAAATCTTGTTCTTATGGTTATTTATGAAAATGTAAGACAAAAGATTCCAGTTTCCACTATAAATTATTGATCAAGAATCATAGAATCACAGAATATTAGGACTGGAAGGGACCTTGAGAGGTCATTGAGTCCAGCCCCCTGCCCTCATGGCAGGACCAAGTACTGTCTAGATCATCCCTGTCACACATTTATCCAACCTGTTCTTAAATATCTCCAGAGATGGAGATTCCACAACTTCCCTAGGCAATTTATTCCAGTGCTTGACCACCCTGACAGTTAGGAACTTTTTCCTAATGTCCAACCTAAACCTTCCTTGGTGCAGTTTAATGCCATTGCTTCTTGTTCTATCCTCAGAGGCCAAGAAACACAAGTTTTCTCCCTCCTCCTTATCACACCCTTTTAGATACCTGAAAACTGCTATCATGTCCTGCCCCCATCTTCTTTTTTCCAAACTAGACAAGCCCAGTTCTTTCAGCCTTTCTTCATAGGTCATGTTCTCTAGACCTTTGATCATTCTTGTTGCTCTTTTCTGGACCCTTTCCAATTTCTCCACATCTTTCTTGAAATGTGGCTCCCAAAACTGGACACAATACTTGAACTGAGGCCTAACCAGCACGGAGTAGAGCGGAAGAATGACTTATCATGTCTTGTTCACAACACACCTGTTAATGCATCCCAGAATCATGTTAGCCCTTTTTGCAACACCATCACACTGTTGACTCATATTTAGATTGTGGTCCACTAAAACCCCTAGATCCCTTTCTGCCATACTCCTTCCTAGACAGTTGCTTACCATTCTGTATGCGTGAAACTCATTGTTCCTTCCTAAGTGGAGCACTCTGCACTTGTCTTTATTAAACTTCATCCTGTTTACCTCTGACCATTTCTCCAATTTGTCCAGATCATTTTGAATTTTAAACCTATCCTCCAAAGCAGTTGCAACCCCTCCTAGCTTGGTATTATCTGCAAACTTAATAAGCGTACTTTCTATGTCAATGTCTAAATTTTGTTAATGAAGATATTGAACAGAAATGAAACATGAAACAGAAAATGAAAGATATTACTTCCAAAACTACATTACTAGAATATTCAAGTGGCAAATTCAAGTATTCAGATGATAGGAAATGCAAAATTAAGGTTACCTATAAAAAATCAGCCCTTTTGCCCATATGCATTGTGATACAGTCTTTCATTACATGATCATATGCAATTATTTTGGTAGTTTGTTATTTTCCTCACTCTATGTATGGCCTCAGACATTGTTTTATTCACACAACCCAAAGCTTGTAACAACTACAATATTATTTTTCTCCTGGGTGTGTTTATGGTGCTAGCACCATAATATCTTCACAACTGCTCAATGAAGTGACATAGTGTTCTTTCCTTCTTAGAGATGAAGAATGGAGACTCCAGATACTAGGCAAAAATTGGACACTCAAAATTAGTGGACAATCTGAGATACCTAGAGACTAATTAATAATGTTCTGTACTCTAAAGAAACTATAGTACATTGCATTCCCATTTTTCCAAAACTCTGTTATGTATTCATCCTCTCCATCGCATGACATACATGCTGCATAAGGCATATATCTAATTTTGAAGATGTGGATGGAACAAAGGAAGGGATTTGGATAGTGAAGAGATTTGGGTACCAGAGTAAAGAAGCATCTGCAACCAGGATTGTAAGGAAGAAGAGGGCAGGCCACCTTGCTGCTGAATGGATCCTGAGTCAGTGCAAGAAGCCTCTGTAAACCATCTTCTTATGGGCTTGAGTGACAAAGACCTTGACAGTAGGCTCCCTTGCCACCACAGGAACAGCAACACAGTTTTCCTGTAGCCGCAATGTCCAGAGGTGAGGCTGTGAACCTACCAGGGCAGAGGCTGCAGAACTAGTGAAAAATAGAAGAGACACCCAGACAGAACTGCAAAGAGGAAGATGAGGCCCTTGTAAATCATGATTATTCATGTAAAAACATGTCCCCCACACTGTTTACATAACCAGAAGTATATTATGTTCAAAATACAGCTGTCAATGACTTCAGTGGCTATGGTGAACAACAAACCACACCCCAAATAACTGAAACTGGATACATGGAACTGAGTCTCATATTATTTATGACTACATGAGAAAAACAATTTAAACTGACAGCTTAGTATCACATAGAAATTTTGTGGCAGAGGCAAGGAGAGAATTCAGTTCTCCTGAGCAGTACTGAACTGATTTAATTCTGAGACTGTACTTCCTTTTGACCCACAATTGCCTGCTTCATTCAATCAAAAACTTCCAACTTCCATAACAGATGGAGGAGGAGGAACTATAAACAGCCTCTTTCATGACACAACACTTATTGATCCCCAAAACACCTTTCATCTTGTACGCTGCGTGCATCAGCAGTCTTGTGTGAGAAAAAATATGTGATCATATAATGAAAGACTGAATAAACATGGCCTGAATTAAATTGTATGTGCAATCTTAATTCTGGTACTTCCTAACTTTGAGTGTTTGATATTGCAACTTTAATGCTCTGTTAATGTGTTTTTTTGGATAGAAGGTCTTCATTAAAAAAACAGCAATGACATCATGTGGCTTAATATTAACTCCCCTACTTGAATTAGCAGCAAGCGTTGGGCCTTAAGATCCACAATGCAGTCCTCTGTTGCTTAATTTAATGAGGTAACCGATAGAAGTACTGTGTTGTTTAATCCAGAGAGGAACAACACTCTAGAGGAGGAATAAGACATGCAGTCTGCCATTTGAAGTCATAACTATTTACCAACTGTAGAGTCATATTTAGAATCAGTACCCCTGGACTGAAGTCCGGGTTCTGAGGAGGACTGTATTCTTGGAGATGCAGATTCTTCTGACCCTAATACCCTATTTTATTTTTGTTCCCCTGCCAAATTCAGCTTCATGTTCCTAAAAATGGAGGTTCAAGAACTACTCAATGAAAGTCACATTATTTTTCCCATATTAAAAATACAGTCCCTAATATTATTATCTGAATATAAACAATTCCAATCTGAGGCAGAAGCTCAGCACGGGATATCTTAGTTTGAATGGTTAAAATTAGGTAACACTATAAGCACATGTAAACAGGCTCTTATAATGGGAATTGTCAGGCAATCTTGACTAGAAGCAGTGCAGAAAGCTCTGCTTAAAATGGAGGGTATATTTGAACACACTTTAAACTCTGCTGCTAGTTAAAGTTTACTGTTGCAAGTTAAAGTTTATTCTTTAAATTTGGGTTGACACCTCCTAGTTATATGGCTACTTGCTTATCCTTACGGCATCCATGTATGGTAATTTTCAGTATGAAATAATAATATGCTAGGGTGTATGCCCTCTGTCCATTATATATATAGAGAGAACATCTTTGGAGATCTACATATCCTGCACAGAGAGACTAAGCTGTTTCCTCTGTGGCATTGTCCCCCTTCTTAAGGCCCACAAGGTGCTCAGTGGCCTGAGGAGGACCTACGCAGATAGGAAGAAGAGTAGAGTTGGTTGGGAATAGCATTCAGGTGAATGAACATGATTTCCCCTCCTTTGCCATGAAAAAAATATGGATCTCCTTCTGTGAAAGAAATTCCATATGCCTAAGGACCTGCAGGAGATCACTGAGATGAAGAGTTTCACAGTGACATTCTTGTTAATAATCCTGACCTCTGTCACATCTGCTGGTATCTTCACAGATCCATATAAATTTTGTGCCTTCTGAGTACAGAAATTTAGGAAAATACAGATTTTGTGTTTAAACCCTTTGGCAGCGGCTTCTCCCCAGTGAAGTTATGTACGGAAAGCTCCTACAGAAGTACCTCCCCTATTGTTTTTTCCCAGCTTCTTGGGAAATTTGTGAAGATGAATTGTTTGGGGCCCTCTTCTGCCACTGATAGAGTGGGTGGCAGCTTACTATCTCTAGTAATCCCACCAGAGTCCAGGGAAATAGTTTCCTAAATTGCTTTACTCAGAAGACACAATCAGGCCCTTGATTTATGCAAAAGCACTGACAAATTGTAAGGATCTAAGGATCATTAACTCAGTATTTTCTAGAGAGAGTAGCAAAATGGGATGCATTTTTCAAACAGCCTAGTTTGTTCATTATAATGATCATTTGAAATTCTGTCTTTATAGATCCATAGTCTATGCAGACTGAAGGATGCCTACCTAATAAAAAGTAAACAGCCTAACAAGCACAAGAGATTTTTCTACACCTGAGCCTTTAATTGTTGCTCATTTATAATAGTATGTCCTAATAAGATTGACTGGAACTGAAGGAACTTATTAGTTTCTGTCTTAAAGAACACCAGCTCGTGTAATGCTGAATTGAATTTGTTTGCTATATGGCCTATGAAATATGTGCCCAATTGTGTATGATTTAGCAATTAGCAATGTTTAAAACATCAAACTCTGGCAGATGTTTTACACGGTGCTAATATCACATAGGACCAAAAAGAATCTGGTGTGGGAGAAAAGAGGTCTAGCCAAATGCATTAGAATTACATTATCTTACAGAGCGTGTTTGCATCTGAAGAAGCAGGCCTTGCCCACAAAAGCTTATGTTCCAAAATATCCAAAATATTAATCTATAATGTGCCACAGGACTTTTCATTGTTTTAGCTGAGAGAGCATGATTTTTAAACCACATGAAAAGAGAGCTAAATATGCTGAAGCCTGCCGGATGAATGAGAAAATAAATTGGTTGGTGAGTTAAATCTTTGGTACTCGCCTTTTCAAAAGGAACACACTAGGGACAAGGGACACAGAGGAAAGCTTGCTTCATCAGTATCTAAGCCAATAATTGCAAGGGTGGAACAATTCATTCTTAAACTTTTCTGAAGTTGTCTGCACATCTTACTACTACAGATAGGGACCTTCATAGATTTAAGTCAGAGTTAAGCAGGAAACGATCCCAATGTATTGTGGGAACACAGAGGGAGGACTATTGAACTCTGGATTTGGTATGCGTCTCCTGCCTTTGTCCAGACTACAAAGTGGCAGAGGTATATGCCACAGCCTGACATGCTAGCATTCTTGTCCCAGACACATTCCAAAAGCCATGCCTTTAAGGTTTAGATGTGGACAGTATAGGAGTCCATGTCTAGCCACCAGCATAAGTGTAGCCTAAGTTGGATGTTCTTGTTCCAGTATGCTAGACCACATAGGGGCATAACAAGGAAGCTCTTACATCTCTCTAAATTTTCTCAACTGCGGAGGCCCAGAGGATTCAAACTTGCTAACAGAATAGTGACTTTTTTTTTCCACTGCCCTGCAAAAGAATACTATTACAGCACTGCAGTTTTCAAAGATTTCCATTAATTTTGTGATGAGCAAGCTGCATCTTTTTGTATTAAGCTCTCATTTTTGTCCATGTTGGCAACAGCTGCAAAATGTTTTTATTGATGATGTAACCTCTTTGGCTTTTTAGTTTTAAATCTACATGGAAACTTTTTTTTGAAATATTTCATTATTCAGAATGCTTTTGAAACATAAAAGGGGACATTTCTTCATTGAAAACAAATATTTTTGGCTCAAAGTGAAATGCAGGAAATAACATCAACTTTTTGATCCAATATAATTCTTATATTCTGAATGTGACATTCCTCTTGATATTGCTTTCCGAATGAGGAAGGCAAAAGTCACAAAAAGGGAGAAAGAAATTGCTTGAAAAGGATTTCAGGCTTCTCTTTTTTTCATTATGATTTGCAGCTTCTTTAGGTATATTGCTGCTGAACACCATCACACTTTACTTACAAAGCTATAGCCTACTGCTTTTTGACGACAAACTGTAATTACAGAAATGAGATAAAAACATAAGGCTAATTAGCTTAATTTAATGATAAAGGCAGTTAAAATGATCTATTCTCAGTTAGAAAATTGGCAGTACATTACATCTTTTATTATATTAAAATTTGCTGTATAACCCCGTTACCAGCTCATTTAAGTTAAACTTCAGTATATACTTTTTAATTAGTTATTGTAAATTTGATGTACATAATATCACACTTAAGTCAGTGTTAAAATACTTTTCTTTTTTTTTGTAGTTGAAGGCTGTAAAGAACACTAAAAAAAGAACATTTGTAAGCAAAGGTAGTGAAGCTTGCACCTTTATTTGTGCCTATCTTTGTATCAATTTTAGCTGTTGTATACTGAAATCAATTAGGCTTAAGAGTGAAAATGTGTGTAATTTCATCTCATGCTCTTGGTATTCCTACTCTGCAAAGTTTTGTCAATGAAAGTAATATCGACGCACGAGTGTTGCAAAAAAGAAAGCCACCAAAGCAAGTTTACACTGCCACCCTCTGTCTATAGATCCTGCCCACATTTGCATCTCCCATTTCTACTGAAAAAGCAATCCACTGTGTGTATGCAGCCCGTTGTGCATGGTGTCATTGTCAGTCACCAGGAACTGTGGGAATGAAGAGCATAGTGCAGGATATTTAGAGAATGTGGAAAACATCTTATAAAGCAGCTCTGCTTCCCAGCTCCCCAGGAGATTCCAGCTCCTTTTTCATGCTATTTGTGAAACTGGGAGTCATTGCTCCAGCATCTGATAGGAGAAATAATGTATCCAATACTTCTCTCCTTTGCTGTGTTCATGTCATGAGGACTTCACACATTGCAACAGAATTGCTGTTGAACTTACTATCAGAGAAAGAAGAGTTGGAGGCAGAGGACACTGTAGGTGACATGGACAGCAGCAAATTGGCATTGCATTTGACTGTCAAAGAGCACCCGTACAGTGTAGACCATCACTTTTCTGCTAGAGAAACCAGCATTGAGAGCTGGAATTTCATTGCTATGCAGGTGTGTGATGAAGTGAATTGGCTACACAACTTTAGGACGTTTAAAGCAACCTTTCTGAAGCTATGTGCTGAGCTGGCCCCTGAACTGTGGCACAAGGACACTCAAATTAGACCTGTCCCTAAGGTAGAGAACTGTGTCGTGATTGATTTATGGTGACTCCTGATTGCTACTGTTGATTTGCAAATCACCTTTGAGTGGGGAAGTCAACCATTGAGGCATCACTTCTTCAAGCATGCAGGGCAATAAATCAAGTTTTGCTGAGTAAAACAGTGACTCTTAGAAACGTGGATGACATAGCAGCTGGCTTTTCAGAGATGGGCTTTCCTAAGATCAGTGGGGCAATCAATGGCACATATATTCCAGTTGTAGCTCCAACCCTCTTTGTTACAGAATATGTCAACCGGAAGGAGTAGCTCTTGATGGTGCGTCAGGCACTTGTGGATCACCATTGGCATTTCACAGACATAAGTTTGATAAGCCTGGAAACGTGCATGACACGTGCATTCTCAGGAACACTGGCCTGTACAGAAAGCTGCCAGCAAGGACTCTTTTTCCAGACCACAAAATTATGGTGAGGGATGAGGAAATGCCACAGTGATCCTGGTTGATCCTATTTACCCCTTACCGCCCTGGTTTATGAAGACTTATATGGAGTGCCTTGAAAGCATTAAGGAGCTATTCGTCATCAGGCTGAGATGATGCCTTATGGTAAAGGAATGTACTTCTGTCAGACTGAAAGAAACATGGAGGTGTCACTGTTGTTATAGCTGCATGCTGTTATTTACATAATATGTTTGAAGGTCAGGCTGAAATGTTTGATCATTGCTAGAATGCTGAAACACAGCATTTGGACACACAGCTTGAACAACCTGACAGTACAGCTCTCACTGGAGCCCATAGAGTGGCCATCAACATCAGAGCAGCTTTGAGGAACCACTTTGACAATGAGTGTCACTGGCGTGTCTATTTAGGGGTCACGTTCCAGCTGCAGTCCACTATGCATTCTGAGCAGTTCACTCTTATGAAAGCGAGGGATGTGACAGGCTTCCACTGGGGCCTGATCAATTGGTATGAGCCGTGGACAGAAAATAAGGTAATTGTACCTTTGGACAGCTTTACCTGAATTGCTCAGCGAAAACCACAGTTACATACACATGCTGAATGTTTGCTCATAGGGGAGGGTTAGGGGACAGCCTCACAATTGTGTGTATGTCCAGCTGTCACAGTCAGAACTGACGGGGAGAGGAGTGCAACGGAAAATGAGCATTCTCTGACAGTGACAAGGAGTGAATGGGTGTTGAGGCTAGGTTTCTGGATGAAGAATTCTGTATGGGCTACCAAGAAGCCTATGATAGTTCTGTTCACTCTGCACCTAGATTAGACAGTTCAGAATTTCTGTTTTGCCTTCCATAACTTTTGTCATTTGGTCAGTGGCATCCTTTCCATCTTTAACCTCTATCAGCCACCTCTTCTCCCTTTTCTGCATTTGTGTTGATGAATATTGCAAAATATCCCTCACAATGTCTTCCTTGCAACTACTGGGTCTTCCCTTAAGTTGATGCAATCCACCAGTGGCATAAACTTTTCTAGCATATCAAGGTCTCAGCTGCAAGCTAAATGTGACAAAAGAAGGACAGTAATGTAACGTCACTAAAAAGCAATTTTATGGCAAGCTATGCTTCAGTGCTCCACCCAAGATCTTTTCTTATCTCTGAGACAAGTATACATCTCTGCAGGTATTATGAACATGTTTAGCTGGGAAGGGGATGGGGGAATGATGGTTGTTCATAGGGGCATAAGAAAGTACAGCCCTTTCTTGTGCAGCAGATTTACATGGAAGTAATTCTAATGCTGCCCCACCTGCCTGCAGGCAGATATCTCACTCCTGAGGGTAAGAAGAGAAACTCAGGCTCTGCACCTAGACACTTGCATGGGTCCCTCTGCTCCTAATGCAGCCTAAAACAGAGCCACTTAGTCCATGTCACTTCCCTTGCGTCACGCTCCATGTTCAGCTTCTTCTGAGACTCTACTTTAGCCATAGGACTTGAGAACAATTCCAGGCTGCCTTGCACACTGAACGAGCCCATTGTGGCTATGTCTACATGGCAGATGCTATATCAGGACACAGTGGTATTTTGAGATAGCTGCCCATGTCTAAGCAATGTGCCCATTGTCTTGAAACAGTTTTTGATAAAACAGGCACACTATTCCATCAGACCTGTACACCTCATTGCATGAGAAGTACAGGTATGCCTCAAAATGGGGCTTTATTTTGAAATCTCCTCAAAATAAGCTACACAATTTGCAGCACAAATTACATAGGTTATTTCAAGCTCATAGCACCATGTAGACATAGCTTGTGAGCCCACATCCTCATCTAGCTCTACCTCCGCATCTAGAACTTTATCCTCTATATTAAATCTTCTTTTTGCTGGCTTAGACTATGTCTACACTAGACATAACATTCGACTGCTGATATGCAATTTTAGCTATGTCAACTGCATAGCCAAAATCAACTTATCAGAGGTTGACTGCTTGGGCTGTCCACAAAGAAGAAGGTCAATCGGAATGTTTCTCCCATTGAGCTTTCCTAATCTTCACCACGCGTGAAATGTTTTAGGGTCGATAATGACCATGGAAAGCACCATTTTGCATGAAACAAAACCCAGGAAGATCGACCCTGAGCAGGTCTATGTGCAGCAGTATAGATGAAGGCTTGCCTGCTGAAGTATCCATATGGTTGTTGGCTGTAGATGTGGGGTTCCCACTCAGAATTACATATGGTGCTTTATTAAAATGACATATCTTGAGAGAAGCACCAAAATGATGTTTGCCTCCCTTAGTTTATGGTATGACTGCCTCAGTTCCTCTATCTTCATTCTGCCCTGCTGTTTGTCTTAGTCAAAACCCTTCTCACACAAGGAATATGAAATGTAGCCCGTATGTATCCCTTTTCCCATGGGTCATTCAGAGCACTGACTCCGCAGACTTCTCTCCGCACACACTGATAAGATCCAAAAGCTCTTCAGTTGTCCAAGCAGGAGAGGGTTTGGAGTGCTAGCCAACCTTGACCAGCTGAGCAAACACCGTGAAAGCAGCTCCACACTGAGACAGCCAGCAGGAAATGGATTTTAAAAGTTCCTGGGGCTTGCAAGGGGAGGGCTGGATTGCTGTTTAAACCTGTCTGCAGAGCAGCAGAGTTCAAAGTGCTAACCAGAGTGACTAATCAGGCACTGTGGGAAACGTCCTAGGGTTCAAAAAAGTTGAAAAAGCCTGCTGTGGTACACACTACATGATTGTCAACGGTGAAAGGAAGGGAGAGGAAAACAAATTCACTCATGGAGGCAAAAGGTTTTTGTTGATGATACTAATAATTTTTCACAACTTTTGTTGTGTTGCAGTGAGAATGCTATTGCATTGTCCTTGCCAAAAAGGAGTAGTTGGTAACAAAACTTGCTAGTGAATATGTGCCCTATATTTTTGATTAAAAATTTATAAGACAAAAAGAAAAAAAATAAACTGACGGGTTTTTCTGCTCTCATTTCTCTCTTTTGCACAGTGATGAATCAAGGATAATTCTGCTGAAAATTTCACTAGAGTTAAAGAAAAGAAAAGAAAAGCACAAATGTGAATATGGAATATTAGCAGGTTTTATGAATTGTGTGTGTGTGTGTGTATGTGTGTGTCGGGGGGTGGTGTTTGTCATCTAAATAAAATATTTGGTTTATAGAACTAAAGTCATGCATTTTGGTATGTTGTATAACTTTATCTCTGACTTTTGTCATAGGTATTCATTTTCCTTACCTTAGTGCTCATGCTAAATCTTCACAGATAAATTATCTGGGCCTTTTCTATCCAGGCCACTTCCTTTGGAAGTGGCATGCTAATACAGGGAGCAAAATATGCTAATGAATCACGGATGCAAATTCCCCGCACCTGATTAGCACAACATCATGTGATTTGGAGTCCAGAAGACTGTTCTTCCAGGCTCCAAAATGCCGTGTAGAAGCGGGCTTCCAGAAGGAAGTCCTCCTTCTGGAGGCCCCTTCTTCCCAAAAATTTGCAGTCTTCTGGACTCCAAATCACGTGATGTTATGCTAATGAGGTGTGGGGAATTTGCATCCGTGCCTCATTAGCATATTTCACTCTCTGGCTACGTCTACACGTGCCCCGAACTTCAAAATGGCCATGCAAATGGCCATTTCGAAGTTTACTAATGAAGCACTGAAATGCATATTCAGCACTTCATTAGCATGCGGGAGGCCACGGCACTTCGAAATTGATGCGCCTCGCCACCGCGCAGCTCTTCCTGACAGGGCTCCTTTTCGAAAGGACCCCGCCTACTTCAAAGTCCACTTATTCCCATGAGTGGATGGGAATAGGGGGACTTCAAAGTAGGCGGGGTCCTTTCGAAAAGGAGCCCCTTCTGGACGAGACGCGCGGTGGCAAGGCGTGTCAATTTCGAAGTGCCGCGGCCGCCCGCATGCTAATGAAGCGCTGAATATGCATTTCAGCGCTTCATTAGTAAACTTCGAAATGGCCATTTGCGTGGCCATTTCGAAGTTTGGGGCACGTGTAGACACGGCTTCTGTATTAGCATGCCACTTCCAAAGGAAGTGGCCTGGGTAGAAATGGCCTCGGAGACAAAAGGATTTGCCCAAATCACTACAAGTTACCAAATGCACTGAGTTACTACTAAATGCTCCACTCCAGGAAAAAGTTGCATGACCAATAATCCTTTAGATCTATTGGAACTCTGCAGATCTGCACTGATCCCAGTCTCAGACTGCTCCTACAAAAGGCTTGCTCTCGTTCCCCAGCTGTTGAGCTTTCTCTTTCTTTAGCAGAATGGCTCCTTACAAAATGTGTTAACTTTGCTTCTGGTCCCTGGACACTATCCAACTTGTTCTGAGGCAGTAAGTGCTAAATATTCTGTATTTGTACTGAATGCCACAATGGGATACCTGACTAGGGTTCCCAGTTGCTATGGCAATAGAAATAGTAAATAATATTTTGGAAAGTAAACTTGAAATGTATAGAACTTGCTCCAACAAGCAAGTTATTTATAGAAAACAGTGCTTTTTCTATTTCTGATCTTTATCCCACCCTATAAAATTATAAAATATGATTATAATACTCTATTAACTTTCACATAACATTTCTGTAGAAAGGATTTCATTACTGAAATACAATAGGACTTGCACATAATAATACGGCAGCTCCTCAGTCCATACAGTAATGAGAGAAACATGCTAAGGAAGGAATGCAACTCCATAAACTCATAGCTCTGCCCTCAGATAGGTGATCTCCTCAAACCTCAGAATATTGTCACCATTGTCCCTGGAATCCAAGAAAGTTGATAAAGTGACTGTTTGCTCTTGAGCTTCCTCCTGCCCCAGGGTTTGTCTGCCATAGTTTTCTTTCCTTTTTCCTCTTTACCAGAAAGATGTGTGGTTCTTTGCTACTTTCCACTGCCATCCATGGTTTAGTTTGTTTTGATTTCAACACAGCGCTTCTGATTTTCAGTTAAAGTGGGCTTGCCCATCTTGAGTTTAGCTTTGAAATTAGGGCTGAAATGCATGAAAAATCTCAAAACAAAACTATTGAGTTTTGTCTGGTTTCATTCCAAACACACAAATCCCAATGGAATTGAAGGGATTTGTTCAAACTCAGCTCATGTTTGCTTGATATGCCCCCAAACCTACCATCAAATCTTGGAGGTGGTTATTACTGATTACTTGTCAAGCATTGCCAACATGCTTATCACTATAGAAGACGTGACAAGAATAGCTTTTCTGCCTCCAACAAACTTGCACTCTGAAGGATATTTTTGCTGAGCTTGTGTTCTATTACTATGCCAGATGTCTTTTTTTTCCTTATTTCTGTTTTGTTAACAAAATTGTGCAACACCTCCAGTTATGATCAGTTATATAAGCATTGAGATGAGGAAGGTTGCCCATTGATATCTCTGGCCACTCCCTGCAGGGGCTGTGATTTGAACTTTACAGCTGAGCCTAGTGCAATTGTATGAACATCTGTGTTTATTACTTTTGTATTTCCCTCTGCTTTTTCATAGATGTTTGTTGCCTATTGTGTGCTCAGCCAAACAAAGCCACCATTTTAAAACATCTTTTCACATTTACTGCCGAATGAAATCATTTTCTTTTTTCATCACACAAGCTGCATAATTACAGCACTTTATAGCTATCTGTATCAAACAACGAGTGTATTAATTGCTGAGGGTTGGACTGAAGTAGTGAGCATGTAAACAAAATTTTATAAACGTGATTACATTGTTCAGAATGTAATGAACAGGAATGGCATTTCTGTAGACAATGAACTCGTCTCCCCAGAACCACAAACAAAGCTTTCTGATTTTCATTATAGATAGAAAATTATTTAGACTCAAATGAGATTTTTCTTTTCAGTAGCTCCAGGTTTCGTCTTTAGAGTCAAAGGGCCTGATTCTGCTCTGTCTTACATGGATTTTACACCAATGTCAATCAAATTATTTCAGTGAAGTAAATCTAGATTTGTGTCACCATAACTGAGAGATTATTTTAGCCAAAAGACTTTTCAGCAGCAGCCTTTATGAGTTGGAGTGTATTTACTGCAGTTATGTATCTCTCTCTGTCTTGGTTTCTTAACATGTAAAGAAGAGATGAATATCGCCATTTAATTGTGTGTTAACAAGCAGTTACCACATTATTAGTCATTCCTACATGAGGCTTTCTGTAGTGTATTTGATGTGTATCAGGTTTTTGTACATGAATGATATAAAGTAGCTGTTTATTAAATATATAGAACTGGAATGTGCTTTTAATGTCATACGCCTTTAGATATGCTGTTTGAGTAGAATTCCTCCTGGAGAGCAGGGTTGCATGAGGCAACAACAGCTCTATCCTGTCAAACTTTGAAAGTACACAGTATGTGCTCCCTTCTGTGAAAAATCTAGCTCTAATGGCCAGTGATTAATTAGGAGAAGGCCATGAACCCACCCTTACGCCATCAAGTCTACCATTGTTAATTACAGTGGTGTGATCCCAGGCATGCATTGGACTGTACTTTTGAATGTCACCTTAATTGACATGAGTGACAACCCCAGGGTTATACTCATATGTATTTTTATTAAATGCCATTATTGAATCAAAGAAAAAGGGGAACTAGCTTCAAGCACACACACACACACACACACACACACACACACTCATACCCACACTCACACACTTACGCAGGTGAACTCATGCAGGCTAAGAGTTGCATAGAGGCCACAGAGAACACAAAGGCATAGCTGGTTCAGTGTGTTTGGCTGCACTCATGAATCTGAGAATGTCAGGTGATTGTATGACCCCCTAGTCAGCTAGCTCTCCTGTCAGCATAGTACTCAGGAGCAGTTAGTACCATTCATCTAGGGGATAGGAGGGAGGGGCCTTGGGCTTCTTCCTGCCTCCCCAGCCAGGCAAGACTAACTCCTTCAGAGTGGTGATGGCAGGAAGAACCCCCTGACAGTTTTTCACCTATCTTTTCTGAGGGCTCAGCTCCTTCTGCTCCTTGGCCATGCAAGTGTTGCCAGCAGTTGGTTGTCCAGACAGGCTGGTTTCAGGGATTAATTCTATTCCGCACACACCCACATTCACACTTTCATCACTCACACAAAAGACAACTCACTTTAGAGAAAGCAATTTCTTTTACAAAGGAACAACCAGGATTTCTTACAGACTTATGGCATCTATAAACAATGTCTTACTGACTTATAATACTTAATATAGACCTACCAGCTGCTATAAAACATAGGTTATGAAACAAATTATAAATCTGAATCTGTAAAACAAGACTCAGTACTAACATATTTACATTCTCATACAAATGCTAAAATACTACATTTTGTCTACAATATTTGTTACAGAAATTTATATTGCCTTTTCATGAGGAGGTGTTCCATAGCTTAAAGCGTATATAGGCAATGACTGTTACAAGCTTATAGAAAATTACAAGTGTTGTACTGGACTGAGTGGAGGCTTCATACAACAGTGAAGAGGCACAGTATGCTTTCTTACCCACTCAAAGAATCTCAGTAATATCTGTTATGAGTATTTCAATCTCCATAAATAAACTTATTTTATACTTCCCTTTTGGATGCTGAATAAATTAGGTACGTAGCTATTAATAATGTTCCCTAAAAAGTAGAATGAAGGACTGGTGATCCAGAACTCTTTTGTTACTAACTCTGCCACTGTGATGTTGGGTGACTTTCTTCTAGATTGTTTTTTTCAGTAATGTTAGGCACCCCGATTCTGTGTATTTCACATTCCTGGCTCCAAAGTTTTTGCCACTTTGAACGTTTTCAATGCTACCACAGCTGGGCAGTCAGCTCCTATCATAGGGATCTGCAGAGGCAGTGGCACGAAAAAAATCCTAGAAGTTACTGTATCACTTGCTCCATCTCAGTTTTCATCTTTGCTACTCTTTAGAAAGTGTGATGATTAATATAAACAAAGGCTAGTCCCACTGACAGTAGAGTGCAAAGCCACACAAAAGCAGAATGTTGGATTTGTTGGCTGTTCTGAGGAGTACACACTTTGCAAAACAAAAAGGCAAAATATATTTATCTCAATTCAAAGAAAATGTTTCTTTTTGATCTGCACTTTTAACTTTTTAGAATTGTTTTAACAAAATTAAAGGAAACATTGAGAAGTCATTTAAATTGAAAAACAAAAATTCTATTTATAAAGTGTGAATATATAATATCTTGATTTAAGGTGGTGTGTGTGCTCTGAATCAGTTAGAGGAATTTGACACACAGTCATGAAATGTTTGTTGACCCAAATCTGCATTTTGGTCAAACAATGTCACCTTACTGCAGTGCAGAAGTCATAGAGGCTATGTGTAGGTACACAGCTAGGTCTATGGATACCCTAAAGCTGTGTCTACATGTGAGTACCCTTTCGAAAGGGTGAAAATCGAAGTTCAGCGGTCGAAATAGCAGCTGTCGGAAGGGAGCACCCGCCACCATTTTTCGGATGGGCACTTTGATCTGCTCTTTCAAAGTGCCACCATGGTCTTTCAAAAGAGAGTGTCCACATGGCTCCAAGCCCTCTTTCGAAAGAAGGAAGGCAGAAAATGCTGCGGATGGGGTCCCATGGCCAACAAGCACTTCCTGGGCAGCAGCCAGCCGTGTCCTTTAAAGGGCTCCTCCCTCCACCTTCCCCTCCACACGAGCCGAGTGCTGCCCAGCCTTTCCCAGCCCAGCAGAGTCCACTCATGCCCATGATGGAGGCCCAGCGACAGCTTCTGCAGGAGGACACCCACCCTGCTGGCAGTGCTGCGCACCATCACCGCAGCTGCCCCCAATCTCATTGGTGTGCCGCCTGGGGTAGCGTCTGGACACCTCCAAGGGCTGCAAGAAGGCTCTCAGGGACTAGGAATGGTGCAGGGCTCTCCCAGCCCACGGATGGTGTGGCTGTGTACAGAGGAGGACAGCATGTCAGTAATATGCCCCAGATGGAGGGGACTGGGCTGTGGCCCACCTGCCCGAGCCCACCCCATAAGGCCCCCACCCCCCCAAAGGACACTGACCCCCCCGGGGGGCACCGACCTGCCCCCCCATGGGCTGTGCCTCCCCGCCCAGGTGTGCATCCAAGGGTTTCTCCTGCAGGTCGCCCTTCCCGGCCTGCGGTGTGCAGGCCCCAGGCGCTGTCTGGCACTGAAGGGCCGCCACCCCTGTGTGGCCTGCAGTGCTGTTCACTGAGAGCGGATGCTGGGCGTGGCTGGTGCGCCACATCAGGGTGTCACGTCCCATATGGGGGGTGGCCTGTGTGATGCCTGGGACCACAGGTCCTGTGTGCAGACAATTAGTCATTGCGTCGCCCCCACCCTGTGGAGCAGGTATGTGCCCCTCTCTGTACCTACCGGAGGGTCCCTCGGCAATGTCCGGGGATGTCCTGCTCCCAGTTGTCCAGCAGGAGGAGCGGGAGGGGATGATGATGGTGAAGTCCCCCTCCTCACTTGAGCACTTGGTGGTCCCCTCACTCTCCTGAGTCCCTCATCTGGGCTGCTCCTCCTCCTCCTCTGGTTGCAGCTCCTTGCTGGAGGTGTCCAGGAATGCCGGGGGTAGGGAGGTCTCCTGGGGCCCCAGGATACCCCAGAGCTCCCTGTAGAAGGGGCATGTTGCTGGAGTGGCCCCGGATTGTCTGATTTGGTCCCTGGCCCAGGCATAGCCCTGGTGCAGCTCTTTTACCTTGGAGCACACCTGCTTTGTGGTATACTCCAAATGGCCCATAGTGAGAGGCCCTGCGCCAGGTGGCCAAAGGCAGCAGCATTGCTCCACTTGACCCCCATGTGGTGCAGTACCTCTTCATCCTTCCAGAGGCTGAGGAGGTCCTGCAGCTCCCACTCTGTCCAGCAGGGGGCCCTTTTTTTTCTCTCCCTGGGAGCTCTGTGGGGGCTCGGACGGGGGGTGGCATGGGGCTTGCAGGGGTCTGGCTGCTGTCCATGCTGGTGCTGGAGCATGCAGCTGCAGCACATAGGGAGGCTGCTCCTAGCACGCTCTCAGCTTCCTGCCACGGGTTTCCTGCGTACATGTGGCTTTAAGGCAGCTGAACACAAGGACCATAGAGCCCCGCTGCTGCCAGCTGGAGGAGCCCCATGCTCCAGCCGACCGGCGCAATGGCAGACCCGTATTGCGAACGAGCTGACTGTGGAGCGTCTACATGTGCACTCTTTCGATTGACTATTTCGAAAGAGAGTGATCTTCCTGATATGGGATCGGGGTTCAGATTTCGAAGTCTGCACCCAATTCTTTCGATTTTAAGTGTTTAAAACTGGACTGTTGCAAAATCCATGAAGTCAAGCAAAATTTTTTGTTTGAGAATGTGAAACATTAGAGGAAACAGGGGAAAATATCAGCTATTTTTATATGGGCCTGATAAGTGGGGAATTTTGCAAAAAGATTTACAAGATTCTTGAGATCTGCTGAAAAATTTCTTGAGGAGAAAGCCACCACCTCTTATTGACCCATTTAACACTGCAAGATGCAGGCTGTGTAAGACAGTGATTCTGAAATTGTGATCCAAGGACAATTAGTATGTCACATAATGTTGGCTCAACATCATTGCTTCATTGAGTTTTGAAAGATATGCACAGGTTTTACTGGGTGGGGGAGGGGAAGAAAGATCATGGAATCTTGTAAAAGCACCTGTAAATAAGTTGAGAAGTTTCTGCCAAAAGCCACTAATTCAGGAGAGCAGCTGCTACAAGTAAATATTCTGCTAGCATTATTTTGCTATTAAAACAATTGCTGCGATTGCCACAAGGGTGTTGCCTGATCCTGAGGAGATTCATGAGGCTGCTGAGGGAAGGGAATGTGGTTCATGACAGCTACTTTATAAATGTTTGGGAACCCCTGCTTTAGGGTATGAAATCTGTGGAGCTATGCTTTCACCTCTTCATTAAGTCTATAATTCATCCACTGACATTTGATTTTACTATTGTTGTCACTAAAACAAATAGTGTTTGCTTACTGCAGAACAGTATGAAATTCCAGAATGGAAACTTGTACATGTAACCTCTGTAAATTAGAGACAATTGATCAAAATCACTAGTAGTGATTTAATATCACAATCAAGTTTCAATTTAATCACTTTCATGTAGCAAATGAGTATAAAATATGACCTTTATATCTAATTTCAGGTATCACAATATGTCAATTTAACAGAAAATGTTATCAGATTTATTGTAATATATATAGTCTTATGGGATTAATAAGCACCTGAAGGTTTCATGTTGATACTGCACTTTTTGTGTAAGGGGATTGGTATAGTCAAAGAGATTTTAAAAATTTGAGAAAGAATATGGAATCAATGTTACTGAATTCCACTTCTCCTGACTTTTCAGTCTAGTGTATCCACGGATTTTTTTTTTTTTTAATTTACATAGGTAGGTAGGAATGGAAATGACCTCCTATTTCAACAAGTCAGTACAATTGCATTGCAGGCAAACATAATCTCATTGATAAATTTATCAAACTCTGTTTTAAGACTAGTTGTGTGCCTTCCTTCCCCTGCTCCGACTGGAAGGCTGTTCTACAATCTCACTCCTATGACAATTAGATACTCTCTAATAACAGCTTAAATTTAGACATGACAAATGTATATCCATTTTTTCAGGGACACTTCTTCCTTGCTGACACCAGCATGAATTGAATGGGTATTCTTAGCCAGGAAGCCTAGTCTAGGTGGTAATCTGTCTGGTAGACGTTTTCAGTGCCATATCAATAATATCTGGTCTGAGCTATTTTTAATTGAGATGCTGAAAATGGAGCCAGAATCAAATGTGTATTTGGAGAGCAAGGGCTATGAGATTTGCAAAATAAGTCCCCTGGATTTGTAATTTTTAATAGAGCTAGTTAGAAAAAAATGGAATTTTAATGAAAATTACCAAACTATGTATAAAATACATGACAATTCCTTTGGAAAAAATATCAGTGAGCTCTAGTTTCTAGTAGAAAATATTTCTTCTAAGCAAGGGCCGAAATATGTGCTCTGCAGATCTGTTGAAATCAATGTTATCATAAGGTAGAATGTAAATTAATAATGTGTACCATTATATTTTAACATAAAAATATTCAGTCCTTCCACAACATTTTCTGTCCTCCTGACCCCACATGTACATGCTGCTTATAGGTCATTGTAACTGGTTTTCATGGGAGATGGATGAACTATTTCATGCAAAATGTTATTTGCTCTGAACTTTCATCCAAAACTCAAAATGAAGCCTCTAAACCCAAGGCCATTAAGATGTTTCCCATCATATCTCCTTTTCCTTTTTCTTTGTACTTCTTGGCTTTGGTTAGGATTTTGAATAAAATAGATTAAATACTGTAAAATATTCTGGGGGTATGTTTGACTTGAAGCAGGAAGTGCCTGGAATATCTTCATGAAATGTTTCACCTGAGGTTTGTTGGAAGGTCTGGAAAGCACAGACAACACAGCCAACTCAAGATTTTTTATTAAAAGTCTCATAATAGTCGTATTTCAATTTAAATTTCCATCTCCCAGCGATATGATTGGGTAGGAGTCTTAGTTTTCATTAACAAGAAGTCCTGTGTCACTTTATAGACTATGGTAATGCTTAATCAGATGCATGAGTGATAGTTTTCATTGACATTAAAAACACAATTTTTTTCTTTGTAGCTCATGATGTTTTAGTGTCTGAGAAAGTCTAGTGAAGATTTTTTTTGTGGCTGTACATACTTGACTGAAAATCTGAATTTTGAGGTTCATCTGTGATTATCTTTCATGTCAACTTCCATTCTCTTCTGTTTCTCTTTACACTACTTAAATTAAACAGCAGTTAAGGCCATTTCCTTAATGGTGAAGAGGTAAGTTCTTATAAGATTCTCTGTATGCCAGTGACCTTATGATATTTAATACATTTGTTCTGCTTTCCCCTTTACAAGTAGTTAGGAAAATACCTTTACAGGCTTTATATTTATATATGAGACAGCTGCATTTGTTAAAGTATTTTCCATCAAAAGTGTTTGGAGATTTTTTAACATTCGGACTAAATGAACATAAACTATGTTGACAGAAAAGTTCATAAAAGCTCAAAAAAGCATTAAAGCTTCCCATGACTGAGTATTATAGTCATTATATGTGGTCCAAAGCCTTTTTTTTATTATTTTCTTGCAAAACCATCTCTTGTGATGGATTTGAAGATGGGTGCTTCCAACTGAATTTTACTCTTACCTACACTCGTATAATTCCTCTGAAGATGATGGAGTTTCTTGGGCATAAAACAAGTATAAGGAAAAGCAGACTCACATGATTTTTCAGCATTCCAAAGGAAGACCAATGTTTCGTGAATTCAAAAATTTCACTTTCTCCCTTACTTGTTCATTTCACAATTTGTCTCAAGGTTTTTGGCTTTACAGTCTCTAGATACTCCATCAAAATCAGATCCCTGAAGTAGTAAGAACTGCTGCTGCACAGACATGGAGTAAGAAACAGTCCCTGCCCAAAAGGTATGTGTAAGGCTGTGTCTACACTATGAAATAAATTCAAATTTATTTATATTGATTTTCCAATTCTGGAATGTATTAGTTTGATTGTGACTGTCCTCACTTCGCACCATGCTCCCCACAAAGTTGAGTCATTGCTGCCACACACACATAGGCTAACATCGACTTTTGCAGAAGTGAATTGTGGGAAGCTATCCCACAGTTCCCTCATCCCTGTAGCGTTCTAGGTATGCTTGCTTGCCTTAGTGTCATCTTCCCCCATTGCATTTTCATCATTCCCCTCCTGATCCCTGAAAATATGTCTATCCCTGGAAATAATGCAGACGACACTCAAAATCAGAAGAAAGAATTTTTGGTTTCCCAATACCTTCCATTACCAGCACGGGTGCAGCGACTGTATTCTCAACTGGCCATCTATCCCACTGCCTATCATTCATGAAATGTAATCCCGAAAAATAATTCAGGGGCCCAGAATGTGTCTTACATTTAGCAGAATGTAGGAAGGAAGAAAGAATTTTTGGTTTCCCCCCACACTATATTTCCAACATGGGTGGAAAGACTGTATTCACAACTGGCCATCCATCCCACCTCCCTTCATCACAGAAATGGTACCCCTGATAATTATGCAGGGGCCCAGAATGTTTCTTACATTGAGAAGAATGTAGGATGAAAGAATTTTTGGTTTTCCCATACACTATGTTAGTGTTGTGGAGAGTCTTAATGTGGGGTCTTGGACTGTGCAGGAAGAAAATAATTGTTGGTTTTCCCCCAGAGGCAGCAAGCCCAGGTATGGGCCAAGGTGGGGGTCACTGGATAACCAGTTGAAATGTGAAATGGTCCTCCTCTGGCAGCAGCAAGCCACTTTGCCACTGGGTGAGACTTTTCCATGGCAGCAGCAGCAAGCTGCTAGGTATTGGCCAAGTAGGAGGTGTCATTGGATGACCAGTTGAAGTAGTCCTCTGCCGTCGGCCACAAGCCCCTTAGCCGCCAGGGAGACTCTGGCAAAATTCTGTGCTTTGGAGACAAGAAGAAGTGCCTTAAGCATCTGATGGCAAACAGGGTAGAGCAGATTAGAAGCCACAGATTAGGAGAGAAAGGAACAGGCACAGAAGGAGATGAAAATTCAAACAGTTCAGAAATACCATGACTTCTCAGTGGAGATCTTCAGCAGATGGTAAACATATGTTCTAATTCACTCTGAGACTTGAATGTCTCTTTTGGTGACTTAGCCACTTTGTCAGCTTGCTGAACAAAATTTTTCTGTTCTATTTTGATCTTGAGAGCAATCCCATTAAAATGGCTGTACAATTATATGTTCAGTATTAATTATTCAATAACTTTTATTTTGTGTTATGTCTGAATCTTATTCTCTTGCTATTAATTTTAATGTGAACCAAATATGGGCAGAGCTGTCATCTTAATTAGGACAGCTGTTAACTGTGGCAGTAAGTAAAACTTTATGCTCATATAGAATTGTAGATATAATTTTGTAATTAAGAATTGCAGATTTAAAGACATAATGGAAAATTTGCCATTTTTTGACATGAATCCTCTGCATTTATTGCTATGTGCTTAAAATCTTGATTGAAAGTTCTAAATATGATCCAATATATTAATATTATTAAAACTAAACATTTTAGGTTAAGTCTTATTGGAGTAGTAGCTTACTCTCTTATCCTATGCATAATGTATACTGGCCTTGTGTTTGAAGATAAGTGTACTGTAGAAGGCATGGTAGTTTTCTAGCAAGTTTTGTAATCACTGCTTCATAGATATTATACAGTCTAATTTTGAAACAAGTGTACTTTTATGATTATCTCCATTTGCTCACACTTTTGTTTGTTAGTTCAAGCAGCATAAGTGTTATAAGATTAAGCAAAAACAAAGACTCAAGATTTTCAGAAGTAACTAGTTACTGAGGGTGCTCTGTTGTCTGTGACACCTTTAAGGGCCTGAAAAGGAAAGAGGCTGTTGTTGGATTTGCCCATAACCACTAATCGTTCTTACAAATGGTGTCCAAAACATTTTTTCAGATGAAGCACAGGTAGTTAAAATTATTTTACTGGGGTCTGATTATGTCCTCAGAAATGTGTAAAATTCTAATAATCATGTCAGAGAGGGCTGTTATATGCACTCTAGGGCTGTTTCTACACATGCCACTTTGAATTTCTGGGAAGAAGGGGCCTCCGGAAGAAGGACTTCTTTCCAGAAGACGCCCGGGGGCCACGCTTCTAAACTGCATTTTGAAGTCCAGAAGAATGTCTTCTGGACTCCAAATTATGTGACCTTATGCTAATGAGGCACAGGGAATTTTCATCCACGCCTCATTAGCATATTTCAGGCCATTTATTAGCATGCCACTTTCCATGTGTAGAAATGGCCTAGGAGAGCATACTTTGGCCAATAAAGTGTGAAACCAAAGTGCCATGTTTCTTAAAACTGTGGTCATTCTTATTTCAGTACACTGAAAAATTTCAGACACTTCAGAAATGATTCAGAGTCCTGTCACACAATCTGCCCTTCATTCATTCTAACGATACTAATAGAGTTTGGAAGAAAAATACGGCTGGTTATAGCAGCACCCAGCATGGACAAGTTAATTAAAAGCATCTGCTGTGAGATGTAAAAAGGGGTCCTAAGCAGTAACCAGACTGGAGAAATAGGAATAAGGTGAGCTAGATGCAACACATTAAAAGAAGAGTAATTATGGAAAGACTTCAAAGATATTCCCACTGTGATTCTGCAGCTTCATAGGCCAAGAGGATCCACTCTAATTGCCAAGTGTGTCTTCTGTATATCACATGCCATAAAATTCACCAAACTAATTCCTAGAGCATGTATTATAGAAAAACACCCAATTGTGATTTAAAAATGGAGACTGCTGGAGAACCCTTCATAGCCTTTGGTAAATTGTTCTGATGGTTGAGGACTCTTCCCACTGAAATTTTACACTTCATTTCCAGTTTTACATAAGATATAGAAATTCTCTATCACTGTTCCTTTCTGTCTATCCTTGACTGTGTATAACCAGTGAATGAGTAATGGGGTTGGCCAGTCAAAGATGCCCACACTTGGACATTTCTGTGAACAAACAAAAACATAGTACACTGTTGAGGGAGAAAGGTGTTGGTTCCTTATTCAGAAAGAGCAGCTTTTGCAGAACCTAGGAAAACGTGTGCTTCTACAGCATCTGTTGAATGAAAAGCAACAAACACTTCTGCCTATTCACTCTTTCCTATAAGTCCACCTCAATCAGTGGAGTGAAGAAGTCATCTTGATTTTTATTTTAGTTGCTGTAAAACTGTCACTCTTTATCACATGAGCATCTCAAATACTCTAATCCCATGCCCATTCAGTGCTAGCTCCTCTTAAAAAAACAACCTGAAGCCTTGACTGTATACTAGTGATTAGAACTAAAAGGAAAGAGAACCATGATAGGTCATGGCTGTGATTCAAACATTGTCATGTGTATCTCTGCTAATAAGATCTGACACATAATAGTAGCTGAATAGTAACAAAGAGGAAGCCGTGCTAGTCTATACACTATCAAAACAAAAACCAGTCAAGTAGCACTTTAAAGGCTAGCAAAATTTGTTTTGATAATAGTAGCTGGTGTTCTGTGAGTGTTTGTCTTCAGGAGGAGTGTCACAACCAGTTTACAAGGTCAAGAGAAATTACTCAAAATATGGAAATATAGGTCGAATTAAAAGTACATTTTTACAAACTAGCAATTCTGTAAAAAACATTTTAGCAAAAAGCAGTGGCACCCCCTGCTGGTTAGTCCAGGAATTAGCTCAGTTTATGAAGTGAGCTGCATCTCACTTCTCCTGTTCTGCTTTCCAGAATGTCTCCATGGACACGCATCACTCCCTGGGCCTTGGTGTTCTCTTCAGGACACAGCCCTCTGGCAGTTTCCACTACTGTGTTGGGCTCTCTTCCAGGATGTCAGCAGTCCCCAGTTCATACACCTGCCACTATGACCAACTGCAGCCTCAAAGTGTAGCCCCCTGGCCTCAGGGGCAAGCTGCAGTCTGCAAAGCTCACACTTTAGTGCAACTGAGTGCAATGAAAGGGGAACCCAGGCCCCTCCACTACTCTTGGTCCTGGCCCAGGGACCCTCAGGCAGCAGACTTTTTCTTCCCCTCTTAATTCCCCTTAGCTGTCCTCCGTGTTCCCTGGGCTACTCCCTTTTGTCTCTAGCACATTCTTGGTCCGAGTATGAAGGTCCTCCGCCTGAGACATATCAGGCAGGAGCTGCTCTCCAGCTCCTCTGAACCTGCTCAGCACTGCTGCATCTAAGGTGCCTCCTGGGAACCAGTCCTTCCTCTTTGCTGATAAGGACCCTGTCATGATCATGAGGGTTAAACAGAAGCCTGGGAGTAAAGGGGTTAACCTCCTTAGCCAGGTGGGGTTGGCCTATAGGAAAGTAGGTAAGAATTGAATTTTGACTCCTCCCTTCTTCTGCTCTCTGTCTTTTTCTTCTTCTTTCCAGCCATGAGGGAGAGAGACATAGAATATCTCCCTCCAAGAACAGGCCCTTCAATCTGCTGTAAGTAGGGTAAAGTTTAGTTAGATCCATTAGGCTTCATTGTTTTATGGTTTGGGAAGTGGGATCTGATGTCTGTGCACTTTTTAGAAATGTTCTTTTACTGTCCTTGTAAGTAAGTTCTAGGGCCATGGTGGAGACTCCCCATGTGTTTTACTTTGTGACTCTTCCATCTAGTCATGAGGCTTACAACACGAATATTGTTGTAGTAATAAACGTTCTCTCTTTTTCTTTTTATTAACTTGGTATTGGTTAATCTTTGTGTCCTGGTTTTTACTTTTGGGGCTGAGATTTCCCAAGTAGTCTCTCCTTGGTTTCTTATTATTACTTGTGTGGTGGCAGCGAATTTTATCCCCAAAATCTAAGGTTTTTAGGACTTTTGGGGGGACATTTATACCAAAACCTGGTAGATAAGGTTTTGGAGGTACTTCTGCTGGCCCCCACTTCTGCATTTAACTTGCTAGAGTGGGGAAGGAGCCATGACAGACCCAGATGTCTTCTCCTTTGCTGAGCAGCTCTTCATATCAGTGGTCCCACAGCAAATGTCCCTTTGACTGACTCCCTGTACATCTTTCCCTGATCATATCAGTCTGCAGAGGCTCCTTCCACACTAGTTTTAACCCACTGTGGATCAATAACCCCAATAAACTAACAGAGAGATAACAGTGCTAGTCTATATACTATCAAAACAAAAAAGCAGTCCAGTATTTAAAGACTAACAAAATAATTTATTAGGTGATGACCTTTCATGGGACAGACCCACTTCTTAAAATCATAGCCACACCAGAACAGACTCAATATTTAAGGCACAGAGAACCAAAAATGGTAATCAAGGATGACAAATCAGAACAATTATTATCAAGGCGAGCAAATCAGACAGCAGAGGGGCAGAAAGCAACGGGGGAGGGGGAAGTCAAGAATTAGATAAAGCAAAATATGTAGAAGAGTCCTTATAGTGACACAAATAGTTGCCATCCTGGTTCAAACCACATGTTAATCTGTCAAAGTTGAATTTAAATGAGAGTTCAACAGCCTCTCTTTCCAAATGGTTGTTAACGTTCCTTTTCAGTAAAACACAGACTTTCAGGTCATTAACAGAATGGCCCACTCCATTAAAGTCCATTAAAGTGGGCCATTCTGTTAATGACCTAAAAGTCTGTGTTTTACTGAAAAGGAAATTCAACAGCAGTTTGGAAAAATTCGACACGTTAACACATGGATTGAACCGGGATGGCAATTTTCTAGCTCATTATAAGGACTCTTCTACATACTTTGCTTTATCTAATTCTTGACTTCCCCCCTCCTTCTGCCCCTCTACTCTCTGATTTGCTCACCTTGATAATAATTTTTCTGATTTGTCAATCTTGATTACCATTTTTGGTTCTCTGTGTTTTAGATATTGAGTCTGTTCTGGTATGGCTGTGATCAGAAGAAGCGGGACTGTCCCATGAAAGCTCATCACCTAATAAATTATTTTGTTAGTCTTTAACATTCTACTGGACTTCTTTTTTTCCCCCACTATACTAGTGATAATTAGTGAACTCATACCCCCTCTTCTCCTCTCACAGAAATTTTAGAGGAGAAAATCTACCAGAGGCATCCTCAGAATCACTGTACTGGGGATAAGGTCCCCTTCTGTCTTCCAATAAGGGTAGCGAGGCATATATCTAATGTAAGTTATTGGAACATTGGGGCATAGTGACCTATCGATGCATAATCTTGGCACCAACTAGGACTGCTAACATGCTATTAGTAAACACAAGCTACAAGGGATTCCCCAGGCCTGTAGCCATAACTGTGGGTCCCCTTGTTCAAGATCCCCCTTGTGCTTTTCATGGCTGTCTCAGTGAAGTTGAGATACGTGCATCTTACACTGTGGTTGTGTCTACATCACCTCCCTTTTTCAAAGGGAGCATGGTATGTAGGGTGTTGGGAGTTTATTAACGAAGTGCTGTGGTGCATATGCAACACTTCATTAAGCAAACTCCCCCTTGAGGCAACTTCAAAGTCTTAAACTTCGAAGTGCCGGCTCGTGTGTAGCCACAACTCACCCGCCGGTACTTCCAAGTGCCTGGGCAACTTCAAAGTCCCTTTACTCCTCAAAATTTGAAGTACTGGTGGGTGAGCTGTGGCTACACACGAGCCAGCACTTTAAAGTTTAACACTTCAGAGTTGCTGCGCGGGAGGGGGGGTGAGATTTGCTTAATAAAGTGCTGCATACGCACCACAGCACTTCATTAATAAACTCCCAACACCCTACTTACCATCCTCCCTTCGAAGGAATGTAGGACCAATAGTGTCGAGAAGCCCTGTGAGTAAGATGTTATGCCGCAGCCCATAATAGATTCTTCTGGAGATGCCAGAGGAGACTGAATGGTAGCTCAGAAGAGTGGTACAACCCAGAAAAAGTGCTAAGTGGGGATGATTTGCAGATGGGGATTATTCAGATTTTTATGCCCAGCTCCTGCTTTTATTCCCAGCAATCTGCCTATGCCACAGTGTTTTCAATGAGTAGCCTAAGTACAGCTCCTTCCTGTATGTTTCTGAAATGCAGATCTGAAAACCACCTCCAAAAGATGTAACTAACAGAAAGGAAGAAAAGGTGGCTTAATTTGAAGTATGACTTGACAAACAGAACCTCAATTGCTCTGATGTAGGGTTTGTCTACAAGGTGGAATAATATGCTCTATGGGGACATGATTTCTGAAGCACACTAACATACTGCACATTAATTGGTCCACATAGCCTTGGCTGGTGCATGCCATCATTTCCCAGGTGCATTTTAATGTAGTGCTATAGTGCTAAGTTAAAACACACTTGGGAACTTTTAGTGCTCACCAGAACAGTCTACACAGACCAATTATTGTGCAATCTGCTAGTGTGCTTTAGAAATCATGCTCCTCCAGAGCTCGTTACTTCACTACATAAACAAGCCCTACAAGTGAGGGGGCCCAGAACAAGGTGTAAACAAAACATGTGACATTAATTGTTTCCAGATATCTTTGTATTATCTAAGGCTGCATCTACACTATGAGATAAATTCAAATTTAAGGCTGTTAGTGTGATATTACCACATAACTGTCTTCACTTTAAATACCATTAGCTCGATTTAGGGAGCACTAATATTGAGATTACAATATGGTAATCAAGCTTGAATTCAAAAGTTCAATTAAAGGCCAGTGTGGAAGTGCCATGTGTTAAAATTGAAAGTATTAGCCTCCAGAGGTGTCCCGTGTGTAACTCACAATGCCCCTCAGTGTTCTGCTCTGGCCACTGATCTCCAGGTGCTCCAGAATTAGGTAACAGCAAGACTGTGAATTTCAAATTGTGACCAGGAAACCTGTGGCTGTGGGCTCATGTTTGTTTGAGAGACTGAGAAACGTTTCTCTCTCTTTCCTATTAGTGCTGTGAGTGTACCTCCCCCTTGCAAATAGTCCCTGAAGGGAGTTTGTGGTTCTGTCTCTACACTTGTTATTTTTTTCTGTGCTGCCTAGCACCAGCTGCTGCTTCACCACACCACGTGGCAGCTAGGCTGTTGTGGGGGCTGTGCTTGCATAAAAGGCGAAGAAACTTCTTCTCAGTGCTTTATATTTGTTCACGAACCCCCACCATCCCACACAGGAGCCACACAGTTGGGCTCTTTCACATGCTTAGCCACATCATGAGGTAGCCCCCAACCCAATAAAAGGATGTGCCTGCCATTCAGTGCTGGCCATGCTCCCAGGCAGCACCATGTCCTCGCTTGTGCATGTTTAGGGCGCCAAGGCCAGGAAAGAATTTCCAGGGCTTGCAGCCACCTCGGGGAAGTCTCCCCAGTGGCTAAGATATTTGGAGGGGGCTAATTCAAATGGTCCCCCAATAATCCCCCACACACCCCATCAAGGGACCAGTGTGGTTTGCTGGCACCAAGGGGAAGTCTCGCCCAACAGCTAAGATATTCGGAGGCTTGCTGCTGGTAGGGGGAAGTATCCCCCCGGTGGCTAAGATATTCAGGGGAACTAATTCAACTGGCCCCCACTGAGTCCCTCCCTCCACACCCCTACCAAGTGACCAGTGGGGCTTGCACTGCCAGGGGAAGTCTCCCCCATTGGCTTAGGTTGTTGGGGGACTACTTCAACATTTCAACTGGCTCTGCAGCTGCAAACCGCAGCACCCCCTTGTCCAAAAATCTTTTCAGGGGCTTGCTGTCCATTTCAGACACCTCCTGGTTTGATATTTCTGTTATAAAATCTTTTTTCCTAACATTTCCTATCTGTCTTCATGTTTTGAAGGGACCCCCAAAAGACACAGGGGGGAGGGAAAGATGAGATTCCTGTTTCAGATATAAGTTCAGTGTATGACATTTCACTACCATCCCCCGTATTGGCAATGTTTGTGTCATGAAGAGGGAAGACAAAAATCTTTCTTTCTGGACTTTTCTGTTTTCTTTCTTCTATCTTTGAGAATACAGTCAGGTTCCCTGTGTTACTTTCAGGGATCAGAAGTGATCATGGGAGGGTCAACACTCAGTGGCTGGCCAGTTGAGAGATATCTGGAAACTTTTTTGCCACCTCTGTGGACGCCCTACTTTACCCTCCTTCCTTCCTTCCTTCCAACGGGAAAAATAGATGTTTACTTACTACTGGAGGGGAATGAGGAAAATGCAATGTGGGAAGATGATGTCGAAGACCAATGCGCATACCCAGAATACTACAGGGATGAGGGAACTGTGGGATAGTTTCCCACAATGCACTACTGCAACAGTCAATGTTTGCCAATTGAGTGCGGCAGCAACAACTTGACTTTATGAGGAGCACATGGGGAGGTGAGCATAGTAAAATTGAATTTATAAATTCCTAAATTACAAAATCAATATTAATACATTTGAATGTATCTCATAGTATAGAGGCAGAATCATTTTTTATCTGTTTCTGTAAATATGACTAATTCCATTTATCTCTGTCAAGCTAACAAAACTAGTACCACACTGTGTATCAATTAGTTTCCCCATAGCACAATAACTTTTGAGTAGCTGATTTCATCAAGATCTTAATTTATCTTTCCTGAAACTAACAGTATTTATCTCAGTCTTGGTTTCACTCCAAAGCAGTTATTTCCTTTTGGTAATGAGGTATGTAAACATAGATCTGTGTTTCAATGATCTGTATATAGACCCAAAATTTATGACAATTATAATCAGATTAGAATGTCAATTTTATGGTGATTCTATTCTGGTGTATTATGTTCCCATAACACATTTTACTGCTTACTACAAACAACTACTTTATATGTACATTTCAGTAATGTTCTCCCATGGAAAATAGAATATGGAATGTGTATTAGGGACATGTCTAAATTAATAAGAAAGGTCATTTAATCTTTCAGGGCCAAGATATGGAGATAAATTTCAACCTCTTTTGGTTCAGTTTTCTCAAATCAGAAGCTAAATAATTTCTGATAACTTTTTCCATCAGAAATAATGCTTCATTTTATCCTCTATACAATAGCTTGAAAAATAGAAGCACTGGATAGCTTTGTTTAGATGCTACAGCTTCTGTTAAATTGACATACTTTTCCCTGTTATTTTAAATAGAAACCACCTTCTTCTAAGGAAATGAATGCATGAGAGTCACAACACTGACCTTCATAACAAAAATGACTGTAAGGTAGAAAGGGTAAGTGTGGTGAAGTTGGCAGCATAGAGGAGAGAGAATGGGCATTTTATGACAATGAACTTTTTCTGAAATCTTTCACTGACATAGGAACTGGTTATTAAATGCAATCAAAAAGGATTTTTTATGTTTGTGAGAAGTAGCATACCTTTTTCATTTGGTTTGCCTGCTAACAAAAGTCAACTTCTCCTGACAATTGTTTGACAATGCTCTAATCCTGCTAACCATTAATACTCATGCTTAAGTATCTGCATGTGCCTAATCCCAGTAATGACAATGGGATTACTCATATATGCAAAGTATATGTGTAATTGTTTGTGGGATCAGCATTTTATGGTCTTGATCCAGCAAACTAATAAAACACATGCCTAACTTTGTGTGTCCTCTGAACTGGGGTCTAAATGTACTTCTGCAGATGAATTAAGTCTATAAAATTCTATCCAATTCTCAAAAATCCTCCTACCTCATTTTAAGATTTTAAGGCGAAAAATTTAGAAACCTAATGAACCTGGAAATGTCTGATTTCTATAGAGGAAAGCATAGAGGAAGGCAATCACAGAGGAAGGCAGTCTTAAGCTGTGGTCACACTTGTCCAAAACTTTGAAATGGCCATGCATTAGGACCTTGGACTTCAAAAGCCCCGTCTTCCAAAAACCAAATGGGAAGAAGGGGCTTTTGAAGTCTGGGGCGGTCCTTTTGAAAGGCTCCTGTCTACACGAGCAGCGTGCATTTTGAAAGTGGCACTTTTGAAACGTGTGGCCGCCATTATGCTAATAAGGTTCTGTGTATTCATGGCAGCACCTCAATGGCATCTGCTGAAGTGGCTCATTAGCATACCTCTTTTGAAAGGTGGGGGCTAGTGTAGCCACGGCCAGAATGGGACTCTGCAGCAAGAATATTGACAGTTATTGGCCTAAGATGGTATCTCCCATTAGTGAGATAAATGCTTGTGTGCTAAGCTTTCCTCTGCCCACAGAAGTAGGTAAGTCACATGGGAAACCCAGGATCCAATTCCCCTTTTCACTGTCCATTTTAAAATGATTTATCCAACGTACACACCTTCACCAAAGAAATTGAGATAGGCAGTTTGCCCCCCCAGAATAGCCTGTTTCCCAGTAATTAGAACACTCAATTGAAAGGCAGCAGATCTCAGTTCAAATCTATTCCCCCATGTCGGGGAAGAGGGGCATTATCCGGGGGGCTCTCTCATTACTCAGGGGCTCACCCTAACTGCTGGGTTAATATTTCCCCTCAGGCATTTCAGTAAGCTTACTTGGAGGGGCCTAATTCAGTAGGTAATATCTAAGTCTTCCAGATCAGGTCCCACAACTGCATTAGGAAGACAAGTATTTACCTTTCCCCATTATATTTATCCATCTAGTGCTTAGCTGTCTGGAGGACTGCAGTGGGGCTGCAGTGAGCATTCTCAAAAGCAGAAATATAGCTGCAGAAGGAACTTCTGGTGAAACATCTAGGCACTGAACCACGGTCTACAATAAGAGGGTTATTTCAAAGTAATCCCAGTTATTTTGAAACAACATGTTGTCCGTGGGAGTATATTTCAAAATAATGTAGTCCTGGTTTTGCGAAGAACAAATACCTATTTCAAAATAGTTATTTTCAAAATTGGACTAGTGTGCCGGGGTTGTTATTTCTAAGTGATTGGCCTCCAGGAACCTGGCACACCTGCATACCTGACCACTCTACACACATTTATGGCCAGCTCTACTGCTTGCCATTCCATGCTGAGCCTTAAAGAAGCCAGCAACAGGCAGAAGGGCTGGCTGCATGTGGCTTGCCCTGAAGCCCTGAGCTGCAATGCAGGGTACTCAGAAGGAGGCATGAGCCAGGCCACAGCTCCATGCAGGCCCCCTACAGTTGACTGCACCATCAGAGCTCTTCCCATGGTACCTAGTGTCCCAAAATGCAGGCAAGTGCTGCCTGGACCAGTGAGAAGACCCTGGACCTCACAGAGCTCTGAGAACGGTAGAGCACACTCCAGGATCTCTTCACCTCATGCCAGAATGATGAAGTCTACAGCTGGATCAGCCTTGTGGAGAAATGACACACCAATACCCTGAAGCAGTGCTGACTCAAATACAAAGGAGCTCATCAAAGCTACCACAAAGCCTTGGAGAGTCCAACCATTCTGGGGTTGCACCTGACAGGAGCTGCTATTTTGAGGAGCTGTACTCCATCCTGGTGGGCTAGCATATTATGCCACCCCCATCATGGAGTCTGGCCATGGAACGTACAATGTCAGCCTGAGAAGCACAAAGATGATGGTGGGGAGGAGGAGGAGGAGAAGGAGGGGCAGGAGGACACCAAGTACTCCATCATGCCTGCCAGCCAGGAGGTCTTGCTGACCCTGGATCTGGTCCCCCACTCCCAGGATGTGCCCCAGCATCCTGCAGAGAGCACATCAGGTGAATTAGAAATCTTTTCCTATATCCTACGGGACAGGCAGTGGCAAGAGTGGGAGGTGCAGTCCTTTCATGATCAACGAGCCCTGGGGATTGCAGAACATTCTGATCACTTCTGTGCACATGGCCCACCAGACTGGAGCAATCAGCTCCAGAACACTCCCACACAGGGTCACAGGGTCCCTCTCATGAGGTTTCTGCAGAGGCCTGATTTATTCCAGCTACTGTAGCAGGACTCCTTCCCAAGGTACCACACATTTTTCTGGGGTCGGTGACTCACACAGCAGTTGAGAAGCACTGTAATATAGATCATTCTGGTGTAGAGCTATGGGTTAAATCATGATCAGCAAACATGGTCACATCGTATCCTGTGACCAGAAGAAGCGCTATGTTTCTTGAAAGATGTATAGTTATCCTTTGCTTCAAATACAGAATCATGTCCAAATTAATCTTCTAAGTTTTGTACGTCTCTTTCTGTGGCTTGGAAATTTACTTCCCAACTTTTTTTTTGAGATTTTATCCATTTTCCTACACTTTTATTCAAATTGGAGTTTCAGATTCTCAAATATCCAGAGTCCTGACTTAGAACAGGTCAATTTTCTTTGGCGGAGTGTTTCAGAGTCTTTAGCCTTGATAACTAAGATAATATGCCACCATAATAGATTAAGATCCATCAAAAATAAGCTGCATTTTGCTCAATGTGCGTCCTTCCTGTTTTTACATTCAGTGATAGTTTCATCTTCTACTCATTCTATTATACTCTGAAAATTTACTCTTATTGTCTCTGTGGTTTTCAACTGTTCATCTAGTCTTGCAAAGTGCTTTTAGGTTAAAAAAAAGACTTCCTCTACCCTGCAGAAACCTGTTCAATACCATTCATTTCATCAATCCCATTAACTTGTTCAGGAGATTGAATTGCATCAGTCTTCTCTGGCCGAAACCATCTTGTGCATATCACTTACAGCATACTGGAAAGGATCAGTCCATACAAACATACACAGGTACTCAGGGGACAAAACTGAATTTTGAAAGTGACTGTTGTCAGATGTGAACTTCAAAACTATTTAACCAGTAAGGTTGTTTTGACCTACTCATAACTGTCCCTAGGGAGGTTGAGGGCTAGGGCAACCCCACCACCTCAGGTCGTGCCCCCCCCCGACTTTGTCTCTTTGCATCTCTGCTCCTCTGTTGCCCAGACATAATTGCACCCCTGCTGTGCCCCCTCCCACCCTTATTGCACCTCTTCCCGGAAGCCCCTCCCTTCAGTCACATGACCAGATGATTACTGCGGCCTGGCATGGGACAACAGCAGGGGTCAGGCCAGTGCATTCACTGTGGCGGCAGGAGCCACAGGAAGTGGAGTGATGCAGCAGCCTCCTCTGCTCTGCTGTCCATCTCCAGGTCAGGTCATTCTGCTTCACCGCAGTGCAACCCACTATGTTCTGCTAACTTAAGCCTGCATGGCTCAGGGGAATGTAGTGACCCAACACAGAGGGAGCAGAGAGGAACCAAATGCTAATTCACTCCACTTTTCTGTGGCTTCTGGTATCCCAGCAAGTGGAGCAGATCACTGCCAATATGATATTTGCAGCCGGACAGATACAAGAGAAATGAAGAGAGCAACATCAGGACTTCTGTGTGATTTTCATCAACTTGACCAAGGTGTTTGACATGGTCAACAGAAGTGGGCTCTGTAAAATACCTGGGGAAATTGCCTGTTCTGAAAAATGTATCAACATTGTTCAGTCTTTTCATGATGGCATGTTTGGTCACATCTTAAACTATGGAGAGACATCAGCATGTTTTGAAATATCAAATGGTACAAAGCAAGGATGTGCCCTTGCTCCTCTCCTGTTCAACATCTACTTTTCAGTGATGCTGTTAGTTTCTTTTAAGGACTGCATGTTGGGTATACCTATTCAGTTCCAAACAGATGGCAGTATTTTCAATTTCTGGAGACTGCAGTGGTTACTTCAACTACCCATGACCTTCTGTTTGGTGATCACTGTGCACTGTTGGCTCATTCAGTGAAGGACACACAAAAGCTTTTGGATCACTTTGTTACTTCTGCTCACTACTTTAGTCTCAGTCTTCCTCAAACAGACAGAATTTATATCTCACCCTGTTTGAAATGAGCCCAGAAGTCCAGTGATCACTGCTGCTGGTACAGTCCTTAAGGCTGTTGACAGGTTCTGCTTCCTCAGAAGTGTACTGTCCTCTAGCATAAATGTGGATCATGGTGTATCTGCTTGATTAGTCAATGCCAGCACTGCCTTTGGACGTTGACCAAATGCCTATGGAATGACCACAGTATTAAACTCCATACCAGAGTAGTAGTTTATCTGGCAGTTGTCCTAAATATCCTGCTGTATGGCCAAAAGTCATGGACAATATACCACCAACAGACTTGGAAACTCGATCAGTTCTACAGGAGGTGTTTGAGCAAAATTGCCCATATGAATTAGTGGGACAGAACTCCCAACAAGGAGGTTCTTGACCTGTGTGGTGTCATGGACATGGAAGCAATGCTTATCAACAAACAGGTGGGAAATGAAGATGAAGAGGAAAAGAGTTCAAGAGAACTGACAGTATTTTAAAGGAGTCTTACTGAAGGCACAGGAAGAAACCATCCCGCTGCATGTAAGAAATGCAAACATGGTAGGCAACCGGTTTGGCTTAATGGGGAAATCCTTAGTCAGCTTAAACTCAAAAAGGATACATACAAGAAATGGAAATGTGCACAGTTGACTAAGGAGGAGTATAAACGTACAGCTGGAGAATGCTGGGCAGTAATCAGGAAAGCAAAAGCACAATTGGAATTGCAGCTGGCAAGGGATGTGAAGAGTAACAAGAAGGGTTTCTACAGGCATGTTAAAAATAAACAGGTTATCAGATAAGGTGTGGGACTGTTACTGGATGAGGAAGGTAACCTAGTGACAGATGATGTAGGAAAAGCTGAAGTACTCAATGCTTTTTTTGCCTTATGCTTCATGGACAAAGTCAAATTCCACATGATGGTCCTAGACAATGCAGTTTGGGAAGGTGGAGGGCAGCCATCTGTGGGGAAGAAACAAATTCAGAGCTATCTTGAAAAACTAGATGTACACAAATCCATGGGTCTGGACTTAATGCACCCGAGGGTACTGAGGGAATTGGCAGAGGTCATTGCTGAACCTTTGGCCATTGTCTTTGAAGACTCTTGGAGATTGGGGGAGATACCGGATGAGTGGAAAAAGGCAAACATAGTGCCCATCTTTAAAAAAAGGAAAGAAGGACAAGACCAGTCAGCCTTACATCAATCCCTGGGAAAATAATGGAGGGAATGCTCAAGAAATCCATTTTGCAGCACTTGGAAGATGGGAAAGTGATCAGAAGTAGCCAACATGGATTCACCAGGGGCAAGTCCTGCCTGAGCAACCAGATTAGCTTCTATGATGATGTAACAAGCTTTGTGGACATGGGGAAGTCAGTGGATGTGATATACCTTGACTTCAGCAAAGCTTTTGATATGGTCTCCCACAACATTCTTGTCTACAAGTTAAGGAAATATGAATTGGATCCCTGAACTATAAGATGGATACAAAGCTGGCTTGATGTTTGGGCCCAATGGTAGTGGTCAATGGCTCAATATCTGGATGGTGGTCGGTTTCAAGTGAAGTGCTGCAAGGCTCGGTTCTGGGGCTGGTGTTATTCAACACCTTTATTAATGACCTGGATGAGGGACTGGATAAGCCAAAAGAAATCTGATGCGGTTCAACAAGATGTAGAGTCCTGCATCTGGGCGGAAGATTCCCAAGCATTGTTATAGGCTGGGGACCGACTGGCTCAGCAGCAGTATGATGGAAAGTGACCTAGGGGTTATGGTGGATGAAAGGCTGGGTATGAGTAAACATAGTGCCCTTGTAGCCAAGAAGGCTACATACTAGGGTGCATTAGGAGGACCATTTCAAACAGATCTAGAGAAGTAATTATTCCCCTCCATTCGACACTGGTGAGGCCACATCTTGAATATTGTGTTCAGTTTTGGGCCCGCCAGTATAAAAAGGATAGTTGGAGCAGGTTCAGTGGAGGGCAACAAAAATGATTAAGGGGCTGGAGCACAAGACCTATAAGGATAGGCTGATGGATTTGGGCTTGTTTAGTTTACAGAAGAGCAGAGTTAGGGATGATCCTTACCAGCCTTCAACTTCCTGAAGAGGAGCTCTAAAGAGCAGGGTGAGAAACTGTTCTCAGTGGAGTCAGATGGCAGAACAAGGAGTAATGGTCTGAAGTTAAAAAGGGAGAAGTGTAGGTTAGATATTAGGAAAAAACTAGTTCACCAGGAGGGTGGTGAAGCATTGGAATGCATTGCCTAGAGAGGTGGTAGATTCTCCATCCCTCGAGGGTTTTAAGTCCCAGCTTGACAAGGTCGTGGCTGGGATGACTTAATTAGGGTTGATCCTGCTTGAAGCAGGGATCTGGACTAGATGACCTCCTGAGGTCCCTTCCAGCCCTATGATTCTGTGATTCTGTGGATTGGTCACATTCTGAGGATGGATGATACCCAGATACTAAAGATGGTCTTCTCTGGCTAACTTGCTCCCGGAAAGTGACCTATGGGTGGTCAGTAAAAGCTTTATAAAGACACCTTAAAGGCCACTGTCAAGTTATGTGGCATATTTCCCAAAGATCTGAAAACTCTAGTACAGGACAGATTGTCTTCACAACTAACTACTGTGCTGGCTCTTAATTTCTTTGAGAGTCAGTGTATCCAGGCACTACAGGAAAAGTGTAGGATCCGAAAAAGAATGTACAATACTTGCAGTTGCCATTTTTTATGAGACAGCTTTAATTGGCTCTGCCAGTCAAGGATTGGTTTAGTCACTCACCAGTGGTGTCACACAAGATGAGATCTGTTGGTCAACAGCTCAGTCCAAAGGAAGACAGTACTATTTGCAATTAGCCATTATGCATGACATTTATATTAATAGAAATTGCTTCCAGTGATGTAACTGTTAAGAAGAAAACAAATCTGTATGTATAATATTGTTTTCTGTAATGAGGTATACTTTAATTTAATTTAAACCTTTTAATAATAAACAAATGTGTGCAACATTTGTTAAATGGTTTAGGTAGGTCTTAACTTAGCATAAACTCTGTTAATATCAGAAAAATACATCAAAACCACATTAGTTGACTAGTGAGAGAAAATAAAATTGACAAAAGAGAGAAAATACAATTGATTAGGATTATGGACTATGGGAAGATCCTTTCAGGACTTGACCAGTACCAGATGAGAGAAATTGTTGAACCATAGGAAATCCATATTGTCTAGCAGCATCACCAATACTTCCACGGCTTACTGGGCTCTTAGAAGACATTTGGGGTAAATTACTTTCAAATAACAACACAGACCACTGAGAGCTAGGACTGGTGTCTGGAAACAAACTTTATGGGCTCAAGGGACATGTGGACACACCTACAATAAGTGGTCATTAAGCTAACTAAAGTAATACTGGATTTCCTGGCAAGAGAGTTCTGAATTAGAGAGGCTTAACCTGTAATCACATCAGCCAGGAAATCAAAATCCTCGTCCTTCCTGCCTTGATCATTGTTTTCCAGTTGGAGGCTCATTGAAAGGAGTTTGTTGATATAACTAAATGTCAAGTATAAAAAAGGCAAGATATCTAATACCAAATGTATTTCTTTTTGTTCCTTCTGTACATTCATTTAAAATATTATCTTTAGAAGGGCGTGCTTTTTAGGAGACAAGTACATTCCTATTTTTTCATACGCATTTTTATATAGAGTTACAAAAAAGTATTTAACTGAAGCCTTAAAAATCAAATTGAATTCTCCCACAAATAACAATGAAATTAATATGGGTATTACTTGAGTCCAGTCACAATGCTCTTTTCACCATATCTTCCAGTTCAGTTTTTAGCTGCCATCCTTGAATATTAGCAATCTAAAAACTCAGTTGTGTTCCCCAATGAATATTTCTAGTATGTCAAAGTCAAAGAATCTTTTTTTATTTTGAATAGTGTTTCATTACATTGGTTTTCAAGTATATTTTACATGAACTCCATTATGAGTAAATGAGAATAGTGTAAAAATCAGTCATAGAATAATATGATGTGTACAATAAGCATTTTTTCTCTCTCGGGTAATTTTTTTCTAGTTTCCCCTCTTCATACAAGGAATTTCAGACAGGAAAATATGTGTAAGAGTAGAAGAATTATGGCACCAAATTTGTAAAAGGCTCAAACATTGTTTTACTTGTAATCTTGTGGTGTTTTTATAATTAACTTGGTTACTTAGGAGCAGATGGCGATATTTTTATTCACCAGGAATATCACATCATTTCACAAGTATCTCCACTGATCTCAGTGGAACTATTTGGCCATGTCTACATAAGCCCCAAACTTCAAAATGGCCACGCAAATGGCCATTTCGAAGTTTGCTAATGAAGCGCTGAAATGCATATTCAGCACGCGGGCGGCCGCACTTCGAAATTGACATGCCTCACCGCCGCGTGGCTTGTCCCAAGGGGGCTTCTTTTCCAAAGGACCCTGCCTACTTCGAAGTCCCCTTATTCCCAGGAGCTGATGGGAATAAGGGGACTTCGAAGTAGGCAGGGTCCTTTCGAAAAGGAGCCCCATCGGGATGAGCTGCGCGGCGGCGAGGTGTGTCAATTTTGAAGTGCTGCGGCCTCCAGCATGCTAATGAAGCGCTGCATATGCATTTCAGCGCTTCATTAGTAAACTTCGAAATGGCCATTTGCGTGGCCATTTCGAAGTTTGGGGCTCGTGTAGACATGCTAATGAGACACTTTGGGATATGCTAATGAGGCACTGCAATGAATATGTAACACCTCATTAGCATAATGGAAGCTGCAGCAGTTCGAAAGTGCTGCTTTCAATCACGTGTGGCTCATGTACATGGGATCCATTTCGAAAGGTCCCTGCACACTTTGAAATCCCCTTATTCCTATAACCATATAGGAATAAGGTGACGTTGAAGTGTGTGGGGTCCTTTTGAAAAGAATCCCATGTAGATGAGCCATGCAGGATCGAAAGCGGCACTTTTGAAGTGCCACAGCTACCATTATGCTAATGAGGTGCTGCATATTCATTGCAGCACTTCATTAGCATATCCTGAAGTGTCTCATTAGCATCCCCCTTTCGAATCAGGGGTGCTAGTATAGACACAGCAAGGTGTTATTCCTTTGTGAATAACCATTACACAATCTAACTGTTAGAAAAGTAACAACAGTGGAGTATACTCAAAGCATTTGCTAAGTTGAGACCCACTCTTTATTGCATGGTATGCAACTCCACCATAAAAATAATTCTTCTATAAAGAACAAGAACATTTTAGTTTCATTGGTTATTTTTATATTTACGAACTAGCACAATTCCCCCTTGGAGGAATAAGTATTCCGCATAAATAAGTTACATATTTATCTTCACATGTTTTAAGAAAGCATTAACATATCACAAAACAGTATACATTTGCTTGCAGGGGTAAAATTCCATGGAAGTCATAATCAACTTGCAGCACTGAGCTTTTATTGCAACCTCAAATATTTATTGCAAGAGTTGAGAAGCGTACATTGTCAATGATGCATCTCAATCTCAGCTTCACACTTTTCTTCATGCCACTGCCTAGGATTGAAATAACCTCACCAACCCTATGCTACAATTAAATTACAACAACTCCATCTTTAACCTCACCTTCTAGTTCCAATCTGACATTTTTGTGCCTCCTGTGTCATTGTTTGTATATATTAATGACACCTTGATGATGTGAGGAATATGCCTTTAGTTTAGGCACTGTTGTCATTTTCATGTATTATGTGCCTAAAAGCAGACCTTCATGATGGTAATGGCAAAGCTGCCAGTGCTAATAGTGCATAGTTGATCCTTGTAGTTAGTGACAGGAAAGACAAGGGAGATCATCATCTTATTTAGCTTTCCTGGTCCCCACACTTCTTTTGGGACATTTGGCTTAGATTAAATTTCATTTTCGCTTAACAGCCAATATATTGCATAGATTTTAGTCAAGCAGATCAAAGGAAACAAGCAAATCAGGGCTTAAAAATGGGAGAAGAGGAAGGAAAATATGTTTTTGTGCTATTTTATTATTTGATAGTGATTATACCAAGAGTATTCAATTTTAATTTGATGTCTTACTATTATTTTGTTTATCTGTTCTCAGCCAGCAATTAATATTTCACATTTGGCCAAAATTTTACAAAAACCTCAAGGAAGATTCCTAAATTGTACCTCAGCATGTAAACACATGACCTGACTTTTTGTGATTTCAGAGGGACATGCTGGCTCTTAAGCATATCTGAGTGAAATCAAATTTATGTCCCTCAGAAAAGTGTGCTTTGGAATTCATATTGAAATATCAAACAACAGATAAATAAAGCATGGAAGTCAGATTTCAGAAAAAAAAACGCTCCTTTTATTTAACTTTCATTTTGAGACACTCCAACATCAAATTTCCCTAGGCTATGGTCCAATGGAATCTTATGAGACATTTACTTTAGGTGACTTGTGCCCCTATTCACCCCTATGGCTGTGTCTACACTACCTCCCTACTTTGAAGGGAGGATTGTAAGTAGGGTGTTGGGAGTTTATTAATGAAGTGCTGCGGTGCATATGCAGCACTTCATTAAGCAAATTCCCCCCTGCGGCAACTTCAAAGTTTTAAACTTTCAACTGCCAGCTCACAGCTAGTCACGGCTCACCTGCCAGTCCTTTGAAGTACCCGGGGCACTTTGAAGGACCAGCGGGTGAGCTGCAGCTAGATGTGAGATGGCACTTCAAAGTTCAAAACTTCAAAGTTGCCGCTTGTGGGGGGGGCGGGATTTGCTTAATAAAGTGCTGAATATGCACCACAGCACTTCATTAATAAACTCCCAACACCCTAATTACCATCCTCCCTTCGAAGTAGGGAGGTAGTGTAGACAAGTCCCATGAGTTGGATTCCCTGGCTAAATTACAACTTCAATGCTCTGCATGGCTTAGTGGCGGGAGGATGAAATGAAGGACCTTGTTGCATTGTGGGAGAGAGATTCTGGGCAGTGAGCCCAACTCATATGGGTGAATGGGGACGAACTCCAGAAATGTCAACTCCCATGAGGCATTGCATCATTACTGGGAAATTCTATTTAATACTTAACTTCTATGTAACATTTTGTTTTATTTTATTGTAGATATTCTTGATCCTAAATGTAAGAAAAAAATGATTTTGAACAAGCTCTTTTTCTTCTTAAAATGTCTAAGTAATTCTAATGCACAGCACATTGGAAAAGCAGGCTACAGATTTAGGAATGAATCTGTATTCTCATAGTTTTGAAAATTGTGGTCAGAATATTTTTTAATACAATTCTGTGTTGCACCATGTATTTTCAAGTTTATTGCAATAATGTGAATGTATATATGTCTACTCCAATAATGTTTCATATCAATATGAAACACTGGGATAGATTCACAAAGGATGTAAGTGCCTAACTTACAGCCCCATAGAAGTTCACAAAACCACCACTCAGCAGCTTCTCAGCAATTAGGGCACCTAAACTCACTTGGCATCTAGCTTCTGACAGTGAAAGATCTCTATGAACTATTTTTCTTCCTCTGTATGTGTGCATGGCAGTATCCCTCAAAGCATTTGGATACTTGAATACAATGCATAATGCAGCAGGAGCATATTCATGGCAGCACCTCATTGGCATCTGCCTCAAATCCCTCATTACCACACCCCTTTCAAAAGGAGGGGGCTTGTGTAGGCACAGCCTTACTGGGTAGACGAATCCACATTTGATTAACAGCTTTTTGGGGAGGAGTTTCACAGCAATGCCAAACATTTATTTGTATATGTTCTTACATCTTATGTATTATATCATTGTAAGAAGATTGCTTTAAAGTTAAGTAACTTTGAAATGTTATCTGTAAAGCAAACTGTCCTCATTTCATATTTCCTTTAAAAATATTAGTGTGATGGGAGGGAAAGAAATACTACACAAATCCTTTTAGTAACAAAGTTAAAAGTAACACTCAAATAGCCAATCTTTCATATAATATGCCGATTAGTATATGCAAGTGCTCTGGCCTATAATGTTGTTGAGCTGCTAAAGGACTTATCAGATGCAGAATGTTTGAGGAGAGAGGAAATTGGTCAATATCCTTAAAAAGTAATTTACCGTTAATCACGGTGACTTTCTCTGTTATTATATGTTATATTACTTGGCACTTGTGAGCATGGGGAAAGTCTGAGGATTTACTTGTGAAAGTTTTGACTCTGAAAAGTTTCAAGAGATTTCAACACTAATAACTTGTCTGAAATTTCATAGCTTATGTTCTATTTCTTATGGTTATACCTCAGATTTAGAAGCCTGAGTCATCCAGTGATGGGACAGGAACAATACCATGTTTATATGAGTAATCACACCATGAGTAATTTATAGCCAGTAGCTGAAATAAACTTGTTATGAACAACTTACAGGCTGCAATTTCTCTGCTAAATGGGTTAGCGTGTTCTTAAAGCTGACAAATATGTTCTGAGAAAAGGGATGGTTTGTGGACAGGAAAAAAAAGGACTAATTGAGTTTTATGATTTAATTTTTAATGAACCATTAAAATCCTCCTGGTGCCTAAGGAACCACCAGGATATTGCTTCTTTTTCTCTTAAACACGTTATATCTCAAACTGTTTCCTCTGGATTAGAGCCAATAGAATCTCTTTTGCCTCTGAGACCTTGTCTTCATGAGGCAAAAAGGCTACCTTCTCAGCTAATTTAATGTAAACATCTAGTCAAAATGAGACAGCATGTAGCAGCATGTAGCAGGAGCAGCAGAAAATCCCTAAACATCTGAGGATGGGGCGGGGGGGTTGGTGCCGGAACCCTTCCTTCAGTTCCCTTCACTGACCCCCATAGTTTGCCCTTATGGTCAAAAAAGCAGAAGTCCTGACCCCCTCTGATCTAACACTCCTACTTTTCACAAAAGTTGTTAAGTCAAAGGTTTATCCTAACCTGCTCATTTTTGTTAAAAATGCACACTCCCTTCTCTTCCTTAAGCCTTACCTGACATTAAACACTGTGATAAGAATGCATCTTTGCTCTTAGATAATAGGTTCCCTGAATCTAACTGGGACACAACGTTTATGTATTTATTTTGTAGATATTTGGTGCCGATAAAGTCTGTGCACATTTCTTTGACTAAAGCTATAACTACATTAGCACTTCTGGGTTTGAAAAAACATAGTCCTGATTGTTGTAAGATTTACCAACAAAAGGGCAGGTGTGGAAAGTGCTATGCTGACTGGAAATGCTTGATCATCAACATAGCTCCTGCCACTTGGGAGTGGAATAATTATGGTGTCAGGAGAATGTTTCCCATCAGCACAGAGAAGGCGCATGGGACATCTTACAGTGGCATAGCTGCAGTAGTAAGCTGTGCCACACTGTGTGCTGTGTTGTGCAGACACAGCATAAGCATGTACCTCTGGACTGTCCAGTCCATTTGACATTGACTGTTCTTTGGTACATAGTGAGGAATGTCAATGTGATAATAAACCTGTGAGTAAGCAATAGTTTATCCATATTTTATTTTTAATGACCATGTTTACTGATATTTTTATGTCCTTCAATTTTAATAAATGCAGGTAAAGTCAATCCAACTAAATTAATATGGCTTGAAGACGAATATACGTAGAACAAGTCTCCATTGAAATTCTTGAAACATTTTTTGCTTCACAAATGACTTGCTTTTTTTAGATGTTTATGCTAAGAAGAATGTAGTTTAATCTCTTCACTCACTAAATGAGTTCTAAGTATGTGTTGAGATTAATTCTAATCAGGAGTGTTTAGCGATAAATAATTATGAATACATATTTATAAGGTCAGTGATAGGCCAAAGGTGCAGGCAAAATCGTGTTTAGTATCACTCATGATATTTTATGATTACTCAGATTACTTAAAATTCATGTATTTAAAAGAATCCATTTGGCCTACTTTATTAACTGCTGATTCATACACCATTGGTGCTATTTATCTAGTATATTGAAATGTTGGTCAAATTTCACTTTTTTCATTTTAGCATTGGGTGTTATAGAAGCATTCTGTGTGTTTTTATGTGCATTGACATTAAAGGGAAACCTACCCCTAATTTTGTCAGAAGGATTAGGTTCTTAATTCTAAAATCAGGGAGCAGAGAATTCCTTAACTTGTGCCTCGGCATAATTTTGACTTTTGTAGCATCTTTTGTGAAAATTCATCAAAAAGAGGGAAATAAATTAATTAAAATTTTTCACTATTTTTTATTGTTTAGTATTCAGTCATCAGATTCAACTTTTAGTTACAACAGTGTAAGGCCAGCAGAGGTATTTGTCTTACACTAGTATTACTAAGAGAAGATTTTGGTCTCTTCCATTTTAAAGGTTTCTGCTTGCAAAGTCTGTCTTTTTCCCTTTTATGAACAAGCACATAATCAGTGTATTTCCAGGCATTAATTAAAGTATCTAGTACAATTTGATCTGACGTTAATTATCTTGTGTTTACACTTTTAAAATGTCATAATTGTTCCATGTGGCTAACCCTATTGCCAACCTGTTCCACCTGCTTCTTCTGTTTACCCATTATGAAGCATATCACTGAGCTCTTTCCAAGCAACAAATAATGAAACTCTTCACCGTGCCAGTGAAATAAAAAAATAGAAATAATACAAATAATATTGTGCACTTTTATTTTGTTTGTTTCCCCATCTCAGAATGTCAGAGCTCTGTATTAATACATAGTTTTCCCACTAGGCCTGTGTGATGAAATAACTCGCCTACGGTTACAAGCAAAGTGTAGGGCAAAGGTTGGAACAGGCCCTACATCCTGACCTTCTAATCCTACTGTGTAAAGATAAGTCATGTGAGCCATGATTTTAAAACTGGTTCAAGATATCAACAACAAACCAAACTGTGATTAACTATACCCTAAGTGCAAACTAAGCACTGGGGATGGGGTGTGCTGGGCTGGACTGTGCCTGAGGCCTGCCCCACACGGGGGGAACCCCCTCAGCGCTTGTGATATCCCATGGTTGCCACCTGGCCCACCTGCCCTCTTCCCCCTCCACACCTCCCGCCCCCACTTTTTGTGCCTAGACATGCTTTTTAGAAAGATGGTCTCATAAGGAATATCTTCCGGAAACTAGTCTTTCCAGGGAGCACTGTTGTACAGACATAAGTTGTTTGTTTTTGTCTTTTATTGTGTAAGTTCTTTATTTCAGGGACCGGGCATTCCTTTTTCTATGTAGTGCCTATCTTATTTGGGGATGTTAAGGTATTCATGATTGCAACTTCTTTAATTTTTTTGTTATAACTGATGTCTCAACAATGTAATATAGAAATACACAAAAACATGGTATAAATCTATCAAACATTTTGATATAAATCTACCAAACATATTATTATTGTTCAAAAGGCAACACATCTACTAAAATATAAAATTCCTCATAATACACCATCTAAGTAAAGAGGGTTCAGGCAAAGGCAGGAGAGGGAAAACAAAATATCTATATTCAGGGTCCACATAGGCTTCTAAAAATCATTCCAAATAACTTTAAAATTTTGGGACCTTCCCTTTCTGTGGACTATCAGTTGTTTATTAGCTGGAAGATCAACTACCTCACTGAGCCAGGTATCAGTGTTCACTGGGAGTTGACTTTTCCATTTCCGCTGAGCTCACTCTTTAGCACAGAAACTACATATTAGAGCAATGTTACCTTGATATCAGAAACCTCCAGATATCAGGGAAATATGCAAGAACAAAACCTAAGTGGGAGCGTTCCAACTTAGCATCCAATATTAAATTGGACTTTTGATTCAGCTCATATCAGAAATTCTGAACACAGGGGCACCCACAAAATATACAGTTAATGTAACACCAATAAAGTTACATTTTAACTATGGCCGACATTGTTAACACCCATTCAGATTAGCTGATGTGGGGACCAGATATTCAATAAAGTGTATTTTGGTGAATAAGTCATAGTATCCTGTCAACAAGGAGAAGTGTAGAGTCCTGTACCTGGGGCAGAAGAATCCCAAGCATTGTTATAGGCTGGGGACCAAATGGCTCAGCAGCAGTACGATGGAAGGGGACCTAGGCGTTATGGTGGATGAAAGGCTAGGTATGAGTAAACAGTGTGCCCTTGTAGCCACGAAGGCTAACGTCATACTAGGGTTCATTAGGAGCATTTTGAGCAGGTCTAGAGAAGTAATTGTTACCCTCTATTTGGCACTGGTGAAGCCACATCTGGAATATTGTGTCCAGTTTTGGGCCCCCTCGTAGAAAAAGGATGTGGACGTAATGGGGCAGGTTCAGCGGAGGGCAACAAAAATGATTAAAGGGCTGGAGCAGAAGACCTATGAGGATAGGTTGAGGGATCTGGGCTTGTTTAGTTTACAGAAGAGAAGACTTAGGGGTAATTTAATACCAGCCTTCAACTTCTTGAAGGGGAGCTCTAAAGAGCAGGGTGAGAAACTGTTCTCAGTGGTGTCAGATGGCAGAACAAGGAGTAATGGTCTGAAGTTGGAGAGGTGTAGGTTAGATATTAGGAAAAACTAGTTCACCAGGAGGGTGGTGAAGCATTGGAATGCGTTGTCTAGAGAGGTGGTAGATTCTCCATCCCTCGAGATTTTTAAGTCCTGCCTAGACAAGGTCCTAGCTGGGATGACTTAGTGGGAGTTGATCCTCCTTAAAGCAGTGGGCTGGACTAGATAGTCTCCTGAGGTTCCTTCCAGACCTATGATTCTATGATTCTATGTAATTTTTTTAAAATAATAGCTATAATTGTAATCTACTGGCTCAGAGATATATGCATATACAAATATCTACTCCAAGCAACTCTCAAGTTATCAGTGTTTGGCAGAGGATAGTTTGTATGTTTGTTTTTTTGGCAAATTACAAAATGGTGCTGCTGGTCATGTAAATCTAGGAAGTTTCCTCAAGAATAATAGATTTCTGATTGCTCTGGAGCTCCTGATATGTCTAGTCCAAATAGATACATAAGCCTTACTTGGAAATAACTGGAACAGAGTAAGGAAATTGTTGCTGAAAATCTACAAATGGTTTCCATTTACCATTTTCAATTAGCTGGCAAATGCGCTGTAGGAGTGTGAGAGGGTCGCCAAGCAAGGCAGGGGTTAAACGAGGTCTGTTGGCTCAATCAGCCCCACCCAAGTTTACCTGTGGCCAGTGTCAGGACTGGAGGGGTATAAAAGGAGGGAACCTGCCCCAGTTTGGGGCTGACCAGCCACGAGGTAGGAGGTGGGCTGAGGCAGCAGGCCCTGAGCCAAAGCTGCCACCTGGTCAGCTGCTGGAGGGCAGAGACCAGGACTGTCCCCCAGACATTGAGGGGAGTGAGGAACACCCCCACCCCCAGGGAACCTCTCTCCCACCAAAAGGGGAACTAGATTCTCAGGGCCATGCCCCAAACTTAACTCATAGATTCTTGGGTGGGTCTGAAGACCCACCCAACAGTCCCTGGCCTGTGGACCTAGCCACTAGGACCTACACATTTTTTTTCTTCATCCAATGACTCCACATCCAGGTTTTGACACCAATTTTAAGTATAGGCTCATTCCACATTCCACTTCTACATGTAAAGGGATGGAAGAGAGCTTTCCAACAAAGTTTGACTACACTTGCCTCATAGACATTGTGGGTTCTCTGGAGTCATCTAATGTATACTTATTTAATCCTAAAATGCCTGAAAGGAGAAAAGTCTCTTTCAGGTAAATAGAAGGTGAAGTTTCTGTGATCATATCTAAGGACCACAAAAATTCTGGCTTAACAAGAGAAAAATACATTTCTTTTTTCAAAATAGGAGAATGAAATTTCACCAGAGATAGGGAAAATTGTAATTTATTTACAAATAGTTTAGATTTCTTGGCTAAAACCCCAAAGAAACATTCTGAATATATTATTGCGTATCTTAAAATGAGAGTGAAGAATAGAAAAAGGGAGACCCCTCAGGGCATATAAAATTCTGGCATGGACACTTATTTTTGTATATTAATTTTATCCTACAAGATGAGGTTTAAGAAACTGGATTGACCCAAATTGTTAGCCACTTGGGAATGAGTAGGTTCTAAGTTTATTTATCTTTTATTTAAAAGATGCCTTGAATATTCTTGCAAATCAGTAGTCCTAAATATTACATGTAAGATGTTTGTCACTGAAAGTCCTCCAAGAAGAAAAGGCCTTAGTGAGCATATTTGTGAGAGCTTCAGATTGTTATTTTAACCCAACTAATTTTATATCTGACACAGACCTCTGTTAGGGTAATAGGGCAGAAATATCATTGACAACCACCTTGGTAGTTGGGTTGAAATATAAAAACTAAATCTAAGCAAGAAATTAGTTACTGAATCCAAATTTCACTGAAATATTAAAAAACCCCAACAAAAAACAAACAAACAAACAAAACACCTACATGGGCAAAGTACCTTTTAGGATCTCAAGAAATAACAGCAAAAAGTGTTCTTTAGCATCTTTAGAAGTGACAATATTGTCAATCTGTTAACATATATAAGTCATATTCATTATGAAGGACCTGCTTATTGTGCATCATGTGTAAGAGACTTTGTCCTATCACGTAGCAAGAGCTGTAGTTACACTATTACCAATTCATTAAGTAATTGCCGTAAAATTACAGCATATTGAAAAATCCCTGCTAGGCTTATGAGTAGCTGAAAATACAGCTTGTTTTAGAGTAGGTTGGGGAGTTTGGTCATTCTTGGACTCACAGACTATATTAACATTGCACAGAACATTTTGTAAAATTCACCAGGGAACCTGTCTGTGCCAGGAAACTTTCCAACCTTCATTTCCTCTGTAGCATGAGTCATTTCTGAGATTTTTAGTGGTACATCCAATAGTTCCTTCTGAATGTCAGACATCTGTGGCAGACACAATCCACTACAAAAAGTTTTGTACAGCATCTTTACTGATTCTCTGTTCAGCAAAATACAGACTTGAATAAAACTGTTAATAATTTTTATAATCTCTGTGTGGTATATAATTTATTGATATTCTTGTGAATAGCAGCAATTTATTTCTGTACACCATCTGTTCACGTCATTATTCTAACAGATAGCCAACTCTCTTGACAGATTCTTAATAGTTTTGGTTGAAACAGAGCAAACAAGCAACCTTTCTGCTGTGTCTACACATGCCCCCTCCTTTTGGAGGGGGCATGTTAATGAGGCAGATCATAAGATGCTAATGAGACACTGGCATGAATATGCAGCACATCATTAGCATAATGGTGTCTGTGTGCAATTCAAAAGTGTGGCTTTCAGAATGCACACCACTCGTATAGATAGGGGCCTTTCAAAAGGATCCCCATGACTTTGAAAGCCCTTCTTCCTAAAACCAAATGGGAAGAAGGGGTTTTCAAAGTCAGGGAGTCCTTTCAAAAGGCCCCTGTTTACATGAGCAGCATGAGTTCTGAAAGCAGCGCTTTTGAATCGTGCACAGCCACCATGATACAAATGAGGTGCTGCATATTCATGTCAGTACCTCATTAGCATCTTTTGAACTGCCTCATTTACTTGCCCCTTTTAAAGGACAAGGCATGTGTAGACACAGACTTTGAGTCATAACTGTTGATTTCTTATCTTAGGTGAATTAGGATTCTGAGTATCTCAGGATGGGAGCTGAAGCATAGATTACATCCAATATTTTAATTTCTTTCATATGCATCTATTCTATGTTATTTCCAGCTTTTTAAAAGGTGTCTTAAAAGATGATACTGCATCTGACATAGGTTTTAAAGACATCCCATAGTTTGGCAGTGGATGAAAAAGCTAGGGGCATTTTTTTTTAAATCTTACTCCTGCTGGATAGAGTTAGAAATTATCATGTATCAAACAGGACAGGTGTTTAATCTCCACATTTTAGTTGAGGGGGTGAATAACCTAGGGCCTAAAAGACACATGTATAGAAGCATGGACAGATATAGCAATGCTACAATCAGGGTAAACATTTGTTGAGCCAAAGAAATAATCTAACCTTGAATATATTCAGTAAGATTCAGAAAATGGGGAAGGGGAGAGAACAAAAGAAAAAAAAATCTATAGTTTCCATGCTGTCTGGAGAATGGAAAGCTTAAGTTAGCCATGTACGAATGATGTACTTGATATGTATTAGTGTTTCCATGTGGCAATGGAGAAGATTTATTAAGGACTCGGTTCAGAGTTTTGTTAAAATCTCCAGCTTTAATAATAGATGGAGGCTAGTACCATATATAATTATGATCACCATGAATTGGCCTGAAAAGATTTAGAAAAGCAATTATAGAACTGCCATGTTCAGCCTTTAAGACAATAGATAGGCCCTTACTGCCAGACTTTGTATTCAAAATACTAGCACTCAACTTTTTATGTATTAATATAGTAATGCACTTCACTTTAACATTAAAGCCACTAAAAACTGAGAGGCCCACATAACATCTATTCAAGAGTCAAGTTCTGTCAAAGATGTCTCCTAAAGCATGGGACTGTCCCCATTACCATTTAAAACTTTGAGTCTGTGCGCATCTGTTTGTTCAATAGGATTATTAAAACCTTTCTGGCTACATCTACATGACAGGGGTTTGTCTGGCAAAAAAGACCTGTTGTCAGAAAAACCTGTGGTGCCTCCACACACAAGATGTGCTTTGGCAAAAGTTTGTCAACAAAACCTGGTACATCTGCCATCAGTGTTATACTGTTCCCCATTCAGGTGCAACACCTCTCTCAACAGCGTTCTGTAGAGAAAACAGCCATGTAGATGCTCTGGGGCCCTTTTGTCGACAGACCAGGCTTCCGGTTCAGCAGGCAGCCCTGTTTGCAGCGCTTCTAGCTGTTTTGTTGAGAGGGGGTGGGCTGTCTCGCTGCTCTCTGTGAACAGAGCAGCTTGCTCTGTCAATCCACTTTTATATGTAGATGCAATCTGTCAACAAAAGTTTTGCCAGGAAATCGCTTCCAACTGTCACTTCTCTTGACAGATGCTTCTCATGTAGATGTAGCCTCTGTGTTAGGAGATGCATTTAATTATTGAAGTCACCATTGTTAAAAAAGTAGTGGATAAAACATAAAGTCATTTTGTGAAAAAAATAAGAAATTGAAGATTTTCTTGTGCAGCCTAAAGTCCTTACATGTGTAAGCAGCAAACATTATATAATCCAAAGGTATGTGTCAGTTCCTGATACACGCTATATAGAAGTGGGAATAAATTCCCAGCATGGGAAGGCATTCTGAAGTAGGCAGAAAGGAAAATTAGCTAAATTAAAAATGAAAAAAAGATATTGAAAAAACAAATTTATTAGTACATGTTGAACCTCTCTAGTCTGGCACTCACTAGTCTGGTAACATGAGTGGTCTGGCATGATTTTATTTAGTTGTTGGTTCACGTCGCTGGGGCTACGTCTACACGTGCACGCTACATCGAAATAGTCTATTTTGATGAATAACGTCTACACATCCTCCAGGGCTGGCAAAGTCGACGTTCAACTTCGACGTTGGGCAGCACCACATCGAAATAGGTGCTGCGAGGGAACGTCTACATGCCCAAGTAGCACACATCGAAATAAGGGTGCCAGGAACAGCTGCAGACAAGGTCACAGGGCAGACTCAACAGCAAGCCACTCCCTTAAAGGGCCCCCTCCCAGACACAGTTGCACTAAACAACACAAGATCCACAGAGCCGACAACTGGTTGCAGACCCTGTGCATGCAGCATGGATCCCCGGCTGCCGCAGCAGCAGCCAGAAGCCCTGGGCTAAGGGCTGCTGCACATGATGACCATAGAGCCCCGCAGGGGCTGGAGAGAGAGCGTCTCTCAACCCCTCAGCTGATGGCCGCCATGGCGGACCCCGCTATTTCGATGGTGCGGGATGCAGATCATCTACACGTGCCCTACTTCGACATTCAACTTCGAAGTAGGGCGCTATTCCCATCCCCTCATGGGGTTAGCGACTTCGACGTCTCACCACCTAACGTTGATTTCAACTTCGAAATAGCGCCCAACAAGTGTAGCCGTGACAGGCGCTATTTCGAAGTTGGCGCCGCTACTTCGAAGTAGTGTGAACGTGTAGACACGGCCTGGGTGGGTGCAAGTTTCTCACAGTCTCATATATTTTGTTTACAGACACCAGTCCTGGCTCTCAGTGTTTGGTGCTGTTATATAGCTGTAATTTACCCCTAAATGTCTTCTAAGAGCCCAGAAAGCAGTGGGAGTTTTGAAAATGCTGCTGAAAAATGTTGACCTCTTTTGGTTTGGCAAACTCTATGGTTTGTCCCTGAGTCAGATACCGAGTGTGCTGGAGTGTGGAGGTTCAACCTGCATCATATAACCAAAAAGCATTTGTTAAACAGTCCAGAACCACACCTTTGACACAGAGAGTGAATGGAGAGGAAGGGTATTTTTATCAGGTAAAACTCAGCCAGCCTCACAGCCCCAAAGACCCAAAGATTACAATTCTGGTGATCACCAATTGTCAATACAATCTTAATAAATTAGTTCAAAAGAATTACCATCCAGTACAGCAGTGATAAAACGACTAAACAAATTATATATTTTACACTGGTACTTCTTCTGTGTGAGTCAAGGAAATAGTAAGTAAAATGATCGTAACACTTCAGTCCAAATGAGAGAGGGGACGTAAAAAGAAGCTATCACATATCAATACCAACAACAACCCAGTATAGAAATACTATATCAGATTTCACAAATGAATACAGAAATTCCATGGGGTAGGATTATTTCATTAATATCTCCAGTTGCAAGGGAGAAGTTTACATATTTTTAAAGAGATTTTTAAACTGAGTGATACTGTCTTCTTGTCATTCTTAATATGGAGCACTGCTGGATTTTTAATAATACACTTGCAGTCCATCTTCCTGCCTACTTGTTTTGCTTGGTTAAAAGATTTCCTCACTGCAAACACGTCACAGTCTCAGTTTTGAAAGAACAGCAGTTTAATTGCTACTTCTCCTCATGACAGCTCCTTTCCCCACTCCACTTGATTTCTGTAATACAAATACCTCAGTGAAAACTTCAGGAACATCACAATGAATGTTCTAAGGTGGATCTCCTGGAGCTGATTTGCAGATAAGGGCCAAGAGTGGCCAGTCTACATTAAAAGAATATCTAGAAGATCAAGCAATTTAGGTAGTAGTTTAGAACAAGTCCAGAGGTTTATTTTCCTGTTTTCTCTCAGCGAGACTCACAATCCTAATGTTAACAGCAACGAAGGGTCCTGTGGCACCTTATAGACTAACAGAAAAGTTTTGAGCATGAGCTTTCGTGAGCACAGACTCACTTCATCAGATGCTGGTCCTAATGTTGCATCTGTGAGTGTCTGTCCATGCCAATTAGCTTTACCTCAACACTTTTGGGCTACGTCTACACTAGCCCCAAACTTCGAAATGGCCACGCAAATGGCCATTTCGAAGTTTACTAATGAAGCGCTGAAATACATATTCAGCGCCTCATTAGCATGCGGGTGGCCGTGGCACTTTGAAATTGACGCGCCTCACCACCGCGTGGCTCTTCCAGACGGGGCTCCTTTTCGAAAGGACCCCGCCTACATGACCAGATGGGAATAAGGGGACTTCGAAGTAGGCGGGGTCCTTTTGAAAAGGAGCCCTGTCGGGACGAGCTGCGTGGTGGTGAGGCGTGTCAAATTCGAAGTGCCGCGGCCGCCCACATGCTAATGAAGCTCTGAATATGCATTTCAGCTCTTCATTAGTAAACTTCGAAATGGCCATTTGCGTGGCCATTTCGAAGTTTTGGGCTAGTGTAGACACGGCCTTGGTAAGGCAGTAGTATTAAAAATAAGCAATGTCATCATCAGACCATTGATTGGTGGCTGGCACAAACAGTGCAACACAGGAGTGCCTACACTTAAATCTACATTTTATTTTAGTTTTAGGCACTTGTAACTGTCTGCAACAAGTTAGTAAAACCCTCCAAAAATCAATAATTACCACGGTCTGGAAAATTAGTTGAATGGTACATGGTACTCCACCAGGGCCATGTCTCCACTTAGGAAAAACTTCGAAATGGCCACGCTAATGGCCAAATCAGAGAATACTAATGAGGTGCTAAAATGAATATTCAGCACCTCATTAGCATGCTGCTGACAGCAGCATTTTGAAGCTGCTACATTTTGCTCACGTGTGGCTTGTCTACATGGTTCCTTTTTGAAAGGACGCTTCAAACAACGAAATCCCCTTATTCCTATCAACTGATAGGGAAAAAGGGATTTCAGTGTTTGCAAGGTTCTTTTGAAAAGGATCCCCATGTAGATGAGCCATGCGTGAGTGGAATGCAGCACTTTTGAAGTGCTGCATCCAGCAACATGTTAATGAGACAATGAATATTCATTTCAGTGCCTCATTAGTATTCTCCAATTTGGACATTATAATGGCCATCTCATTGAAACATATTTCAATTGTAATTGTAAATGGGGACCCCAAATTGAAACACCTCTGAAGAGTACACCTAACGCATTTATTATTAACCTATGTAAAGGGTTAGGGTAATAATAGCATGACAACAATAAAAATATCTATTTAAAGAAAAAAACTTCATAGCTTAAGCAGGAGGTCATTCATTAGACATTCATTAGACAAATCTGTTCTTGCGGAGTTTTCATGTCTTGAGGACCCTGCTTGCTGTTTTGTTTTTTTTTTTTTTGATTCCACTAAAAATGTACCTGATCAATTTTTATAGAGACATTCTTCAGGGAGAACAGAGGGTCCACACTCTTTCTCTTGGCTTCTCACTTTGATACGCTAAGGCTTTTGCAGAGATCTGCGAAGAGCTACTGATTTAATGACTTTTGGCAATACTCATGACAATCAATATTAGAGTTATCAGTTGTGGTCCCAGTTTTCTTCCTGGTTGACCAAGATTTTCCCGTACAATACTCACAGCAACCTGGTATAGTACAACCATCAGCTATTTTCCATCAGGGTCAGAAACCATTTTGTTTATTGAAGTTAGGAGGGCAGCTCCCCTCTGGTTGCTTGGTTGGTTTCAATGATTTCAGATTCAGAGGAAGATGTAATGCTATTTTTTTTGAAGTGGGTGGTCAGCAGTTTGGTGCAATATTTCTCAGGTCTGGATGGTGCAATTTAGGGAATGATGGTTGAGAGTTCCCCATGGACCATTTCAGATCTCAGCAAGATATATCTACCTTACAAGAAAGCACATTGGTGTTCCACCAAATAGACAATGTTATCAAGTAATATTGTCAACACATGAGTTATACAAGCTTTAACTAACTCCCATTAATAACACAAAAGAGGAGGATACAAATGACAATGTTATAGGAATAGGCAACAAATATTAATTAAGAAGAATTTTATGCAATGTTCAGACAGCACAATAGAGGAAACTATTTGGATGGAAATGAAGGGATGTTCTGAATCTGATATTTTTACAGAAGCTTAGGATTTATGAAATGCATTCACATTTAACAATATTTTTTCATTGTACTTTGAACTTATGTGTTTTTTCAAATATTATTCAGTTTGAAGGAAACAATTTTAACAGCACTATATATTTTAGTAAAGAGATCATAATCACAATTGTTCATATGATGCACCATTGTTCTAGACATTTCTTTTATGATACCCAGATATTCCTGTTTGAAAACTTGCCATCAAACCCATCTTTCACTGGAAAATTTATGTTTTGATCAAATGGAATTTTATGTAGAAATACCTGCTTTTCATGGTGAAATTTCAACTTTTTATTAACAAACCTAAAACATCTGAATTTGTTTAAAAATGGGTTTGGGTGAAAACCAAAATTTTTACTCAAATGAAATAAGTTTGAAAATGCCAAAATAGTGTCTTATGGATAATGTCCATGCACTATTTCCCCCTATGTGCAAAGATTCCTGGCTGGACAACATATGTTATAATACACCATCAGTGATGGACGATGATGGTTCAGGAAGAGAAAAAGAAAACAGTGCATCTTGGGAGATGTAGTTTGGTCAATGAGCATAGAAGATAATAGAGAAATAAGGTCTTCAAACTACAACTCTGAAGAGGCACTGTGAGGGCTTTGAAAATTGGAAGGTTTTGAATAAAATCAGTTTAATTTTTTTTTTTTTTTTTGCAAAAAGTATTTGTCTATGGGAATTCCCTTCCTAATGTTTTATTAAGCTTTATATCCTATGGAGCCCACAGAGTTGCCGTATCATTGGACAAGGTGGGGATGGTGGCTCCATGCTCCTGGAAAAGTATTGCACTTCAGGCCAAAGAGCTGGGGCTAGGAGCAGCTAGATCTCTGAGCTGCCTTCAACACTCCACACTGTTTCCCTCCAGTCCCCAGCCAGCCCTGAAAGCTGCCTGGAGTGAACCATGCAGCAATCTGACAGCAATTTAAAGGGCCTGGGCCTCTGTCCATGTCCACTCTTGTAGTAGCAGCAGTGGCAGCTGGGTGCCCCAGGCCCTTTTTAATTGACAGGCCCTGGGGCAGCTGCCTCCTTTTCCTCCCTTTATTGGCACTTCTGTCTATACCTAATCAGTGGAATGAGTATTAAATGGAATAAATAGTGATTGGAGTAAAGCAAAAGCTCCATAGCTTTTCTTTTGCTTATTCAGATGGTTATAACTGAGTTAAAAAAACAAAACAAAAACAAAAACAACACCTCATCCCCTAAAAGTAACATGTGTTGCTAATGCATCAGAAGCTGGCGGGAGTAACAACAGTGACCACTTTTTGAATATATCATTTTCTTTTGAATGAATATTGTGCAGCAAAAAAATGTCCCATAAAATATTGTGGTTTTTGAATTTTTAAATATGGTCACTAAATATATTAGAGTTAGAGGAACCCCATCTGTAAGCATCCTGCAAGATAGGTTGTATGTGTACCACATCTATTCATAAGAACTATTCTCTCTCTTTCTCTCCTTGTTTTCTCAGACTGTGTGCTTTTCACTCAACTGGATCTTTTACAATATTTTACTTCCTCTTTTTCCTTCCATCCCCTCCAAAACAGAAACAAGCACAGCAAGGTTCAAGTCAAACTTCCTAACCCAGAATGCTTAAATGGGTTTTAAATGAGGCAAAATGAGTACTCACAATATCTAACTTCCAGTTCATAAGAAAAAAAAAATTATGAACAGCTGTAAAAGTCCGACAGCCAAACAATTTTCAGAGTGGTATTTTGTGTTTAAAAAGATGGTATAGAACTGACAATTAGTAACTCTTGTTTATTTGGCAAGTTTAATTCTATTTTGGTTCAAATTGAAGAAAGCCTATAACAGGAACTATGTATGAGAAGCAATTCAGGAGACAAATATGCTGTTCTCACAGATCTGAAATAGCAGCATTTAGGGTTCAAATGTCTGGATTAAATAGCTTAACATTTTAATAGTAATTTGAGAAAAAACTCAGAGGAATTTGCAAAAGTGTAAAAGAAGTTAATGAGAAGAAAGAGTTGCAAAATATAATTCACACCATCTGGGACTCCTACACAGCACTGTCAGTTAGATTCAAAATAATTTGTTTCAGATACTGAAAATGATTGTGAAAGGTGCCAAATTAGCAGCAATGTTCCCTCTAATTTTTAGCGTCCAAGTGCAGAATAAATTTTATTATGTGCGCTGAGGAATGTGTCTATGTGCACCCCCAGTTGAAACACATGTTGCTGACTCTGGGCACTGTTGGCTTTCTGCTAAACATCTGGGCAGCATTTGAATCTCTCCTTGGCGGCTATCAAAGCGTGCAGCCTTCAGGGAACACTGATTGGCAGCACTCTTAGGCTATGTCTAGGTTATAGGTATTTGTCGGCAGAAGTTTATGTCAGAAGATACCTTATGACAAAATTCCTTTCAACAGATCGTGTCCAGAACACAAGGCAGATCAAAAGAACAATCAACTCTGTTGACAGAGAGCTGCTGGACTGCCCAGCTGCTCTACCAGCAAAAGAGCTACCCACAACCACAGCAGACAGGATAGCAGGTCACCATTTCCTTCTGGGAGTTCCAGCAAGTCGCACCCTTAAAGGGACCCCCACCAGACACCTGTTTCCTGCCTATGCTATGGGCATGCCTACTTCTTTGAGGGACAGCACAGCTCAAGCAGGGTTTCACATTTTTCTGGGAGACACAGCTCATTCCAGGGACACATGCTGCCAGAGTAGCCCCAAAGCCTATGCTGGCCTCACACAGAGATGCTACAGCAGCTGCTGCACTTTCTAAGGGTTGTCCTCCTCTTTCTTATAGAGGACAAGCCCTAGACCACCTGTGAAGACCTTGCTATGGCTTCAGGACAATCACACCTGCACCCACCATGCCCCCAGGTCCACAGATGGATCTGGAAGAAGTGCACCAGTTCCAACTGGTGGGACCAGCTGGTCTCGGACAAGTGAGATGACCAGCAGTGGCTCCAGAACATCTACATTCTGAAGGCCACCTTCCTTGAGCTCTGTGCCTGGCTCAACCCTGCCCTCTGGAGACAGGACACCTGGATTTGGTCATTCCTGTGGAAAAATGGGTTGCAGTTGCTCTCTGGAAGCTTGCCATTCTTGACAGCTACCTCTTGGTGGGCAACCAGTTCAGCATGGGAAAGCCCAACATCAGGGCCCTCCTCATGGAAGTAAGGCACTCTCATGCTGTCACTCCTTCATGGGTGGGGGGCATCCCACCCAAGAGGAACCCCCAGGTAGATGGGTCAGGAGTGCAAGGGGAAGGGTTCAGGTAGGGGGAAACCCCATCCCCAGGGGGCCATGCCAGCCCACCCTCGCACAGCCCTGCTGCCAGATGGATGGCCTCATGGGAGGGGCTGGAGAGCTTGGGGGGTGGGAGAGGGACAGGGACCCTCCAGGGCCTAGGGAGTCCCTCCTTCAGTCTCTGACATGTGTTTGGTCCCCTCCCTCTCCTGGTCATGACAGCTGTCAACACCATACTGCTGTGCAGGGTAATTTGTATGGGAAACATGGACAAAATCATGGCCAGATTCACCACCCAGGAGCTCCCAAACTGAATTGGGGCTACCAATGGGACCCCACATCCCAATTTGTGACCTGAAGCATAGCATAGATAAGTACATCAACCTGAAGGGATACTTCTCAATGGTGCTGTAGGCTTCAGCTGATCACTGTGGCCAATTCACACACATTTATGCAGATGGGGGGTGATGACCATGTGTTCTGTAACTACAGCCTGTGACGGAGGCTAGAGGCAGGCCTATTCATCTGCCCCACCATGAATTAGCAGTTGGGGATGTTCAGATGCCACTTTGAATCACGGGGGATGCAACCTATCCCCTCATGCCCTGGCTCATGAAATCCTACTTCAGCCAGCTGGACCTCCATCAGGAACTGTTTAGTGCCCATCTCAATGGGGCCAGGATTCAGGCCAAGTGTGCCTTCAGCTGCCTCAAGGCACATTTTAGGCTCCTACTCATTCACCTGAATGTGGGGAAACACAACGTGCACCAGATTGTGATGGCATGTTGTGCCCTGCACAACATTGTGGAGGTATAGGGGAGGCTTTCCTCCAGAGGTCGTGGGAAGGACACTGACCATGTGTATGAGAAACCAGGCCCAGCTGCCATGAGCCAGGCCCATCAGGATGGGGTGCAGATTGGAAGGCACTGAGGGAGAGTTTCTACCACAAACCCAAGAATCTCTCCCCAGGACTTCACCATCGGAGGCCTCAGGCACACAACCCTACCCTGTGCCCACCATGACTTCTCCCTTTACCCCCTCACTCCTCACACACCCCTGTTCAATAAAGAGGGTGTGGGTGTGGTGAATAAATTAATGTTTCAATTAAACAAGGAAAAACATAGTGAAAGGTAATGTAATAATAAAAAAAAGCTATTTATAATTCATTCTATTTACAGCGAAGGGCTTGAGACAAGGGGTGAGGGCATCAGAACTTGGATTGGGGGCTTGGTACAGGGGTTGCAAAAGCTTCAAAACATTGATGGGGTGAGGGGCCACGAGCCCTCCAGCCACAGGCTATGGGGCCCTCATCAGGGCTGGGTTGGGACTGGGACCAGGGGAAGGTACAGAGGAGGTGGAATTGTGGTAGGGTCTGGATAGGCAAGGGAATTGGGTGGAACCTGCAGAATGAGGGGCTTGGGAGGCAGGGGGTGGGCATTTTCCTCAGCCCCGGAGCATGTCCAGGATACACTGTGGGAGGCAGGGTGGCAGAGAGGAAAGGGGTGAGGACGTTGGAGCAGCAGGAGTGGGGTTAGCATCTGAGGGCAGCTGGGCCATCATGTCCCCATAAAACAGCAGTGGAGGTGTCAGAGAAGGGCATGAGTTGGTCTGAGGCCCACGACCACCCATACTCAGCAGCACACAGCCGCCCCTCCATGTTGTGCACCATCAGCTGAAGGGCAGCATTATGGTCCCAGTGGATGTCCTCATAAGTGCACCAACAGCCCCTTCAGCTGCAGGCACACTCTGGTGGTGAGGTGAGGGTGGCTCATCCTGGTGGTGAAGTAAAGAAGGTGCAGGCCAGATTAAGGAAGACAAGGATGAAAGATGGTGAGTCATTTATGCAATGCAGCCCCTGAGGCCATGTGCCCCCACCATGAGCACTGATGAACGTGCCCCAGGCCAAAGGACAGGGATGTCCCAGGATATCAGCCATGTGTGGCCTTCATAGTGGGCCCTGCCTCACTGGGGATCTGTTGTGGCTCTGGAACCATGCTGATCACTGCCACCCCTGTCTCAAAGGGTCCCTCACGGGTGGTGGGTGAGCTAGAAACTGCCTGGCCCTCCCTGAGGCCCATTCATACAACTGCTTCTCAAAGCTCTGACAGCAGGAGCAGGTTCTGCCTCTTGCCTACAGGCATGCCTGCATGCCAAGTGCCATACTTGTAGGAATGCCTGGGGTCGGGCAGCACCCTTGTGGCTAGCTTGATTCCAGCAGTGGCAGATTCTGGGAGTCTGGCCTCCCGTGAGGCTGTAGGCTGATATGCATGCCCAGAGGATGTTTGCTAGGTCCACATTACCTTGCATATGGTTCCATGTGCCAGGTCTGCAGTGCAATATCCCACCTGAGCCAGCCAGGCAACTCTTGCAGCAGGAAACATCTGCACCACCCTCCCACACCCTGAGGTGAATGACACATAGTGTACTCACCAGAGGGACCTTCTCCCATTTCTGACAAAGCCCAGGAAGCAGTCTGGCTGTCGGGACTGGATCTAATACAATATAGAGGCTGCTGCTGGCCTCTGACTCCGGTTGCAGCTCTTGCTCTGACTATGGCAGGAGTTGGGGTTTGGGGATCTCTTCCTCCTCTTTGGCTTCCACTGAAGTGGAGGGGCCTTGAGCTCCATGTCTATGCTGTGGCATGGCAAGGACATGTCCCTGCCCCCAGGATGCTGTGAAGCTCCTGGTAATAGGTGCAGGTTGCTGTTCCTTCCATGGAGTGTCCCAGGCCTTGACGTTGTCCTGAAGCAGTTATTTTACGTTTGCCCAGACTAGCTGCATGGTTCATGGGGGAGGGGTAGCCCCGTTCAGCCAGGGCTGTAGCCATCAGGGTATATATGGGGGCACTGTAGCACTTTGCTTTGGGGTTATGGAGGGTCTCTTCCTCCCCACATAAATCCAACAGGGCCTGGACTTTGGCCCTGGTCCAGGAGGGACCCACCTCTTGCTGCAGCAAAACTTCTGTCGACAGATCATGTCCAGACCACAAGGTGGATCAAAAGAATGATCTGGACTGTGTGGATGCTCTATTGGCAAAACAGCTGCCCAGAATGCCAGCAGACAGGGTCACAGGTCACCAGTTCCTTTTGAGAGCCCTGGACAGATGTGCCCCTTAAGGGGACCTCCCCCCCTAGACTCACATGCCCTGCCTCTGCTGTGGAAGTGCCTACCTCCTTCAGTGACAGCAGAGCTAGCATAGATCATGGTGAGCAACACAGCTGGTCACAAGTTGCCACATAGCCAGAACTGCCCCTGGGGTTACAGTGGCCCCACACTTATATTCACATCTGCATTCTCCCCTGACCCCACCAGCCCACAGGCAGTTCTGACTGGTGGAACTGGCTGGTAATGGGGTAGTGGGTTGACCAGCACTGGCTCCAGAACTTTAGAATGCAGAAGACCACTTTACTGGAGCTCTGTGCCTGGTTCACCCCTACCCTCTGGAGACAGGACATCCAGCTGTGGCCCACCTTCTCCGTGCACAAGTGGGTCACATTTGCTCTCTAGAGTCTCATCACGCCTGACAACTAGCACTCGGTGGGCAACCAGTTTGACATGGGGAAGTCCACTGTTGGGGCCTTCCTCATGGAGGTAACACACTCAACATGCTCTCGGGATTGCAGTCCCTGCATGGGGGTGGAGGGTGTGTCCCACCAAACGGGCATCCTCAGGAAGTGGGGTTTAGAGTTTAAGGGGTGGGGTGAGGGGGAAGCCCCATCCTCTGGGGGCCATACTGTCCCACCCTTGCACAACCCTGCCTCGAAGGGTGGATCCTGGAGAGCTCAGGGGCGTGGGTCTGGGAGGGGGTTGAGTCCCAGGAACTCCCTCCCTCAAGCCCTGGTTGACCACAATGGACAGTTCAAGGACATTTGCATCAGGTGTAAATCCTACTGTAGTTATACATAATCTTCAAATAATACGTTTAATTCATGGATGATTATTCAGCCACTCTGACATCAGAGACCTCTATTCTGCAGAATGTGTATCATAGATCAAAACTGCACTTCAGAGTGTGGATAGATAACAGTTCAAAATTTATTTCCAATTTGATGATTTAGAGTTTTGGCCAGTATCAGTCAGAATGATTTATTCACCACTTGTTCCCAATTTTCCAGGCCCCATAATGAAAAGGAGCTAGAAGATTGTAGGAGACATTGACAATGGTATAGAAAGATTAATGATTGAGGGAAGTGTTGAAAATGTTGAAAGTCTTCAAGAGTCATGCTGAGTTAACAACTCACTCTTACCTCTGCCTGCAGTTTCTTTGCCTCCTTTCATTCCCATCTCAGCCTAGACATGAATTTAGCTGTCATAACCCCCTGAAGTTTCCATAAACTGTGGATGAGCACTCATGTTAAAGTAATTTCTTCTAAACTTTCCAGATCCTGGGTTAAACCCAGACAGCTGTGAAGTTTGACCTCAAAACCTATTCTATAGAAGTATTCCTACTATAAAAAACAATGCAGAGGAAAATTGGAAATTGTTGGTGACTCTTTCATACTGGGGTCAGCCAGCAGCAGCAATTCCATGAAAGTTGCTAATGATTCACTTTGAGGGACAGAGAAAATGTTATTGCCTGCAAACTGTGTTACCATAAATCAATACAGAAAAAAAAATCTTAAGGAAAAAGATTTTGATGAAAAACTACCGAATATCACTTTTCCTTGGTAGCAAGTTTTAAGTTACCAAAAACAATATTCTGATATATACTATGTGTGTTTTCTTGCACAGAAGTTTGAGCTCCCAATTCATATGTGACTGATGAAGCACTCTGATATCCCAGGAGGGCCATTTCCTGGCAAACATTCAAGGGAAAAAACATTCTAACTGTACATCCAATGTTCCTTGGTTCTCATCCAGTCATTCATTCTCCTTTCTCTTGTCCACCTGAAATCACAGGGTTCACCTGTCATAACTCTCTGAAGGGTTATGCATTCTCTCTCAGTCATGTTCTTTGTCCACTACTCAATTACTTTACCTCCCCTTTCTGTGGGTTTCTTCTCTTTACTCCTCCACCATTCCTACCCTTTTATTCTTCCAAATCGTTGTCTTTCATTCTGCCACTTATAGGCCACATCCTTGCATGGTCTTCCACTGCCTCCAACTTCATACCATATCATGTCCTTAGGCAGCTTCGAATAGGTTTCTCTCCAACATCTGCCCCAGATCAATAGGGGTTCCCAGCCATAGTCTTTCCAACTGTCAGAGTCTCTACCTGCCTACAGTTCCAATTCAGCTTTCATCCTAGCTGTCATCCAGTTCAAGAGAAAGGTGAACCTTGTGAATACTTCTTAAGTTAGAAAGGGCTCCTCAGAGCTGACACTCCTCGTATGTCAGGCTGGCAGAAATTGTGAGAAGCACATAGACCCAGAACCTCAAATACATTAATTTCAACAGGAGGTAAGCACATAAGCGCTTGAATAAATAAGGAATGGGATGGGTCTTGTGTCTTTATATAACTTTGTCCTGTGGCATGTGTACATTTTTCTCCAAAGCTGTTCTGACAACCTTTGCATTTTTAACATTATTTTAGTGAAATTCAAAGTGGAATGAAAAGGACCATCAGTGGCTGTCCCACACACTAGCTGTACACTTCAATTCTTTGAAAAGATGTTCATTGAAAAGATCAGAAATACTAGTTAACATGTTCTTTTCTGTGCTCTTAATCCAGAACTTCAGTGCTGATGATACTACCTGAGAGCTAACAGGGAAACAGATATAAATTATCGTGCAAGTTACCTCTTCAAAGGCTGGAGAATTTGCATATGACATATGTCTGTTCTATTTCAGTCTGTACCTGAGTCAGCACATTGGACTTTACGTTTTCTGGAATGGAAAATTATCATGACCCACATCTTCCCCACCAGCTATAATTGTTTATTTTTATTATGTTAGTAGCTCCATACATTTGCATTTTATTTTACAGAGATTTTTATAACAATGTTTCTCTGCCCCAGGTAAAGAAGACTGTTATAGTTCAGCACCTGGAAGCCCATGGCTGTAGAGTCATGAGAGGCTGAAAATACTTCTTTCTCTCTTCACTATTAGTGTAGCCGTGGGGTCTGTGGTTCTACGTATACTTCTGCTAGTTGTCTTTTTTTCCCTCTGCTGCCTGGTGCCAGCTGCTGCTCCCCTACACCATGTGGCAGCTATGCTGTGCGTGGAGGTGGTGCTTATATGATAGGACAAGAACCTTCTTTTCTGCCATTTATATTTTGTCCTGACTCAGATATCCCCTCCCTTCTCTCTCCCTGCAGGCACCACACAGTCTGGAACTTTCCAGTGCTCAGCTGCATCATGTGGCTTGATCCTTGAATCAATAAAAGGATATGCTCTGCAACATGCTGGGCCTCTTGTGCGCAGTGAGGGTCCTGTAGCCAGCTGGAGGAAGTCTCCCTCTGTGGGTAGGATATTGGGGGGCTGGCTCCTATTCAAAGGCCTTGAAGCCACCCTGGGAAGTCTCCCTCAGCCTACACTTTTTTTGGTCAACAGAAGAAGATACATTGTCACAAGAGTGGCTGTCCTTTCAGAGCAATTTTTTGTATGGGCTTTATTCAAAGGCCAGGAGACTGGTTATAGTCAGGGGTCTTTTATCTACACGGGGGAAGTCTCCTTCAGTGGTCACAATTTTCAGGAGCTGGCTACAGTTGGGGGTCTTTGAGCCATCAAGGGGAGTGTTCTTTGGTGGACACAATTTTCTGACACTTGGTTAACATGGCAGGGGAATGAGGTAAATGAAATGTAGGAAATTAAATATGGGAAGATATTGTCAGATACCCACAGCCACTTGCGGGGCATTTTTTTTTCCATGCTGTACCAGTGAAAATACCCAGAATGCCATGGGGCTCAGGGAACTGTGGCATAGGTTCCCACAGTACACTGCTGCAACAGTCGATTTTGGTGACTTCCGTGTGGCAGCAATACGTTGATTTTGTGGATAGTCTGTGGGAAGGTAAAGGTGCTCAAAACTGAATTGATAAAACCCAACATTAATAAATTGATTTTCATAAAATCGATTTTAGTCCACAGTGTAGATGCAGCCACATTGTCTTGCATCAATTTGTTAGTTTTCATGTTCCCTTCATTGCACTGCCTTTGTTTAAATTTATTTTCTGTTTTTTTTAATTTTATTTTATTTTTTTATTTTCTGGTTTATAGATAGAAGGAAAATTTATAGATAAAGGCAAATTTGCCTTTATGGAACATGGAGGGTTACTTTCCTAGATCACATTTGTAAAGAGACAATTTGTTTGGTGTAGCTGTATTGGTCTGAGGATATTAGAGAGACAAGTTGAGTGAAGTTACATCTTTTATTGGACGAACATTGGCTGATGAGAAATACAAGCTTTAAAGTTCTTCAGATCTTCGTGTAAGCTCACAAGCTCATCTTTTTCCTCAACAGAAATTGTTCTAGTAAAACATTATATCACCCATCTTGTCTCACTCAGGCTTTGAGCAGACAGGAACTAGGAAATAGAAGAGAAGATAGCAAAGCAGCTGAGATGAGTGAAGCTAAAGTGGGCAGTGTTAATTTGCAGTTTGGCAGGACAGTAATGTACTAGCACAAGCTTCAGATAACTTTATTACAGTTATTACAGAAACAAGAGCTTTTCCACTCTTCATTCACTGCTGCCTGTTCAGACATTTTCACCTACGATACTTTTTTTGCTCATGTGCTTTACACATTCTCCCAGTAGCAGTGATGGATCCATTAGTTTAATAATTATCAATGCACTTGTGAGCCAGGAATTAAAAAGAACAAATAGAAGTAAACACAATGGGATTGTAAAACAGATACTGATGCATATTTCTTCATTTTTTTCTAAGAATAACTTATCTGTTGAGTATTAGATCCCCTGTAACTCTCCTAAATAAAGAATTTCCCTATTTTGGGAACTTTTTTCTCAGGATGCCTTTCTGTAGATTGCCCTTTTACTTTGCAAGAGGAAAGCATCGGTGGCTCTCTGTAGCCATTTTGCAGCTGCCCTTGACTTGTTAGTATGTATTTCTCCTTCACCTGGGGAAGTATCCTTAAGATTGTTATCTTTTCCTTTTACTGTTCCTTTGGAGATAATACATTTTTATAGGGTGAAGTTATTGATGATTCAAATGAGCTTGTGGGAGCATTTGTGCATTGTTTGTTGTCAGAAGTATGGGAGAATCAGGTTGGTATAATTTTAGTCAGTTGCACTAGAATTACCTGTGGAACTACAACTGCAGTTCTCCCATGTGTCACCCATACTAAATCTCCAAGGTTTTATTTTTAACCTGGAGGTATTTTTGATTGGTAAAAAGTCATGTTATTCTGAATGTTTCATCTAGACATGGGGCTGGGTTTTTATTACATGGCTTTATCAAGGGTGAGATAAATCTGTTTTAGTTATATGGGAAATGTATTTTATTACAACAACGTCTTCCAAACTGAGGGGATAATAACAATTCCTGTAATTTTAACACTTTGCTACTCTTTGGATATAGAACCTGTAGTCATTCTTTACAGTACATACCATTTTAGAAGATTCTACTATTCCTACTAGAATACCCTGTTCTTTTCCTCTGTTGTTGTGTATGTTTTGGTAAGTTTTATGTTTCTGATCATGAACATAATTCTTGTGCAGAAGTCACCTTAAAGGAAAGAAGTAAAGGAACATAGGAAATGTGGTAGCAGTTCAGCCAAGTGGTCTGTCTAGTTCACTCTCCTGTATCTGATAGTGACTGATGCATCAGAAACCCTACCCTGGACATTTATGGAATAATCAGTGCATACAGGAAACTTTTTCCTAACCCCGCACATTCAGTGACCAATGATTTGTGTTTAGACATGCAGGTTTGTGTAGCAGTTGTGGGGAGACAGCAGTGAAATCTACAATGTGTGATTTTTCACTATTTCAGAAATTGTAGTAGATGCAGTATCACTACCCTGTCTCTATTTTGGTTTCTAGCATGAGTAAGCATAATGGCAGCAGCTAATTCTCCTGGCTTCTTATTATGTACCAAGTTGTTTTTCCCTCTTTGATAAGCAGCTGATAAGTTGCTGATTTCAAAAACTAGTCTCTAGAGTACATGACCATATTGTATACAGCACACGCATTGTTAACAAATTGCAGTTATAATTATAGCTTCTGCTTATTTAAGAAATGTATCCACATTTAGTTTTAGTAGCGGTCTTAGGTCAGACATATATAAAAGTGCTAGGTCATCAAAAGAATAAATGGTGGATCACAGAGATCTCAGGCATAGATTGTGTCAAAATGAGTTTTAGAAACAAAGGCCATGTCTAATCCAGTGATAAAAAAAAATTGTTTTAAAATACGAAGGGTTATTCTTGAGGGTGGGGTGGGGAGATGGAGGGGGGGTTAAGATTTTAAAATTATTCTGGTCAGAGAAAGTTTGTTTTTAAAAGCAATGTGTTAGTTGGTCATGATCAGCTCAACAGGTGGAGCTAAAATGTAGCGCTGGTGAAGCAACTGCTGCTTCCATAGCCGTGGAAAAGAGAGCCACCACAAATATAAGAAACATCTTCCCTTAAGTTACAGCCATCTTAATATGCCTTCCTCTGAACACAGAACTTCATAAAAAGCCACTCGAAAAAAAGGGGAATCTCTATTTGATGCTGATGAGTTGTGGTGGGTTGAGTGTAAGAGATTTGTCTAAAGTGGTTGGTAAGCTAGCATGTTTTATATAGTTAGAACTCCACCTAAAACATTCTCAGAAATTAAGCATAACAGAAGCATCACAGCAGCTTATCTCAAGCTGCCTAAAACAGCAGCCATTTGGGCAATGGTGGTGATTGTTGCTAGAAGCACGTGCCATTTTCATTCTTTTTTTAGGCATAAATCATTTAAAAATCTAAGTGGTGTAGACTGGCAAGAGTCTGTAGTGCTGACACTGCTCACTTGATCTAGAGGTGCTGTTTTTTTGCTTTCTACTTGGAAATCTCTCATTCTCTGTTATCCGTATAGTAAATGCAGGGACCTAATCTGCAAAAGATTCTCATCTGATTAGGCTTTGCCAATAATGCCTCTCACCTCACAAGACTGGACGTTCATAGGCAAGTGCCTGGAATCTATGAGGTGGCTCTCTGAGTCCCTCTTCAGGTACTACTGCCAGTCCCATAGGTCAGTTGTGTTCTGATTTTTATTGTGGTTTCATTGGCTGGATGGTCACTGCTGTTGTTTCTACCTATCTCTTTTCCCTTGTGAATTCTCAGCACACAAAAGTAAACCCCTAATTTCCAATGTTTTTTTTTCACTCTATCTTAGCAGCACCTGAAACCTTTCTTGCTTTCTGACTTCATTTTTATTGACTGTTTAAATGTACAGTGCTACATAGGATGCAATTTGAGGACAATGTATGCACGGTAAGGGAAACACACATAATGTAATACAGAATGTAAGTGAAATGACTGGAAGAACCCTCAAGAATGTAGTGATTAGAGGGAGACTCTCAACCTGAGGCTTTCTGACCCATTTGCCAATTGGGGTTTAATGTTACCGTTTCTGATGTTTGTCCAGCTCTAATATCTTCCAAAATAACTTCACTTTATTGCTAGTCCAAGTTTGGTCCAGAGTTCATGTATCTATAATACAAAAATAAAGCACTACACACCGCGAAATTGGTTATGTTTCTTCTGCATCTCCGTAAATCCTCTGCTTCATGAACACAATGAAATAGGATGGTAGTCTGGAGCTAAGCACAGCCTAAGGGCCTGTCTTTTCACTCAGATGCATGTGAATATCTTCTGTTGATTCCAGTGTGATCAGTCTGTGCTCATCCATGCACAAAAGTTGGCCCTGAATGTCAGATCTAACGACAGAATCTTTAAAGGGCATATTTGATGGCTGCAACAATGATAACTGGGGTCCCACTGCTAAAGGCAGTGTAAGTTAGTCGAGTTCATCAACTAACCCTGAGTTAATAACAAAGAGGAAGCCATGCTAGTCTATACACTATCAAAACAAAAAGCAGTCAAGTAGCACTTTAAAGACTAGCAAAATCTGTTCTGGTCTGGCTATGGTCTGAAGAAGTCTGTCCCACGAAAGCTCACCTAATAAACTATTTTGCTAGTCTTTAAAGTGCTACTTGACTGCTTTTTGGTTTAACCCTGAGTTATAATGACTTGTTCAGACTTGTGGTTCTCCAATATTGTTCCTTTTGTATCATTACGGAAGTAACTGGGGAAAGAAAACTAAAACATTGAGGCTAGTATATATAGATAGATGCAATCAAAGTGGGTCAACTTATTACTCAGAAAGTAGATCTAGGGCAGGAGACTTAAACCTACAGCCCCGCAGGTGCATGTGGGTCTTTAAGGACTCTATGATTACAAAATAAACAAGAAAACAAAACAAAACCCTCCTGATTATTTTTGATAAACTGTGAACATCTAAAAACCCAAAAATGAACAACTCATATCTAAATAGCAAACAACGTTATCTCAAAACATTGGACAACTTTGCCTCACGTCCTCCAGAGAGAGAGAAGGCATGGGCGTGAAAGTCAGGATGACAGAGGTACATGTGTAAAGTGTGAGGAAATAGAATATGTAAAAAGTTTGTGAACATCTGCAGAAAACATGTATCACATTACACATCGTTATGTGTGCACTGTTCTTAAAATAGGGGTTACAAAAAGTATGGTTTGAAGTTATTTGTTAAGGACCGTCTCATATTCACATATATTGATACCCTTGAATTGCTAATTTTTGTACCAACTTGGAAAAAAATGGCTCTTCTTACTATTTTTGTTGCTGACCCCTGATGTAGAGCAAAATGAAGCAGGCCACAGTAATAATGGAATTTCACTCACCACACAACACGTCATTGCTAAAGAATTGCACTGCCAGCCTGTGATTCTTGGGTAGCACTGGAAGTGTTGTCTTTAAACCTTTAAAGACCTAAATGCCTTCACAAAGAATTACCTGAGACATATTCTTTACTATGTCATTTTTTCTGTAGATATCAGCAGGACTTGAGCTGGAGTCACACCTTATCTGGGATGGTTGCTGGCCATGTGCTATTTGTAATGGCACCTTAGCTCTGGAGTTCTCTCCCCACTCCTTAATCATAATTTTTTCCATCATCTTGACAATCTGTGGAGCTCATTCCTTTTCTTCAGGGATTTAGAGAAGAGCGAGACATACAGGTGGGAAGGTGGGTATTTGTGTTTTGTCAGATGGTTGATGTTTATCAGATTGTTTGCTGTCAGCACTTTTGATTTTAAATACTATTTTAATATTACAAATTGTAATGGTATTAAGAACATGAAACTGGATGTTTACTGATGCCTTCATAAATTAATATATTAAAACTGAACTCTGTCTCATAGGCCTTATGCTTCTAATAACTTACAGACACTTCCTATAGTTTGTGATTTTGGAGCAGAAGGCCTGAGATGTGTACCTCCTGTTGCTAGAGATTTTAAATGTCCATAATTTGCTGTGATATCCTGGATGAGTGCAAATTTATTATATCTTCTGTACAGGTGAAAATAAGCCAGTGCACAGCTCCAGGAAGAAGGAGCTAGCTGGCTGGGGCACCCCACTGCAAGAGGCAACAGAGCACTCTCACAGCCCGTCTCCTGAGGTTGCTCTGCAGCGTACCACACGAAGCAGTAGGCAGCCATGCAGATTAAATGGGCCATTTGGAGGCACACCCCCATTCCTGCCCCAGCCCTTCTTCCCTCCCCCAGGTACCATTCCTGAGGGAAGATGGGGTGGAGGGTGTGAAGCCCTCTGCCTCTTGAGATTCGGACCAGGACAACATTTGCTGTTGTTCCCTTTCCAGCCATTGTCAGGGAGTCAGAGGAAAGCACGCAGTGTGCCTGCGCTCCCCTCCCTGGCTGGGAAGTGAAGGGGGCAGAGGAGAGAGCAACCCATTGCGAGCTTTCCTTATGCTCCCTGACATGGTGAAGAGGAACAACAAGCAGCACCCCGGAATGAATCTCAAGGAGAGTGAGGGGGACATCAGTTCCCTGCCCTCCCTATAGAGCCCCTGAAGTCCCCAGCCGCTTGCCCAGAGCCCCTTCTCACACTCCCCGACCCTGACTCCTGCACCCCCACACCCATCCCCCCATCCCCTGCTTTGAGACTCCCACGCCCCTGCCTTTAGTTTGACCCCATGCTGCCCTGAGGGGAAGGAGGGGAAGAATGTGATACAATTGCACCTGTAATAGTTAAGTTACGTTAATCTGTGCTTTTGAAGGACAATTTGGTAACCTTAGTAAAACCTGAGCTACTGAAACTCTTTGGGCAAATGTTCCCTCTTCATACTGCAAAGAAGTGCTTAGAAATAAATGCCTGAAAATTGTAGTTGCATTTAAGGAACACAACCCTCAAACCCTAACACTTTAAAAAGGACTTTGGGGCTGTAATTTTTAGATGTTTCCTCACCTTGCTGCCTGAGGTTTTCCTTGGATTTAAGGACAGAGATTTTATTTTGAACTTTTCTTGTATGCTCTTCATTGTGGACTGTCCTGATCTGCCCCTTTTATAAGTAACAGTCTCTACATGTATCCTTTATATTTGATTCTTCTCTCAAGTTCTAGGTCACTTGTTGGCTGAACGTGTAATGATTAAAAGGAGTTGGAATATATAGTTTAATAATTGTTTTGCTGATTTGCTCAGTTTGAGGCCAAGCACGGAAAAAAAGTAGCTATAAAGATTATGTCAGGGATTTTTTATCCCTCGGGCATTATCGCCCACGTGGGTCAGGGGTAACAAGACTTGGGCCATTTAATATCATTACAGGTACAGGTTAAACCCAAAAACATATAAGCTGCCATTTGCAGCCCTTGTAATGGCCATTTTGAGTTAGTTGGTTTCCCTGGTAACCCTGAACTCAAACACTTTACACCCCGGATCAAAATCCAGGCCTCCAATTGGTCGGCTCCAGACATGTTTTGATTGGACCCTTAACCCAGGCGTCTAAGTGGGTACCTCGGGAAAAGTTCTCAAAGCTTCCACAGGTTGGAGGACCTGACTGAAAACCGCAAACAAGCTCATACATATTCAAATCACGTCATACATTATTCATAAGAACACCAGATAAAAAGCAGCGCAGCACGGCGCCAGGGGTCCATTCCTTCCAGCTCAGAAGCCTTGTCGAAGAGCTCCAGCTCAGAAGCCTTTTTGAAGAGCTCCTAACAGCTTCCAATACCAGCACCACCCAGCAGGGTCCACCTGCTGTGGCAAGAGAGTGCTGCTATCACTAAAAGAGCATAAAGCAGCTCTGAGGCAGGTCTGGCAAGTGTTGAACTGGCCTTACTCATAGGGTGAGGTACTGCACGCTTGCCACTAGAAGCCCAGAACTTGCTACCACAGAGGCACCATCGATCCCGCCACCTTCACGCAGCCCTAAGGCAGATCGGGTGGGTGCTGAACTGGCCTCACCCATAGGGTGAGGTACTGCACGCTCACCTATAGAAGCCTTAGGGCCTGCCATCACTGCGGCACCTACGATCTCGCCGCCAACACATTCACCTGAGAGAACTTCACTCGTCGAGACACGTAAAATTCCCTGTAGGCCTGAAGCTCACCTCAGGCTTCACCAACCCGTGGTCCTGTGGTCTGCCAAAGGCTGTATAGACTTTTACAGGCCTGAGGTCTGGCCTAAGCCACTAAGATTCCTCCAGGCCACAAAAAACTTCTTGTAAGCCCAAGGCCTGGCCCGGGTCGTGAAAATTACACTGTAATAGTATTGTGGGTGTCGGGTCCCCGCGTTGGGGGGTTTGGGGTCGCTACCCAAATCACGCCCTTCCAGGGCCGAGGGAGGGACGTACCCGAAGGCTCGACCTTTAGGGCCGGGCCTTAACGCCCAGGCTTAAAAACATCAGTGCACACTTGTATTAATAACTTTCACAGTTGAAGTTTGTTTAACTGAATTTAGTTAGTTACTAGATAAGATATTAGTTAAATATTTGGTAGAGGTTCAACCTCCCTGGCACCTTTCTACCCTTGTGTTCTAACCCAAACCTTATCTTTCCATTACCCTCCAAACCCCAGTCAGGAAGGTAACACTTCCCTGGAAGGAGACCCCAGCAGGCAAAGCAGCCCTTGGGTCCCCACTAGGGTGGACAACCATACCACCCAGAGCAATAAGGGAAGGAAAGGTATATTAACCTGTCCCTGCTCGGAACTGAAGAAACAAATTAAATTCCCTAAGCCTTTTTCCTTTTCCCTCTTCTTTAACTGCCCTCTTTGTTTCTCAACTGAATAGAAAATACTGTACAGGTCTACCTCATGGAGTTCCTGAATATAATAGTTGTAAGTGTTTAAGTAATGTATTGCAACAGCATCTTAGTATAATAGCAATGGTAGTCACTAGTTTGTAAGAAATTGTTTATTGTATTACACTTGTTGTGTGCCTTACTGTTTGTTCAGTTAACTTGTTACTAAACTCTGTTATTATTTGCACCAGCATCAGCCGTCCTCCTCTTCTCGTCTCATCCTCTTCCCTCAGGGCCTGTGCGCAATCCCCCGGGGCCCCCTGCCGGAGGTGGGTGGGGTTGGTCTGTGGAGGGGCGAGGTGACCTTCACTCGTCACCTGGTCTCCACCGCTCCCTCCTTCTCCTCGTCTCGAGCCCCTTGAGGGTCCGGACAGCCTACTGGTATGGGGTCAGCAAGGCCTGCTTTGGCCCGCAACTTTGCCCGCACTGACAGAGTAGACGAGAGTTCCCAAACTTTTACCTGGCTTGGTCTATAGCTCAGGGATGATGTATCCCACAGCCTACATGAGCCTGCTATTCTGCTTTCTCCCATGGTCTGTGGAACACCCGTGATCCTCAGTCTAAGAGCCATTGATGTAGAGAGTCATTGAGAGCCATTGAGAGCCATTGATGTAGGCAATAGTGTGCTGACTACTGGGAAACATCTGGAGTTCTGAAAGCACAAATTGATTCCTGTATTGTCAGTATATCCTCAGTGCAGAGGAAAGGCCTAATGATTAACTTCACTTGTGACCATACAGAGCTTACCACTTGCTGGCTTTTTCATGTCTTGGAGAATCCACTTGCTAGGATTTATAGGATAAAATCTACATTGTGTAAAACTGTTTTAAAGGGTTCAGGCCATAGGGCAATGACATTTTTCCCCCCTTGAGCCCGTTCTTCTGTACCCCAAGAGAAGTTACCATTGCTGTCCCACATACTGGCATAATTTATGACAGTGTTCAGCTGTTGCCAAACAAATCTTAAATAAAATATAATATACTGTAACACCATAGTGTTTCCATCTCTTCCCTCTCACATTACACAGCTCTTAGTAAGAGATATAGCTTATCAGCCATACCATGCTGCAAAAGTTAACTTTCTGCCATTGACACACAGCAAGTAGAATTAACGTCTGAGGAAGCGATTACAAATAAAGAGGAAGAGAAGCTTGGTCTGAGTGTTGATGCTGTTAAACCATGTCTCAGGGTCTATAGGAATTTCGTAGCTAGGTCAGGAAAGGCAGCTACTCTTATCGGTGTCATTGCACAACTTTTCCCTCCGTGAAATAAAAACTGGGGCTAACCAAAACAATGGTGATGCAAATGAGCATACTTATGTGGGATCTGAAAGGAGATCTAAATGTAATGGAGTGGCTTGATAATAATCTTATTTGTGTAGAGGTATCCATCAGATGTGGGCCATTTTGTTGAGCCCCATATAAATTAATAGGGCAAAATATCCAAAGGAGCTTGGCGCTTTCAGTTGGGGACTGGTTTTAAAGAGTGTTGGTTCTCATTTAGTCACCAAAAACAAGTGAGCAGACTCGCCAAATAACTCAATACCTTGAGTGGTGAATTATTTATGGCAAAATGGCTCAATTTGTGGGTACATGGCCCACCTTGGCAATCTGACCCTGAGAATTATAAGTTTTAAATACCTGAGATGTTATAAATTATGTTCCATAGACTGTGACTAGTCACATGCTTCTAGCCTCTGCTCCTTGTTCTCAGCGGATAAATCACATTAACCAAGGATTCCAGTTTTTGCTGTATGTATTCCTGGAGGTTTCATCCCTTGACACAGGCTTTAATTAAGGATTAACCTTATGCTCCTAACTTCACAAGAAATCATCAAGTGGAGGTATTTAGGAATTTGCTTAGCTGATTTTGAAAGCAACTCATACTGAATTCATAAAGTTCCCATGGGCGAACATAGAAAATTATGCCGTATACTCTGTTTTTCTGAATCCTGTATAGTCCTGCAAGAGCTATGTGGCCCTGCAAGAGCTATGTGGCTATTGCATCTGCGTGCAATGTCAGGCTGCATTCAGAGTGAGGAAATGTGAGCAATCTATATGGTAGTAAATGAGAAATGAAAACAATGAGGTTCTAATATAAAACCTAAGCCAATGTTCTTACCTTAAAAACATTGGTGAAAAAAGGTTGGACTAATGTTGCAGTGCTGACCAACATATGTTTTATGTGTTTTGTACATGCTGGAAAATTTGTGTCTCTGCTGTGTACCAATACAAATGGCAAATCTTAAATAGTAATTTCCTTAACTCGCATAAATAGATCACTGAACAGGTTTATTTTAATTAAAGGATTAATTAAGAATTGTGCTTCTCATACAAAGGTGAAATGACTCTGGATCACTAAAGAGAAAGCAAAATCTCTGGGGAATTAACAGATAGAAATCATTTATAATGAGCACTGTCACTAACTGGTGGATATGTGTATATTATAAATGAACAGTTAAAATGGGTGCATTGCATCCATGTTCTGAACATGATAAATGAAAAAAAATCAATTAAAGTTTTATCTTCAAACCAGTAACAGCCAGCACCTATTCAGCTGATATTGAAAACAGAATATGACAGTGGCTACTAACCCTGTATTTAGGAATTTGCTTAGCTGATTTTGAAAGCAACTCATACTGATTATGCCTCATACTCTGTTTTTCTCAATCCTGTATAGTCACGTGTGCCACTGTAACACTGCATGTAAACTTCTACTATTGATTTTTATGCTTGTTTTGCTGTGGAGCCTTTGTTTAAACAAGGGACATATGGAATTAATCAGGCCCATCTTTGCTATTTGATGTCCACACAGCATTTGAGATAGCAAATAGCCGTGCTTCCCACTCTCAGCTATCCAGCATGTGTATATGACGAGTATGAAGAGAGAGATTCAATGTAATAACTTACAGACTTGTGTGAGCAATTCTGTGGAACTTACGTGTGTGAAACCCTGACACGGGCTCATACCAATGCAGCCACTTGTGAGGTGGAATAAGCACAGTATAGCCGCGTCTACACGTGCAGGCTACTTCGAAGTAGCGGCACTAACTTCGAAATAGCGCCCGTCGCGGCTACACGCGTCGGGGGCTATTTCGAAGTTAACTTCGACATTAGGCGGTGAGACGTCAAAGTCGCTAACCTCATGAGGGGATAGGAATAGCGCCCTACTTCGACGTTCAACGTCGAAGTAGGGACCATGTAGTCGTTGCGCGTCCCGCAACGTCGAAATTGCTGGGTCCTCCATGGCGGCCATCAGCTGGGGGGTTGAGAGACGCTCTCTCCAGCCCCTCAGCTCACTGGTGGCTGCATGGAGCGGCCCCTTAAAGGTCCCCTCCCCCTCCCTTCCTGTGCAGGAAGCTGAGGGATCGTGCAGGCAGCAGCCTGCACACGTGGCCAGCCTGCAACTACCTCAGCCCCCCACCCAGCTGCGATGGCTGCCCGGCAGCCCCCCCAGCACCCCCAGGGGACCCCCGCCAAGGGGACCCAGGGCTCACAGCCCAGCCAGAAGGGCAGCCAGGCTGGGAAGCGGCAGCGGGGCCCCTCCTGGACGGAGGCCGAGCTGCGGGAACTGCTGGGGCTCTGGAGCGAGGAGGAGGTGCTCCAGGTAATGGGGAGCAAGAGGCGGAACACGGATGCGTTCGCTCGGCTGGCCGACGGCCTGGCTGCCCGGGGTCACCCTGCCCGCACTCCTCACCATGTCAGGAGTAAGGTGAAGGAGCTGCGGCAGGGTTACTCCCGGGCCCGGGATGCTGCCAGCCAATCTGGGGCTGCCCCCGTCACTTGCCCCTTTTACACGGAGCTCAGGGACATCCTGGGCCCCCGGCACACCTCCTCCCCTCCGGCCACCCTTGACACCTTGGCCGACGAACCCCAGCAGGCCCTGCAGACAGAGTCCGCCCCGGAGGTAAGCCCCACACCCCGGGGGCCTCCCCCGGAGCCCACCCCCGGGCCATCGCGGCAGGAGGAGGAGGAGGAGGAGGAGGAGGAGGAGGGCTCCTCCTCTGCAGAATGTGGGCTGCAGATCCTCCTCCTGCCATCCCGGAGCAGCAGCAGGGCCTCTGCCCCCCCCGGGGATCTCCGGATCATGGGAGCGGACCGACAGGTAGGTACCCCCCTCTGGTGGACACCCCTGGGCTTGAGGGGCGGGGGTAATAGATATGTGTCCATGGCCCGCCACATGCTCACATAGCCATGGCCCCAAGGACAGCAGGGCCATGGCCCTCCCAGCACTGCATCAGCCCCTGCCCCCCCCCACCCCGCATGACAGTGTCATTCCCCATCCCCGGGCCAGGGGGGAGCGGAACCTCGAGGGGCCCCCGGGAGGAGGGGGTGGGACACCCCGCAACAGCAGCATATGATGGAGTGGGGGGAGTGCAAAAGGGAGACTCAGGCTACATATGAGCAACAAGAGCCGAATAGCTCCCAGGCGCAAACGAGGATCCTGGGGCTACAGCTGGCAGGTGACACCTCTGCCCTGAACAAAGAGGAGGGAGGAGCCGAGCTGGCTTGGAATTGGGGGGCGAGGGCGGGGGCCACAGGTAGAGGCTAGGGGAAGGGAGAGCTGGAAGGCAGCCAGCCTGAGGAGGGGGAAAGCTGCATCCCAGAGGGGCCCCCCTTGGGGTCTTCTCCCTACGACGGGTTGGAAGGACTGTGTCTTCCGACAGCTGGTGCTGTCACTCCTGGCAGAAACTGGGCATCTGTGGCCTAAGAAACCTCTCCTGCTGTCAGACCCTGCGGGGTGAAGTGAGAGTCGCTCCCACCAGGGGACGGGGTGCAGGGCAGGGGGACCTCTGAACCCCATCCATCACAGCAGCATCTCCCGTGGCTGGGGATGGGGAACCTGCAGCACAGGGCTGGGGGGACAAAGGCCACGGCTCGGGGCCCACACTAACGCCTGTCTCCATTCTTCTTCCCCCCCTCCTCTCCTGTGTCCCACACCTGCACCATCAGAAGGACCGGAAGAGAGCACCGGCGAGGCCTCAGTCGTCCCAGAGAGCACTCCGGGACCATTGCTCCAGGCCAGCCCCTCGGCCGAGGACCGACTGGCCCCACGGCGGGCTAGACGGAGGACCCCGCGCTACCACCCGCCGATGGCGACGGACCCCCAGCTGCTGGCCATCCACCGTCGGCAGCTGGAGGTCACGGAGCAGCACCTTCAGTTGCAGGAGTGGGCGCTGGCCTGGCGCCAGGAGGCATGGGGGGCCTACATGGACACTTTTAACCGCTTGGTGGACTACGTGGCCCCCCATGCCGCGCCGGCCGCCGCATCGCCCGCCCTGCCTGCTCCACCAGCCCCACCAGGAAAAGTGGGAGGGGGGTGCGGTGGGGTGCTCCATGGTGTAGGCGTTGGGGCAGGAGTGTGGTGGAGGAAGGGGCGGGCAGTAGGGGGCCTAGGCAGAGTTCACCCCGCGGCCTCTTCATCAAAGTGGGCCCGCAGGGCCTCCCTGACCCGGGTCCCCTCGGGGTCCACCTGCCGACTGGGGGCAGCAGGTGGCTGGACATCTGCCCTGCCGGCCTCCGCAGCCCAGCCCTGGAAAAAGGTGTCCCCCTTGCTCTCCACCAAATTGTGCAGGGCGCAGCAGGCACCCACAATCTGGGGGATGTTGTTGGGGCCCGCAGCCAGGCGGGTCAGGAGACATCTCCAGCGTCCCTTCAGGCGGACAAAAGAGCGCTCCACCACCTGGCGCGCACGGTTCAGGCGCTCGTTGAAGCGCTCCTGGCTAGCGGAGAGATGGCCTTGTAGGGGTGCATGAGCCACAGCCGGTGGTGTCCCCCAGAGGGATCTCCCGCTGGGGGATGTAGGTCCCCGCCTCCAGCCGGCTGCACAGGCCCGAGTTCTGGAAAACCCGGGCGTCGTGGGTGCTGCCAGGCCAGCCCACATAAATGTCCTGGAAACGTCCCCGGCTGTCCACCAAGGCCTGGAGGACGACAGAATGGTAGCCCTTTCGATTCATGTAGCGTCCTCCACTGTGATGCGGGGCGCGGATGGGGATGTGAGTCCCATCCAGAGCCCCGAAGCAGTTGGGGAAGCCCAGGGTGGCAAAGGCCGCGATGGTGGCATGTGGGTCCCCCAGCCTCACAAGCCTGTGCAGGAGCATGGCGTTGATGGCACGCACAACCTGCAGAGAAAGCACATGGGACAGCACCAATGAGGGGTGAGCAGGGTGTGCGTGGCCCTGCGCTGCCCTGCCCTCCTCTGCCCGGGCCCCCCTCCCCCCGCCCTGGCCTCCCCTCCCCTCCTCCTCCCCTGCCCTGGCCTCCCCTGCCCTGCCCTGCCCTCCTCTGCCCAGGCCCCCCTGCCCTGCCCTGCCCTCCCCCCGTGGGTTCTCTTACCTCCATGAACACAGCCCCGACGGTGGCCTTGCCGACACCAAACTGCCGCCCCACGGATCGGTAGCTGTCGGGAGTGGCCAGCTTCCAGACAGCGATGCCGACCCATTTCTGTACTGCGAGGGCACGCCGCATGGTGGTGTCCTGGTGCCTGAGTGCGGGGGTGAGCCACTGGCACAGCTCCAGAAATGTCTGCCGGCTCATCCTGAAGTTCCTGAGCCAGCGGTCGTCGTCCCACTCCCCAAGCACCAGCCGCTCCCACCGGTCGGTGCTGGTGGGGTAGCTCTACAGCCGCCGGCGTGTGAGGCGGGGGGCGGGGGCGGGGTGCTGCAAGGTTAGGGGTTTAGCCCTGCTGCCCTGGGGGCATCTCCTCCTCCGGTGTACCAAGGAGGTGCTCAGCTGCCTCCTGCATGGCACGGAGCAGGGCAAGCCCTGCTTCTGCCAGGAGGGCTGGGTGGACCTCTGGCTGCTGCTGCTGCTGCTACTGCTGCTGGGGGTCCATGACTGCGTTGCCCGGGGTCTGTGTGCCTATGGCTCCTCAGACCACGTGCTGTGCAGGCTGAGTGTGTCTGGGAGGGGCCCTTTAAGGGAGCGGCTAGCTGTTGCCCCGAAAGCGCTAGTCCGCCCTGTGACCCTGTCTGCAGCTGTGCCTGGCATCCCTATTTTGACGTGTGCTACTTTGGCGTGTAGACGTTCCCTCGCTGCGCCTATTTCGATGTTGGGCTGTGCAACGTCGAAGTTGAACATCGACGTTGCCGGCCCTGGAGGACACGTAGGCTGCGTCTACACGTGCACGCTACTTCGAAGTAGCGGCAGTAACTTCGAAATAGCGCCCGTCACGTCTACACGCGTCGGGCGCTATTTCGAAGTTGAAATCGACGTTAGGTGGCGAGACGTCGAAGTCGCTAACCCCATGAGGGGATGGGAATAGCGCCCTACTTCGACATTCAACATCGAAGTAGGGACGTGTAGACGATCCGCGTCCCGCAACATCGAAATAGCGGGGTCCTCCATGGCGGCCATCAGCTGGGGGGTTGAGAGATACTCTCTCTCCAGCCCTTGCGGGGCTCTGTGGTCACCGTGGGCAGCAGCCCTTAGCCCAGGGCTTCTGGCTGCTGCTGCTGCAGCTGGGGGTCCGTGCTGCATATACAGGGTCTGCAACTAGTTGTTGGCTCTGTGTATCTTGCACTGTTTAATGAAAGTGTGTCTGGGAGGGGCCCTTTAAGGGAGCGACTTGCTGTTGAGTCCGCCCCGTGACCCTGTCTGCAGCTGTGCCTGGCTCCCTTATTTCGATGTGTGCTACTTTGGCGTGTAGACGTTCCCTCGCTGTGCCTATTTTGATGTTGGGCTGAGCAACGTCGAAGTTGAACATCGACGTTGCCGGCCCTGGAGGACGTGTAGACGTTATTCATCGAAATAGCTTATTTCGATGTTGCGACATCGAAATAGTCTATTTCGATGAATAACGTCTACACGTCCTCCAGGGCCAGCAACGTCGATGTTCAACTTCGACGTTGCTCAGCCCAACATCGAAATAGGCACAGCGAGGGAACGTCTACACTTCAAAGTAGCACACATCGAAATAGGGATGCCAGGCACAGCTGCAGACAGGGTCACGGGACGGACTCAACAGCAAGCCGCTCCCTTAAAGGGCCCCTCCCAGACACAGTTGCACTAAACAACACAAGATACACAGAGCTGACAACTGGTTGCAGACCCTGTGCCTGCAGCATAGATCCCCAGCTGCCGCAGAAGCAGCCAGAAGCCCTGGGCTAAGGGCTGCTGCCCACAGTGACCATAGAGCCCCGCAGGGGCTGGAGAGAGAGCATCTCTCAACCCCCCAGCTGATGGCCGCCATGGAGGACCCAGCAATTTCGACGTTGCGGGACGCGGATCGTCTACACTGTCCCTGCTTCGACGTTGAACGTCGAAGTAGGGCGCTATTCCTATCTCCTCATGAGGTTAGCGGCTTCGACGTCTCGCCGCCTAACGTCGAAGTTAACTTCAAAATAGCGCCCGACGCGTATAGACGTGACGGGCGCTATTTCGAAGTTGGTGCCGCTACTTCGAAGTAGTGTGCACGTGTAGACGCAGCCCTACACGTCAAAGTAGCACACATCGAAATAGGGATGTCAGGCACAGCTGCAGACAGGGTCACAGGGCGGACTCAACAGCCAGCCGCTCCCTTAAAGGGCCCCTCCCAGACACAGTTGCACTAAACAACACAAGATACACAGAGCTGACAACTGGTTGCAGACCCTGTGCCTGCAGCATAGATCCCCAGCTGCCGCAGAAGCAGCCAGAAGCCCTAGGCTAAGGGCTGCTGCCCACGGTGACCATAGAGCCCCGCAGGGGCTGGAGAGAGAGCATCTCTCAACCCCCCAGCTGATGGCCGCCATGGAGGACCCAGCAATTTCGACGTTGCGGGACGCGGATTGTCTACACGGTCCCTACTTCGACGTTGAACGTCGAAGTAGGGCGCTATTCCTATCTCCTCATGAGGTTAGCGACTTCGATGTCTCGCCGCCTAACGTCGAAGTTAACTTCGAAATAGCGCCCGACGCGTGTAGACGCGACGGGCGCTATTTCGAAGTTGGTGCCGCTATTTCGAAGTTGGTGCCGCTACTTCGAAGTAGCGTGCACGTGTAGACGCAGCTGTAGACGCTATTCATCAAAATAGCCTATTTTGATGTCTCTACTTCGAAATTAGCTACTTCAATGTAGCGTGCACGTGTAGACGTAGCCTATGTGTCATCAACTGGGAGTCGATTAAAGGGTACACAGGAAATAAACCACAGAAATTAAGTAGTTTAAAAAAAAACTGCTTGCTGAGATGAAGATTTTGGTATTCAGAAGCTTCATGTCCTCTAACAAGTAGGTGCTAAGACATGACTGCTGAAGCATGACCTGCATGTTTCTATTGGGTCATCATAGCCGAATGTCTCTGCATTGGCAACTCAACTTTCAGGTTATGCATTTAAAACCATGTCAGTTAAAAAGCTTGAAAGCTTCCATCTTCAATTAAGACTCAGGTCGCGAGATTTAGATTCCTACCAGTACAATCAAGTATTTTGTATTCATCACAAACAACTGAAAGTTTTAAATAAAGTATGGAAACAATCTTTTTAAGCACAATTTTCTCCCTCATCCTATGTCACTTCCCAACCCCCACATTATTTATTTATTTATACATTTACTGGGGAGCACTTTTCAGCTTTTAGATATGCAGGTTTTGTGTAAGCACATTATTGCTAATACTGGAGGAGACCTCAGGATGTCATCTAGTCCAATGCGCCTATTTAAAGCTGGACCAATCTCAACTAAATTATTCCATCCAGGGCTTTGTCAAGCTGGACCTTAAAAATTGAAATTCTACCATTTCCCCGTGTAACCTTGTGCATGTTCTGTAGTCATTTACACACTCACAAAGTAGGCGTGAAACTCTGTCATTTTGGTGTGGTAGCACAAGGAGCAGGGTAGTGGAGAAGCAGAGTTTAAAATATGTATTGCCAGCAAAATACTGAGAACTGTGTGCCTAAATATTGAGAAGCATGTCTAAGTTTATGGGAGTCTGGGCACTCTGCAGTACTGGTGTCCATTTCTAGCACTGCAAGTGGCCTGGTGGGTGCCTTCCTTTCTCGATGCCTCTCCACCTGTAGTATTAATCCTTCTTTGAAAAGCTCTTTGAAGTCCTATGGATAACAAGTACTCTATAATAGCTTCCTAGGGAATATAATAATTAAACTCCAGGCTTTAAACAAAGTTTTGTTAAGGATCAGGGTGAGACATTTGTTTCCCAGTTCTGTTGCTACAGGGGTCTATACCTTCCTATAAAACAGCTGTTGCTGACCTCTGAAAATTTTATGTTCGCTTTCAACCGTCTGAAAGATGTCTATGCATCCTAATTATTTCTCATATGCCCACATAATCCCACTTAAAGGTAATAACATCAGCTCTTTTCCTATGCAGTTATTAATGGATCTGCATCATGAAACTGACCATGCTTATTTATTTATTTCAGCATTTATGTGTTCACATAAACTTCTCTTACACTACTACGGACCATTGTAGTTGTAAATGACAAATAAATTTTTATTATACCCTTTTATCATTGGTGCATGTTAACCAGACTGGTACTAAAGCTTTAAATTTATCTGCCAACCATCTCACTAAGCTGTTCTTTTTTTGTTTAGAAAAAAAAAGTGACGTAAGACAACTTATTAATATTTTATTTTATGGTGGTAATAAAAATCATTAACATAACAAACTGTAATACTTATTTATGTATATTTCTCACTCCCCACCCTATTAAAAAGTTTTGGTTTATCTGTCAAATTCAAAAATGTATTTTACAGCTATTTTCTTTGGTAGTCTTGCAGTCTCAGCATAATATAGTGTTTAGATGTGGCATTTTATTTACAACTGCCTTTAAATTAGGCATTAAAAGAGCTCCATTTAGGTACATTAGGATAAATAATCATAAGAAGTGGTTACAAAAATAGTAGAAGTACAGTAGGATGCATGTTTGGCAAGAAAGGGAATATACTTAAATATAATGGACTCCACTTAGAAACTTGTATATGTCCACCAAATGGTTTTGCATCACTTGCCACTTGAGTCAATATGAGGTTTAGAAAAGTTTGCTTTTAAGCTCAGGAAGAATATGACCCTGAAAGCTACCAAAAGCTGTCTTTCAATATTGCACATGTGCACATATTCATACATAAGACGTCACAGGGTCAGGCCAGAGTGCTACAGAAAAGTAGTAGAAGAGGAATATATTATCCCCAGAATATATAGGTTCTTGTTTCAAGGATAAACTAAAAAAAATGCTAATCCAGAACTAGCAGGAGTTGGCCAGAATCTCCCCATGCCAACACATGAAAACAACCAGTTTTGGTAAATGGTCTTGTCCTGCTGTGTACCACTTGGAGGGGAAACAAGGACTATGGAATTTGGTTGCATCTCTTCTCCCCATGCTGGCCAATGAGAAGAGTAGCTCAACAAACAGTAAGCTGGTGCCCATGAAAAAGTTCCTGAACGGAGATTGGCTCTGAGCTTCTGAGACAGGCAATCTCCCTAAAAGCGTGGGACTCACAAAGGCTGAGGAGCTTTGTCATATATAGTACATTTAGAACATAAATTTTTTTTGGTTGATTTCTCCAGAACTGAAATCAGTCTTTGTGAGTCCTGAGAAGAAAAAAAACAAACAAACATTTATTGCAATGGCTTTTGTCCTTTTGTTAATCTGTAGATTTTTCACTAGTCTTGCAGACATGAACAGCTGAAAGAAAGCCTGTTCTGCTATACTGGAGATAATAAACCAAATAGGATGCAGTGTTTTAATGAGATATAGAACCTTTTGCCTTTAGGTCATTAGTTTGAATTTAGGCCAGCATGGTAGTGATTCAAAGTAATTTTTATCAGACAATTGTGTAGTGACTTTTAGGTTGGTGCTTTCAACCTGTTTTCTTACAGGCCGTGTTCTAATTCAAGATGGTCAGTAAGTGCCATCCCTGATGTCAGTCTCAAAAAAGTTGAGATTTAAGTGGGCATGAAGTCAGAGCTGCCCTTTCGCTCTACGGCATGTGCCGCAAGGTTATATCTGAAGTGCATTGACTGAGCAGCGAATTGCGTGCCTTACACTGCCATTGCCTGTGCTGTGATCCTTTTGTGTGTGTGGTTGGATGTTTTCAGTCTCTAATTTTGTCATTCTAACATTATTCCTTCCCTTCCACTGCTGTCACACCCCTCAATAATTTCAGTTAAACTTCTAAAAAGTAAGCTGAGCCCAATCTACATTAAATAAAATGGTTTGTCTCAGCCCAGCTCAGAATGGACAATTGTCCATGTCAGAAAGTCAACATCATAATTAATTATGACTCTTTCCAAATAACTCCCTAAATGCATCAAATGGCTTTGAAAATTGACCTGTACTCTCTGCCCTAGATGTAAGTTGACACATTAAAGAGGTAGGCTGTGTCTATACTAGCACCCCACTTTCGAAAGGGGGATGCTAATTAGATACTTCAGGTATGCTAATGAGCCACTGAGATGAATATGCAGTACCTCATTAGCATAATGAGAACTGTGGCACTTTGAAAATGCTGCTTTTGATTGTGCACGGCTTGTCTACATGGGGTTCTTTTTGAAAGGACCCTGCACACTTCAAAATCCCCTTATTCCTATTTGGTTATTGGACTAAGGGGATTTTGAAATGTGCAGGCTCCTTTTGAAAAGGACCCCATGTAGACGAGCTGCGAGTGATTGAAAGTGGCCCTTTCAAAGTGCTGAGGTGGCCATTATGCTATTGAGGTACTGCATATTCATTGCAGCAGCTCATTAGCATACCCTGAAGTGTCTCGTTATCATTGCCCTTTAGAAAGAGGGAGGCGCTAGTGTAGATACAGATGAAGTGGGCAGAAGCTTGCCGATTGGCTACCAATGCTGAGTAAGGGTCAGATTCCATTACTCTTACAAGAGAACGGATGGACTTCATGTAGAATAAAATACCACTCATTGATAGGAAGAATGACCAAATGTGACTGAATAAATTGTACTTCATGTTCACCTTGTAGGTATTTGATTCACATACAAACTCTATATTGAAATTTGTTATTGAAACATCAAAAAGAAAAATAGATCAATACATGCTTGACAAGTATTAATCTACTTAACCAAAAATTAGATGTTCATAGACAGAAGAGGCCAATTTCTGATGCCCCCATTTTAAGAAATGCCTTATTATCATGGTGGTCCTTTTGAATTCAGCTGTACTACCAATTCACAGACTCAGTAAAGGAGTCAGAACCTCTCTCTCTCTCTCTCTATGTGTATATATATATAAATATGTATATTCACATTTTAATTTTTAATGTATTCAGACATAACACTGATTTTGGTTTCCATTGCGGAGGGACAGTCTCTCGAGAAATTTAGAACATTTCCATTCTTGGTCCTTTTCTTTAGTTATTGTTGGTCCATTTTAAGGATGAGTAACTCACATTGGTGTCTGACAAATACCTCCATGCCATAATATAGGGATACAATTTTATTAGTCACCCCTGTCATTAGAACAGTGTTCAGAGAATTTTTAGATATTCAAGTAGGATGCCATTAAATTAAAAAAAAACAAAAACCTGTGATTTACAAAGATGCTGATTCAAGTAACCCCATCGTGTTCAGACACCAAACAGTATAATCAGACACAGAACTTATAAAAATGCATGTCTTAATTATGCAGAAAGGCAGAAGAATAAACACAAAAAAGAGGCTTGCAAGAGACTTCCCTGTATGAATTCATTTGTGTTCCTGGTAAAGCATAACTTGAACACTGTCGAACTCGCACTGGTGATTAATACACTTTTGTGAAGACCAATAGCCCAAATGACTTTCCACAGTAGAACAAGATTAATTCTCTATACAGGGTGGAAGATCACATACAGTAAACAGGTGGTGGTGATGAAGCATGAGTAAGGGAAGAACTAAGGGATTATCTTTATCATCACTGTTGACAGCCTATCCATGTGCTTCTTAAAAATAGATTTAAAGTTACAGCCAGCATTTATATGATCAACATTGCAGCTCAATAACTTTTTCTCATGTTGAATTAGTATTTATGCACAGCTCAAAGGTGATTATTTTGTGTCTGGTCTGCATCTATTTTTCCTTCTCATTTTCTGCAACCTAGAATCATTTGAAATATGTATTAGAGCTGGATTTGGCCTTTATAGTGTTCAAACTTAGTCAGCACTTAAGGAAATTATGTCCACTGAATCATTGTAATGGAAGATGTATTTGATCATTTGTGCAGAATCTTTTTATGGAGAGGGCAGAATTTCATTTTGAATTATGCTCCATGGGCTGCAGTGCAAATAGACAATCGATCAGTATGTTGAAAATAACTATTAAATGCAAAATTTGCTCCAAAGACCATGATCAATTTTTGTTCAACGTTATATTTTTAAATGAAGGGCTCGATCCAGATGCCACTGAAGTCAAAGAATGTCTTTCCAAGTACACTTTGTATCAGGTCCTTTAATGAACATTAGTTCACCACATTACATCATAAATGTATTTCCAAAGTTGTCCAATATGTAGATAAGTTCATTGTGTACATAGCTCAAGTCCAACTCCACACTTCCTTAGCAATGTCTTATGGGTAAGCACTTCAATAACATATTATCTCACTCTCACTTGAGATGGGAAACTGGTTATTTGTGAATTATTTTTTATGTTAAATATAAGGAATATATGTAAAATATGACTAAATGTTAAAAGATGCACTATGTTGAGCTATTGATTTTATTTTCCACTTGAATACCTTTTCCAGTAGATAATGTTTATATTGATACTTGTGCCATAAAATTATCATGCATGGTATTGCTTTTCTTCCTGGATGTGAAGCCAAATACTGGCACAAAGATAAAACAAATAAGTGCCAATGGCTATGTCTACACTAGCCCCAAACTTCAAAATGGCCATGTAAATGGCCATTTCAAAGTTTACTAATGAACTGCTGAAATACGTATTCAGCGCCTCATTAGCATGCAGGTGGTCGCAGCACTTCAAAATTGACGTGGCTCGCCACCACACGGCTCATCCTGATGGGGCTCCTTTTCAAAAGGACCCCGCGTACTTCGAAGTCCCCATATTCCCATCTGCTGACAGGAATAAGGGGACTTCAAAGTAGTCACGGTCCTTTCGAAAAGGAGCCCCGTCGGTACAAGCTGTGTGGCGGCGAGCTGCATCAATTTTGAAGTGCCGCAGCCACCCGCATGCTAATGAGGCTCTGTATATGTATTTCAGCACTTCATTAGTAAACTTCGAAATGGCCATTTCGAAGTTTGGGGCTAGTGTAGACACGGCCAATATGAACAATGGTTTATAGAGCTTATAGAGGGTTTGACCTTGTGAGGTAGTGCCCAGTTTCCTCTCTGATGGAGTAGAAGATGCTCACTCCTTTGCATGCCTATGGCTTTGTGAAAATCATAGCACATTTTCAAAGTATGGGTGAACTTGTTCAGGTTAAAATAATATCCAACTCAAGACTTTGAGCAGAACTCAAATGGTGTCAACAATCCGTCTGCAACACAGCCTGTCTCCAGACGACTTAACAAGTGCATCTAACCATTAATATCTACCTGATTAGCTATTCATTACCCACAACTGTGACTCCTGTCTTTGACCTATCTCTGTTCCTGCCTTGCCTCATGCCAGGTAACTCTCTTGCATGACTTCAGCTCTGTCATTTGGCCTCCAGCTCTTGCCCTGAACCTGGGCTCTGATTCCTGACAATTGACTCCTGGCCTAAGTACTGTACACAACTGCCCATGTCTTGGTCAATGACAAATGGAACCTTCCATGAAGCTTCAAAATATTCAGAGTATTTTTCCTCATTATTGTTTTCATGCATGTCCAGACTTATTTGAGACAGGTTGAAAGGACAAAGTCTAAAATGTAAGAAAAGGGAATTCCTATCCAACAGAGAATAGGGAAAATCTTGGCTATCTCAGGGATGAAATTCTTTGGTTCCATGATATTTATTACCCAGTCTTTCAGGGAGACATTGATGACTTGGATGAGATTAATGTAAGCCTCCTAATATGCAATCACTTTTCAACTCCTTCACATGGTTTTCTCTTCATGTGCATGTTTTCATATTGAAAAGACATTCACAAATGTAAAATCAACAAGGAGTCTGGTGGCACCTTAAAGACTAATACATTTATTAGGGCATAAGCTTTTGTGAGATGCATCTCACTTCTGCTGAAGCTTAATGTGTAAGAAAGAAAGGGATTCATAGATGCTACAGTACCTGAAGGGGAAATTCCTTATTGTAATGAGAGAGCCATCCCATGTCTCTGTTGGCATGAATGGAAACATGGAATGGTTTTCTCATTACAATGAATAATTTTCCCTTAATTTGCTCTTACTTTCTCTTCACTGTTGGAGGTGAGGCACTTCCACTCTGATTGAATTTATACTAATGTTACAACTCACTTCCTCAGTTGCTTGAAGTGGAAGAAAGGAAGGGATACAGAGCTGGGACTATATCTCACAAAAGCTTGTGCCCTTATGCATGTGTCAGTCTTTAAGGTGCCACCAGACTGCTTGTTGTTTTTGCTTAAACAGACTCTTTGAAACCATTCACAACTGTATTTCTTGACTAATTTTGGTGAAGATATTAGTATTTTTCATAGCCATTCCACAGAAATGCAGCATAATCAGTTCACATTTTTAATCTATAAGGGTTTAATGACTGGAATTAGAAGACAATATAGCTGTCAGTAACATTAAAATGACCACTGACAGGTCATTGATGAAGAAGATAACTCAGAGACTAAGACCCTGTCAATTGTGATAGAAAGTAAGCCTGAAATTATTTTACCTCAGATAGTAAACCTATCAACACCCTAAGACATGGGTCAGCAACTGGCAGCTCTGGACCCACATTCAGCTCTTTAAGCAGAACTAAATTCAGTTGGTTGAATGGCTGGCAGGGCAGTGGGAGGGATCTGGCTATTCAACTGAATTTAGTTCTATTGTTTCAGCGGTGGCAGGGCAGGGATCTGCAAAACAATCAGTGGTGGCAGCATCCAGAGCTGCAAATGACTCCATTTCAACCCCAGGAGAGAGTAGTCTGCCCCTGGGGTCGGTTCTATGTCCTCCCTCTCCTGCCACCTGTGTCTTCCACATTTGGCCAGTTCCAGCTGGCTCCCATCCTCCCTCCCTCCACCTGGCCAGTGCAGGTCAGCAGTGGGGTGGTGTGCCAGGTAAGGTGGGTAGATCTGGGGGCTGAGATGGGAAGGGAAGGTGGAATGGGCCTGTACACAGTCACAGGACAGTAGCAGCCTTTACAATGTCTTGGACCCTGTCCCAACCAGCCAGGCCATGTCCAGGGTGTTGTCAGAGCCGGGCAAGTGTCCCTGCAGCAAATGTCCCGCATGTCACACATCCCAGGGCATGGAGTACAGGTACAGATGGAGTGTGCTGTGATCATTGCCCCAGTGCAGCTCGGGAACACCAGGGAAGCAAATTTAGTCATGACTGTATCCACATCTCCCATATGGATGACCCTCCACATTAGGATGGTGACCATGGACTTCCTCACATCAAACTGGTTGCTTACTGAGCAGTATCTGTCAGGGGTGGTGAGTTTCTAATTGTGACCCTCTTCTCCACAGAGATGACTGGCCGCTGCCATGTACCATGTGCCTGTTTCCATGTGTCCTGTTTCTTGGGTGTGGGTGCAAGCTAGGAACAGAGCTCCAGGAAGGTAGTCTTCCACATTTGGAAGTTCTGGAGCCACTTCTGGTTGTCCCACTGTCTGTGCACCTGAGGGTGGGGTGGTGCATGTGTGACTTTCCTGCAGCCATGTCAAGGTCCTCACAGGTGGTCTTGGGCTTGGCCTTTGTGAAGAAGATCAGGAAGACAATTGGAAGGTTTAGCAGCTGCTGAAGCACCTCTGTGTGAGGCCACCACAAGCCAGGGGTCTGCTCTGGGAGTGTGTGTCCCTGGAATGAGCCTGTGCCTTCCAGAAAAAAAAAATATAAGCCCTGATCTAGCTGTGTTGTCCCTCAAGAAAGTAGGCATAGCTGCAGTGTAGGCAGGGGATGGGTGTCTGGGGGGTGAGCCCTTTAAGGATGTCTATCGCCAAGGCTCCTGAAAGGAAATGGTGACCTGAAACTCTGTCTGCTGTAGTCCTGTGTAGCTCTTTCGCTGGTAGAGCAGCCAGGCAGTCCAGCCACTCTCTGCTGACAGAGCAGATTGCTCTTTCAACCTGTCTTGCAGCCTGGATGCAATCTGTCGACAGGAGTTTTGTCTCAAGATATCATCTGACAAAAACTTTTGCCAACAAATTGCTCTAATCTACACATAGTCTGTGTGCGTCTGCCTGCCCTTCATTTCACCTTGGGACTTTTGTCTTGCCAGCTGCCTTCTATCAATCCTTTCCTCTCTTGGTACTTCTGTTATTCCATCTGCGCACATTTTTTCTTCTTTGAGAATGAATTGTAATGACTGTGGGAGCTGTCAAAGTTATATTAGACACTGAAGTTCTCTCTGCTGTTTTTGAGAGCATTCTGAAACAATATAAGAATTCCTACTGAGCTCGGTGAGTGAAGAATACAATAATACTTCCAGTTATGTATCAATCATATCCTCACCTAAACTCATTTCTTGATTTTAATGGAACTATTGGTACACATGGAAGCAGATAAGCATAAAGTGGATAAGCACATACATGTTGCTATGAAATAATAAAATTGGACTATCAATACATTGTTCACAATAGCACATCTTTAATCATAAGAAAGGTCTCTTGAAATGCAGCATAAAAGAGAAGTTCCAACAGGAAGCCAAGAGGTTCTCACAAGCCATGATGGTGAGCACAGGACCTGGAATCTTTGTAGATAAGTAAAGAGGAAATTGTGTATCATTCACCCTGTGTATACAATGCTGGAAAGCTCTTGTGTGTTCCACTGTAGACTCTAAGAATAATTGCATCCAAATAATATCTTCCTACATTCCTTTGACTTGAATACATAAAAGCTCTTTGTCATCTCCTAGTATGTACTGTATACAATACACCAAACACACAGCAAACTGGATTTGGCTTTTAAAAAGCTCAAGCATGACATCTGTATCTTGTACAAGGATCTGTATGCTTGTGAAGACTTTACATCAGATCCTGGTTGTAAGCTGGCATTTTCAAAGGTCACGAAGCTCCTCAGCACTAGTCAGTTACTGGAGAAAGGGTACCACTGACATTTTGAACACTGTGGGTGAATTAGCTGAGCACTTGCTGAGAAAATCACATCTTTTCACCAAAAGCAGCCTGACAAACTCTGGAAGATTTTTGCCAAAAATTTTAAAATCAGACCAGAACCACCCATAGAGCAGGGCTGTGAAAAATATGTCCTACCAAGCCTGTGAATCTGGCCAGTGGAGAGAGTGGGAAGCCACACTCAAACTCCTTGTCTGTCCTCCCACCACACTTTGGTCAGAAAGACACCTGCAAGCCCAGGAGGAAGGGGAAGAAAGTTCATGTTCTGAACTTTATCACATGTTCACATTATCATTGGCGGTTTCTGACCAGTGGGATCTTCTTGTTTTGAGGCACTCCTCCCCTTCCCATTAGGCTCATTGCTATTCACAGAGCACTTGGCCCCCACCATCACCAAGCAGGCAGGGAACATGCATGAGAAATTGCCAGGGCTGCTGGCTGGGAGTTGTCTAGGTAAGTCATCTGACTGTCTCTGGCAACCGTAGTTCTTTTGAGACTCTGCACCCTAATCTCCTGCCCCAGGTAAAATACCCCACCTCCTCTAGTTTGCAGCCCAAACCCCTGTACCCCAGTCCCCTGCTCCAGGTCACAACCCTTAATTGCCCTAGCTCGCAACCCCCTCCTACACCCACTCTTCACCATGTTGCAAATTTTTGCAGCCTCCCCCATTGAAAATTCTTGCCCATGCCTGTTCTGAAATAAATAGTAGCTAACCATATCAGTAAAACTATATAAAAAGCTAATGGAAGCTAATGAATCTGTCTATGAAGCAAGCTTGCATGCATGAATTATTTTAATTGTGTAAATACAAAGAGGTAGGAAAGGGGTAGGACAGACCAAGAAGTAAAAACAGACATTTTGCAAAAGTTGTTCATAAAGTCCAGAATGAACCTGAAATCAAAATGGCTTGGAATTTTATTTTTTTCCCCACAAACATTTGTCTATCTTCAGTTTGAACCTAGGTTGATGATGTTCAGCCAGCCCTTTCTCTTTTACATGTCTCATCTCTTCCAGGCTTTACTGCATCTCAAAATTCCTTCCTTTCATTTGCCTTCAAGAGGGATCTAGCTGTCAAGATGTCTGGAATGGCTCACAGTCCTGTGTGCCAATCACAGAGTAGACTGTTACACAGTAGGGGAAGAACCCCTAACTGGTTGAGTGTTCTGTAAATAGCACAGTATGGGGAGAAGGTGAGTGAAAGATCAGGTTCAGGGCTATTTAGAAAATGTGGACACACACAAGTGCATGGGGCCAAATCTAATAACATTGAGGGTGCAGAGAGAGTTAGCGAATGTGATTGCAGAACCATTGTCATCATTTTTGAAAACCTGTGGCAATGGGGAAAGGTCTTGGATGATGGGAAAAATGGCAAATGTATTATACATCTTTAAAAAGGGAAGGAAGTATTCAGTGGCTTGATATTTAGTTGGCATCCACTGTCAAATGGCATGCCCCTGGAACAGTGAACATGGAATCACCAAGGGCAAGTCACACCTGACCAATCTGATTCAGTCCTTTGATGAGATGACTGGCTTTGTGGATATGGGGAAGCAATGGACATGCCATGCCTTAACTTTAGTGAAGCTTTTGATGTGGTCTGTAGTATTTTTGCCAGAAAGTTAAAGAGAAATGGACTATAAGGTAGAAGAAAGCTGGTTGGAGCATGAAATACAGCAGGTAGTATTCAGTGGTTTGATTTTTAGTTGGCATACACTGTCAAGTGGCAAGCCCTAGGGATTGGTTTTAGCATTGGTTTTGTTCAACATCTTCCTTAATGTTTAGGATGCACCTCAGCATGTTTGTGGATGACACCAAGTTGTGTGTTTTGTGCGTGGGGTTGATATTCTGGAGCATAGGGATAGGGTCTAGAGTGACCTAGACAAATTGAAAGATCTGACTGAAAGAAATCTGATGAGGTTAATTATGGAGAAGTGCAGAGTCCTGCACTTAAGACAAAAGATTTCCAAACACTGCTACAGGCTGGGAATGATACAGAGCAGGGAGTAAGAGTATGTGGGGGGGGCAGGAGAAAGGACTGGACATATGGGATGAATGAGTCAGGGCTCAAGGTGTTAGGGGAGGCCCAGGGCCCCAGGGCAGATGGTTGAGGTGTGTGGGATGGGGGTGAAAGAGTCAGGGATGGGGGTATACGAAGGAGCTCAAGTTAAAGGGCAGTGGATGCTACAGGAATCAGGGCTGGGGAAGGGGGTGCAGAGGAAGGTTCAGGTTAGGCAATTGGACTTCTGCTTTGTCACTATCAGGGTCTGGGAAGAAAGCTCACAGCGTGCGTCACTCACTCCTCTCCCCTTTTCTCCACACCAGCCAGGAAGGAGAGAAATGCAGGGATGCTGTGAGCAACGCTTTCACTCCCTGAAAGTGATGGAAGGGGAACAGTAAGCAACAAGCAGCCTCAGTAAGAATGGGGTGGGCAAGACTGAAACTCCCTTGTCCTACCTAACAGGCATCATGGGGGGCCTCAAAGCTGGGGCAGTCCCAGACTGGTTTAGGGTTACACCATAGCCCCCACCCCCACCCCACCTTCATCTGCCTTCTGCTTAGTTCAGCAGTTTGCCTGAGATCCTTGGGAATCTGGCTGGCACCTGGCACACCCCACCTCCTCCTGAAGTGGAGCACCCCAGCCAGCTCTTACCAGAGTGGCTCATCAGGGTACCACACCTTACCTTTACTCACTAACTCTTTTAGGATCTTTGCATAATAACTGGTTCTTAAGTATGGCTCCTAGTTCTTGCATTATCTTTGGGAGAGGGTCATATTGTTTACCACTCTGTCCCAACCTTTTTACAGCGGTGTGAGAACTAGGACACATTTCTAATCAGACTGTTAGCTGCTAATGATTGAGCCCTGACTATGCAGAGGTGTCCCATAATCCTCAGTGCACAATTTCTGGGGAACACATCCCTTCTAAGATATCAAATGTTAAAGGTGGTGGAATTCAGGATGAAGCTGAAGACAGAGTCTACTGAGGATGAAGAGGTTTTACTAAAGGTTTGAGTTAATGCAGTGGCTCAGTTAACAAAGTTTATTTCATTGTCATTGCCTTTTATATTGTTTTAGTTCAATTGTTAAAATTGATAGAAATTGAAATAAATCATTAAAATTACACCTGAGGAGTTAGAAACCTGATCAAAACCAAAATCTCTATTTTTCAGTGGTTGGGTGTGAATTTTTTTTGAACGTATTAGTGCTCTGTTGTCATTCCCCTTTATGTTACCTTGGCTTCTCAGTTTCTTAAGTGACTTCTGAGAGTAATCAGCCCTGTCAGTGCCTCTGGTGCATCTACCATTCCTAATGCAAAGCAGGGGATGGAGCCTGCTCCCACTTAGCAAAATGTCAACTATCACCATTGAGCATTGAAAACAAGACTGATATTTTGAAGGAGGAAGTAGAAAGAGCAGTGAAATGACTAAAGAACAACAAGAGCCCTGGATATGATAAGATCATGGGAGAGATGATCAAATACAGCAGAAAAAGTATGATTCAGGAAATACACTGACTGTGTAATATAGCGTGGAAAGACGGGAAGACAGCCAAGGAATGCAGAAGATCTGTGCTAGTTACAATACACAAGAAAGAAAGACTGTTGGAGTGCAAGAACTACAGAATGATTGCTCTAACAAGTCATCAAGGCAAGGAGCTGATGATGATACTGATGGAGAGACTGAGATCACAGATAGAAGAACCTCTAGTGAATGAGCAAGTGGGATTCAGGAAAGATAGAAGTGCCATACAGCAGGTATTTTGGCACTAAGACTGATAGTGGAAAAAGATAGATGAAAGAATGTCTACAGTTGCTTCATCAACTTTCCAAAGGCATTTGACAGTATAGATCAGAAAGTGATTTGGGTGGTGTTGGAGTCATACAGAATGGATAACGGACTGATATGGCTATTGAAGGATATCAGTGACAATGCAGAGGTGGTGGTGCACATGTGTGGAGAGTTGGGAAGTTGATTTAGAATGAGTAGAGGTATCAGACAATGAGATCTGATACTGTGATCTTCATCACATATCTAGAGAGAGTGATAGACAAGATCAAAGAGGTAGAAGGGATATCTGTGCATGGGATAAGAATTTACAACTTGAGGTTTGCGGATGATATAGTTATGACAGAGGAAGATGAAGAGAAGCTAGCTAGAACTGTGCAGTTGCTAAATGAGGAAGGGAAGTGTTATGGGCTGGTTATCAACATTGAGAAAACAAAGATAGTAGTATTTGGAAATAAGGAAATGGGAAGGAAGACGGGACCGGGTGGAGATTGTCAAATTGTGGAAGTAAATGCCTGGTTGCACAGGTGGTGTTGGAGAGATGGCTTTGGTTTCTTTGACCATGGGACTTTGTTTCGGGAACAAGGATTGCTAGGAAGAGATGGGATCCATATAACAAAGAGAGGAAAGAGCATCTTCTCAGGCAGGCTTGCAAACCTAGTGAGGAGAGCTTTAAACTAGGTTGGTTGTGGGATGGTGACACAAGCCCTGAGGTAAGTGAGGAAGGATGAAGGAACAACAAAGGAGGATCCCTAATTTAAAAGGAGAGGGTAGGCCAATCAACTAAATATCTAAGCTGTTTGTACACAAATCCAAGAAGCCTGGGAAACAAACAGGAAGAATTAGAGACCCTTGAACAGTCAAATGATTATAAGGTGATTGGAATTATGGAGACTTGGTGGGATGACCCGCTTAACTGGAGAACAGTCATGGAAGTGTATAAACTGTTCAGGAAGGACAGGCAAGGGAAAAAAGGAGGAGTTGTGCTGTATGTGAAAGAACAGTATGATTGCTCAGATCTCCAGTATATGTAGGGAGAAAAGCCAGTTGAGAGTTTTGGGGTTAAGCGTAGAGGTTTTAACAACAGAGGTGATGTTGTGGTCTGCTATAGACCACCACATCAGATAGTTGAGGTAGATGAGGATTTCTTGAGACAACTAAGAGAAGCTTCCATATCATAGGCCCTGGTTCTCATGGGAAACTGGAATCAACCAGACATTTGTTGGGAGACTAATACAACAACACAATGACAATCCGGGAAGTTTTTGGAGAATGCTGGGGATAACTTCCTGGTACATGTGCTGAAGGAACTGACCAGGAGCCATGTGTAGCTTGACCTGCTGCTCACAAACCGGGAAGAACTAAGAGGCAAAATAGAAGTGAGTGACAACTTGGGTTACAGTGACGATGAGATGGTAGATTTCGGGATCCTGACAAAAGGAAGAAAAATGCGCATTAAATACAGACCCTTGATTTCAGAAGAGCAGTCTTCAACTCCCTGAGAGACCTGATGGGCAGGATCCCTCGGAAACAGATATGAAGGCAAAAGGAGTTCAGGAGAAGTATTACTGAAGGCATGGGAACAAACCATCTCAATGCACAGTATGAAAAGCAAACATAGTAGGCAACAGTCTTGGTTTAACAGGGAAATCCTTGGTGAGCTCAAACTCAAAAGGGATGTATATAATAAGTAGAAACTTGGACAGATGACTAAGGAGGACTACAAATATATTGATGGGGAATTCTGGGGAGTAATCTAGAAAGCAAAAACAGAACTGCAATTGCAGCAAGGAATGTGAAGGGTAAAAAGAAGGGTTTCTACAGGCATTTTAACAATAGGAGGGGAGGGCGTGGGACTGTTACTGGATGAGGGAGGTGACCCAGTGATAGATGATGCAGAAAAAGCTGAAGTATTCAGTCTTCTTGGACAAGATCAGTTCCTAACCTACAGCCATAGGCAACGTAGTATGGGAAGGAGGTGGTCAGCCCTCAGTGGAGAAAGAACAGGTTAAGAACTTAGAAAAGCTAGACATGCACAAATCCATGAGTTCAGATTATGCATCCATGGGTACTGAGGGAATTGGCAGGTGTCATTGCAGAGCCTTTGGCCATTATCTTTGAAAACTCGTGGAGATTCAGAGAGATTCTGGGTGACTCGAAAAAGGAAAATGTAGTGCCCATTTATAAAGAGGAAAGAAGGACAATCCAGGGAACTATAGACTGGTCAGCCTTACCTCTGTCCCTGGAAAAACCACGGAGGGGATCCTCAAGGAATCCATTTTGGAACACTTGGAACAGGGGAAAGTGATGAAGAGTAGTCATCATGGATTCACCAAGATCGAGTCGTTCCTGGCCAATCTGATTAGTTTTTATGATGTGGTAATGGGTTTTGTTGATTTGTGGGAGTCAGAGGATGTCATGTACCTTGACTATAGCAAGGTTTTTGATACAGTCTCCCACAACACTGTTGCCCATAAATTAAGGAAGTATGGATAGGATACATGGATTGCAAGATAAATAGGAACCTGGCTTGATGGACGGCCCCAACAGGGGTGGTCAATTGCTTAATGCCTGGTTGGTGGTCTGCTTCAAGTGGAGCAGCCCAAGGATTGGTTCTGGGGCCAGTACGGTTGAATATCTTTATTAATGACCTGGATGAAGAGATGGATTGCACCCTCGGCAAATTTGCAGATGACACTAAGGTAGGGGATCAGGTAGATACAGTGGAGGGTGGGGTTATCGTCTAGAGTGACCTAGGCAAATTGGAGGACTAGGCCAAAAGAAATTGATGAGGTTCATAAGGAGAAGTATGGAATCCTACAATTTGAATGGAAGAATCCCGATCACTGTTACAGTTTGGGAACTGACTGGCTAAGTAGCAGTGCAGCAGAAAATGACCTGGGGATTAGTGGATGAGAGGCTGGATATGAGTCAACAGCATGCCTGTGTGGCCAAAAAGGCTTTTGGCATATTGGGGTGCATTAGGAGAAGCATTTTCAACAGATCTAGAAAAGTTATTATTCCCCTCTGCTCAGCACTGGTGAGGCCAGATCTGGAGAATTGCATCCAGTTCTGGGCCTCTCCCACCCCCGTATAGAAAGGATGTGGAAGCATTAGAGCAGGTTCAGCAGAGGACAATGAAAATGATTAAGGGATGGAGCACATGACCTATGAAGAGAGGCTGAGATATTTAGGCTGATTTAGTTTGCAGAAGAGAAGATTTAGGGACAATTTGACAGCAGCCTTCAACTTCCTGAAGGGGGACTCAAAAGAGGATGGAGAGAGTCTGTTGTATGTGGTGACAGATGGCAGAACAAGGAGCAATGGTCTGAAGTTACAGATGGAGAGGTGTACATTGGATATTAGGAAAAACTATTTCAACAGGAGGGTGGTGAAGCACTGGAATGTGTCACTGAGTCAGGTGGTGCAATCTCCATCCTTAGAGGTTTTTAAGTCCCAGCTTGACATAGTCATTGCTGGGATAATTTAGTCAAAGTTGATCCTGCTTTAGGCAGGGGGCTGGACTAGATGACCTTCTGAGGTCCCTTCCAGCCCTAGAATTCTATGATTCTATGAGTGTAGATGGCATTGAACTTGAAAATGAAAAGAACAGGGCAGCAACAGGATGTATGATCTAGATTTTGAGAAGGAAATAACAACTAGAATAGAGAAAGCAAGATCAAGTTTGAAGATGGTGGATGAGATCTGGAAAAGCAAAGGAATTAGCTCAGGAATGACGCTGAGCATCTTAGCACAAGAATAGATTTATACCAACACACCTCTAGAGCCCCGCCCGGGGCTATTCTACCTACTACCCAAAATCCACAAACCTGGAAATCCTGGGTGCCCCATCATCTCGGGCATTGGCACTCTCACTGAAGGACTGTCTGGTTATGTGGACTCTCTCCTCAGACCCTATGCCACCAGCACTCCCAGCTATCTCTGAGACACCACTGACTTCCTGAGAAAACTGCAATACATTGATGACCTACCAGAAAACACTATCCTAGCCACCATGCATGTAGAGGCTCTCTATACCAACATCCCACACAAAGATGGAATAAATGCTGTTTGGAACAGTATCCCTGATGATGCTACAGCACATCTGATGGCTGAGCTCTGTAATTTTATCCTCACACACAACTATTTCAGATTTGGCGACGATATATACCTTCAAATCAGCGGCACAGCTATGGGTACTCTTATGGTCCCTCAATATGCCAATATTTTCATGGCTGACCTGGAAGAGAGCTTCCTTAGCTCTTGTCCACTAACACCCCGTCTCTACTTACGCTACATTGATGACATCTTCATCATCTAGACCCATGGGAAGGAGACTCTGGAGGAATTCCACTGGGACTTCAACAACTTTCACCCCAACATCAACCTCAGCCTGGAACAGTCCACACAGGAGATCCACTTCCTGGACACCACAGTGCTAATACACGATGGCCACATCACTACCACCTTGTACCATAAACCCACTGACTGCTACGCCTACCTTCATGCCTCCAGCTTCCATCCCAGACACACCACACGATCCATCGTCTACAGCCAAGCACTAAGATATAACCGCATTTGCTCCAACCCCTCCGACAGAGACAAACACCTACAGGATCTCTACCAAGCATTCTTGAAACTGCAATGCCCACCGGAGGAAGTGAAAAAACAGATTAACAGAGCCAGATGTGTGCCACGAAGCCTCTTACTACAGGAAAAGCCCAAGAAAGAAACCAAAAGAACACCATTAGCCATCACCTACAGTCCTCAGCTAAAACCTCTACAGCACTTCATCAGGGATTTACAACCCATCCTGGACAACAATCCCCCACTTTCACAGGCCTTGGGAGGCAGACCAGTCCTTGCCCACAGACAACCTGCCAACCTGAAGCAAATCCTAACCAGCAACAAAACACCACACCACAGTCACTCTAACTCAGGGACTCATCCATGCAACAAACCTCGTTGCCAGCTCTGCCCACATATCTACACCAGCAACACCATTACAGGACCTAACCAAATCAGCCACACCATCGTGGGTTCATTCAGCTGCACATCTACCAATATAATTTATGCCATCATGTGCCAACAATACCCCTCTGCTATATACATCAGACAAACTGGACAGTCTCTAAGTAAAAGAATAAACGCACATAAATCAGATATCAGAAATGGCAATATACAAAAACCAGTAGGAGAGCACTTCAATCTCCCAGGTCACACAGCAGCAGACTTAAAAGTAGCTATCCTACAGCAAAGAAATTTCAGCACCAGACTCCAAAGAGAAATTTCTGAGCTACAATTCATCTGCAAATTCGATACCCTCAGCTCAGGCTTAAACAAAGACTGTGAGTGGCTGGCTAAATACAAAAGCAGCTTCCCCTCCCTTGCTGTTCACACCTCCAGATCAATTGCTGGTAGTAAGACTCACCCTTGCTGACTGAGCTAACCTTGTTATCCCCACCCTTGCTCTGGCTTATTTATACCTGGCCCTGCAGATTTCTAAGACCAGCATCTGATGAAGTGAGTCTGTGCTCACGAAAGCTCATGCTCAGAACTTTTCTGTTAGTCTATAAAGTGCCACAGGACCCTTTGTTCCTCTTACTGAGCATCTTGAAAATCTTGTTTATTTAGCAGCATTTTGTTTGGATGTGAGACATGGGTCATAACGAAAGTTTCAAAAATAAGAATATCATCATTTAAGAGGAGTTGTTATAGAAAGACGCTGAGAATAGGATGGATGCAAAAGGTCACCAAAGAGGAGTTATACAGGAAGATACAGCCAAAAGAGAACCTACTGCAGAACATTATGCAATAGAAGCTACAGCTATTCAAGCATATCTGCAGAATGAATGTTGAGCAAGAGGTCAAGACTCTGGTATTCAGCATACTGGATGGCTCAAATAGGAAAGGCAAGCCCCACAAAGAGAATGGGTAGATTATATGGTATATTGGTATGGACCTAGTCAACAGAAAGTAAGCCGCTCCAAACTGTACAGGGAAAGACGGAAGGTAATAGTGAAGGAGGCATCGGACACCGACAGGCTCTGATCCCATGCTTCTTCTTGTTGTTAATGATGATGATGTTGTATCTTGGGTCTGAGCATTCTGATCTATAAGATATGAACTGAACACCCTCCACTGACAGTGTATGGAAGCACAGGCATCAGGATGACTATTCTAGATATCTATCTTTGTATAATACTGACCCACCGATGAAACAAAATGTTATTGGCGTTGGCCTATATTTCATGGTGCTATTAATATGAAGCACTGTCCTTAGGGTTACTGAGTGCCCCAGAGTGTTCAAATTTGACCTCTATCACTCCATATTTACATCTGCGGGAAGGCATACACAGCTATTCCCAGCTGACACCTGTATCTGTGATCACACCTGATCAAACAACCATGTTTCAGCAAATCTGTCTCTTCTTATTCACATAGATTCATCATCAGAGTTGTGAAAAGGAATCTCTCTCACACTCAGTGGACTGCTCATTTGGCCATTGTCACAGATACAATACAAAGTACAACACCCATGATGGAGAAATGATCCCTGAATCTCAGTTACCCAGGTGGTGTCCAGCAAGAAACATATATTTCTACTTTTCCCTCTTAATCATGATGACACCCAATAATGAGCCATTCTCATGAGCAAAGTGGAAAATGGAGAACTTGAAAAGAGTCATACAGAGAGTAAACAGCCTTTATGCACCATTAAGTAATGGCTATAGAAAATGTGAAAGATGATTTGAAGTGGTGGAATACTTCAAGGAACAGCAGCCATGTCCAATCCTAGAATTAATGACTGGAGAATAAGTAATGAGGGATATCTCAATTCAAGTTATCTTTTCCAAAGAATAGTGGAATTCCTGGAACTGTCAGCAGTCTAGCATGTCCATCTGAAGATGTAGTCTGTTTTGAAAGTGCAAGATGTCCTAATGTCAGAGAACCAGTAGCATCTGAACAGGAACATGGGAACTAAAAACATAGGCAAACTCTGGAAAGCAACAGGCAAAGAAAAACACCATTTCTCAATTGGTAATATACAAAGAAATGTAAGTAATAGTCCTGTGGCACCTTAGAGACTAACAAATTTATTATATCATGAACTTTGTGGGTAAATCTCACTTTCTTATGAATTGGAAAAATAAAGCATTATACATCATTGGGTGAATCATCAGTGTTTCCAGTAAATGAAAAAAAAATATTAAAATTGATTGGTTAAGTGGAAGGCAAAGTCTTTGGGCTACCCTAAGATCAACTTCTGTGCATAAAAGATCAGGCACAGAATGCTGACTTACCTGTAATGGGACTACAAAATGCAACAATAGGTCATGCTTCCTACCTCAAGAGTGGCCTGAACGGCTTCTCTAAACATTTGATGGAGTACAGTTTGTCCAGTAGCTCTTCTCTGTATCCAATGATAAAGAAAGAAGTTGCCTTATGCTGTCTATAACCATGATGGTGTGTATGAGGGGGGTGGGCAAGTGGGGGCTGAACCAGTGAAAATGTATTTCCATCCATCTCTCCAGGTTACAAGTAGACCTGATCTTTCCTTGAAGGTGTTTGAGTGCCTCTGTCAGGACCACTGTCCATGAACTGCTTATAAAAAGCTTGCATATTAAGTAGGAAACTATGAGTAGAGAAATAGTAAGAAGAGTTTTGCACATTTTGTGGGTTTTAAAAGCCTATCCAAAGTCTCCAGTGTTTGATTAAATTCAACTATTTTATAAAGAAAATTCATGTCTCACCAATCTATTTAAGTTCTTTTGAGGGGTTAATAAACATGTTGGATTATGCTTGGATTTTCAGAAATCTTTTAGAAAGTTTCCTTTCCAAAACTGTGAAGCAAAGTAAGCTCTAGCCACACAAGGACTGGGAGCAAGGTCAACCCAGAGTTCTTAATTCCAGTTGTACTCTAATCAGGGAGACAGTCCCCACGGAGGTATCTTGATGGCACTGTTTCTAACATATAAGTCCTCCAGAGCAACTGAGAAATGATCCCTAAGAGTTCACTTCAGAGCTAATAGCAAAACATTTTCCCATCCTTCAAAAAAGAATAGATTTATAAAATTGGTGCATTAAGAAAACATTTTTTCAGCACGTTGGTAATATGTGCTGTCACACATGGGGAAAAAAAAGCCGTTCAGCACTGACTGACCTTAAATATAACTCACTATTCTGTTAAGCATTTGATTTATCAATCATTCTCAAAACACGTGGATTGTTTTAACACAAATCATAATTACTTTCTTGCCCAAATGCTATGCCAGATCATTGACTGAATAAATTGATATGTGTGAACTGCTATCATTCTCTCTCTGCCAAGTTAACTGTTTTATTTTTTTTTCTTTTGAGGGAAAGAATGACAGGGAGGATTTGAACACATCTTTCTGAATTTATGTGAAAGTTATTAAAAGTAACCATGTTTGCTAGGATAGTACACAGGTTTAATAGAATAGAAATCAAAACTATACAATATTAATCAGAAAAGTAACTTTTGGAACGAGATGGTCAACAAAGGACAGACACATTGACAAAAAAAACAAACAAAAAAAAAAAACAACCAAGCAGCTCTAACGGAAATGCTACTTATAGCCCTTAAGAGTAGCCATTGCTTTCCACCATTAAAGTAGGAAATCAGAATCTGGGGCGGGGGGGATATGCAAACAAAATTAACTTTTCTTCCCCTTTCTACCCATCATTTCCCCCCCCTCCAAAAAAGTTATATAATGAACATTAAAATTCTCGCATTGTTTGACTGTTACATATATATATTTTGCTAAATAGTCCTAATGGTTTCATGAGGAGAACATATGGTGATAATGGCTTGATGATCAGAAAAGTCTAAAGACAGCTTATTATCATAACACTTTATTATGTACATTAAAAACTGACAAAATATTGATGGATAATTCTGCAAATTGAAATGTATTGGAGACATGCCACTTCTCATCATTTTTCTTGGGATAAATATGAACCAAAAAGTAAAAGACTGAAAACAATATATTAGTCAAAATCCTTACCGGGGATTGAACTGGTACGAAAGAAAGTCAAACCAGACAGAAGGCATATCTTCAGGGGCTGGAGACAATAGCATTAACAGTGGAACTGTTTTTACTTTAACCAATCCTGACTATCCCCTCTTCCTAGTTTAGAAATCTTTAACTTCATACCCTGATGCCTCGTGGCTCCAGGCAACCTGAACCAGTCTGATAACTCTGAAACGAAGTTACCAGCTTGGGAGGTGGACCACAGGCAATGGAAGTAGGCAAAGACAGCAGAGACTCCTGAGATCTATAGTGACATGTTCGCTCACAAGTACTTTGCTTTCTATGAGTGTGTGTGGTGATTTTTTTAATTTTAATTTTAATTTTTTTGAGAAGCAAGTGACCAATGATCCTTAAAATGCTCTGTTTTGACTTTTTCTGTCGTACATCCTGTGTGGGTGTATACTGAAGCCTCATGAATGCAGTAAACTTTGTTTGGCTTGTGGACAGTTGAGAAGGAGGGTCAGAGGTGGGGGCCCTTGGAAATTTTCTTTCTAAACAGGTTTTTTAAATTGAAAATTGGGAGGAGGCTAAATTGAGTTCTGAGGAAAACTTCTATTTTGCATTTGAGGAACGCCATCCCACCAAAACCTAGTGATTAATTTGAAAACCACGATATTTGAGTTCTGATATGCTGTCTTGCTGCCCCATGGGAGTTGCAGCTTAGTTTCCTATTTTTCATTGGACCTCAATTGCCCATTGGATTACATCTTCCATTTCAACACTTGTCCAGCATCCTCCGTGATGCAGAACCTCTCCTCACAACAAAGGAAGGCTATAGTGCATTATGAGATATATAGACCAAATAGTGAGTCTTGCCCATAGGTGAGATGAAAGCATGGGACACCTAAACCATAGTATGGTCCTATGATGCACACAGAAGAACAGGAACTCTCCCTTTTGGGCTCCAAAGTTCCAGATGACAGAGTGGCTGAGGAACTTCTATATAGTCTCTGTTCCGTTACTCTGATTGTCATCCATACAAGGCAGGCTGGCATGAAGTTCTTCTTCATGTGAGGGAAGAGCCTGAGTTCTCTGAAGAGTATGACCTATAAATGTTCATTCAGTAGAAAAACTGGCTAATGTATTTTTAAAAGGGACTTGGTGCTGGAAGAAGGGTGAGAGGAGGTGAAGGGAGGCAATTTGATCAACGAATAATGAGCCAGCACAACAATGAAGGATAAACAGACATTAGCCATGCTATAAAAATACATCCCAAGCATAAACGAAATCGCAATATAAGCAGGAAAAATGTGTATACAATTATGAACCAATACTTTGAAGACCCCCTTTGCAAAATGTACGAAGAAGCTTAAAATAAAAAAAAAAGACTCGTTAATCAGAAGTACATTTGAAAGAACAATCGTGAAATAAAGTTTTAATATTCTCGGATGGTAGTAATGTTAGTCTGTATTTTCACAAATAAGAAATAGCCCTATAGCACTTTAAAGACTGACACATTTTTTAGGAAATTTTTGGAAGTAAGACCCCTGAAGAAATCAGTTTTACCCATGAAAGCTCCTTGCCTAATAAATTTGTTAGTCCTTAAGATGCTACAGGACTGCATGCTATTTGTGAGTTTCAATATGTTTTTGGCCGTGTCTACACAAGCCCCAAACTTCGAAATGGCCACGCAAATGGCCATTTCAAAGTTTACTAATGAAGTGCTGAAATGCATATTCAGAGCTTCATTAGCATGCAGGCGGCAGCGGCACTTCGAAATTGACGCGCCTCGCCGCCGCGCGTCTCATCCAGAAGGGGCTCCATTTCCAAAGGACCCCGCCTACTTCGAAGTCCCCTTATTCCCATGAGCTGAGGGGAATAAGGGGACTTTGAAGTAGGCGGGGTCCTTTCAAAAAGGAGCCCCATCTGCACGAGATGCGCGGCGGCGAGCCGCGTCAATTTTGAAGTGCTGCTGCTGCCCGCATGCTAATGAAGCGCTGAATATGCATTTCAGCACTTCATTAGTAAACTTCAAAATGGCCATTTGCGTGGCCATTTCGAAGTTTGGGGCTCGTGTAGACACGGCCATCAGCACATGGGGGACTTCGAAATAGGCGGGGTCCTTTAAAAAAGGAGCCCCGTCTGGACGAGCCGCGCGGCAGCGAGGCGCGTCTATTTCGAAGTGCCCCAACTGCCCGCATGCTAATGAAGTGCTGAATATGCATTTCAGCGCTTCATTGGTAAACTTCGAAATGACCATTTGCGTGGCCATTTTGAAGTTTGGGGCTTGTATAGACGTAGCCTTTACGTAATAGACGACTAAGGATTCAAGTTGGTAACAAGATGCATGTCATATGTGAGACCTGTTGACATTTAGCTATATGAGAATAAGATTGGGTAATATAATTAAAAAATTAACTAAATAAAAGTGCCATAAAATATCCCTAAGATTTGACTGCAAAGCAAGCAATAACTAGATTTAGTATCTGTGTAATAAATCTGCCTTAAATCAAGAAAAAATACATTTTTAGAGTTGGAGTTGAAAGTCTTTTTTTTTTTTAACTTGGCTTGACTTGATACTGAACTGTCAGTTCAAATTTTCAGTTTTTGCGAAGTCTGAAGCCTTTAGTTTTTTTTAAATTCCTTGTAATTGATAAAACAACCATTTAAATGAAAATTAATATTATATGTAAAAATGCAGGTAGAATTTTGAAGGCTGAATATTTTTTCTCTTTGTACTTCTTATCAAGTAAGTGCCAAAGGAAAATTCTTAAATGCAGAACAAAATAGTGTAACATCTAGGATTAAGGTTCAACTGTAGCTAGAGAAAAAATGTGACTTTGAACATCTTTCCTTCTGTAGATACACTGTGGTATATTATAACTGACCCCATCATATCCCACTGTTCAAGCCAAAATGAGGAAATCTTTTTCTCTAATGATCAAGCAGAAGAGGGAAGCGTATAACAACCACACATTCTGGGAACATGAAAATCTGTTCTTTTTTATTTTTTTTTTGTATTGCTTTTTCATTCAATCATAGTACCGTCTGCTTCTATGATTTTGTTTTCACCATTCCTGTTGTGCAGTTGTTGACCTACAGGTCAGCCTGTAAAATGTGCATTCAACAAGGTTCCTTAACTACTTCTTTTAATCTCATGGGCTTTCTCCTTTAGGACTCTGATATTTGGTAGTCTTCCTGGATCTTTCTCTCCATAGTCTTTACTTATTTCCTGTCATTCTTCCTCATGTTTCATATGTAGATTATTTTTAAAACATTCAGTTTTCTCAGTCTGAGTCCACTTAGAGTACTTACAACAGATGAATAAACATAACTGGTAAAGTAGTAAATAATCTAGCAGCAATTTGTAGAATTTCTTTGGAGTTTTGATATATTTATAATTTTCTTATGAATATAAGAATATTTTAGAAGAGACATTGTTAGCTCTCAAAAATAAGACTAGAAGTAATATATTTGAACTCCTAAGATTTCCTGAGATAGTTTCAGCCTTGTTGATAAATGGCTTTGCTGTTTTCAATGTTGTTAGTGAATGCAAACACCCAGATACTTGTTTGGTTCTGGAAGAAAAAAACCACTTCTTTCTATAATTAGAATGAATTTTTAAAGTAAATGTAATCCTGGTGAAAATTTCCTGGCTAAGCTGTGCAGATATTCAACATCTCTGTTATAATAGTTGTATTTATATGAGCTACATTAGCACCTGTCTGTGTACACAGCTACACAAGGGCCCAATTGTACAAAACATTTTATATACATAGTAAGAATCAGATCCTTCCTGGACAAAATTAATATACGAACAAAAAAATCAAGTTAAATGATGGGAAAAGTGAAGCGTTATCTTCACTTAACCATTGGAAAACTGAAGCATGGTGAGACTTGTGTCCTGCCCAGTTTCAAACAGGACCTGAACTCAAATCTTGTGAAGCCTTCAGCACAAATCATCCTTACTTACTTATCAAAATAGACATAACAGAAGTGCAGACTTACTCTCACTGCCCTGCCAGCGTGCTTCAGAACCAAAGCCTGGGGTAACATTAGAGAATAATTATAGGCCAGGTCATAAGTAACTTGATGTAATAACTTGCCTTGTATTTTCCTGAGCATCGCTGGTAAAGTAAATGGATCAGTAGACTAGAGACAGGTGTCTGTACTAGCTGAAATATTACTTTGGTGCTATTTACAATTGACAAGCTGTCTGGAATGTAAGATGAAGTAAAAAGTAGGCTGTGCATGCCCGGTGTGTGTACAGAGAATGGTGCACAGGAACTGATTCCTACAGAGAGACCAAGCCAGTGTGGAAGTACGTAATGTGGTATATAATTAAGAATGTATGTTGCTGGTGTTAGTAAAATGTAGATAAGGAAAAGCTGTGCTGTGTAATTTTGGATGTGTGGTATTCTCTGTACACCCGTCTCCCATGCTTGAGTCTAATCAACTCTATACAGCTTTGCTGTGTGCCAAATAAAAGAATCTGAATGCTGACATGGGAGTAAAAATGGAGGTTTTTTTGCGGAATCAAGAATATGCAGTGGGACTTGGATGGAAGAGGCAGGGCTGCGGCAGTCAGACCTCAGAGTCCTCTGGACCATGGCACCCACCCCCCCAACACTCAGTGCTGCCAGGAATACACAGTGTGGCACTCCAGTGGCAATTGGAAGTGCCTGTGGTGACAGCCAGGAGCTCCGGGTTTTTTTTGTACCCCCAATCCTGGGGCAATTGCCCCTTGGTAAGGCCCCTCACCACTGTCAGCTGGACCACTTATATGCACTAATGGCAATTTGAATGCAGCCACTCACGTTCGATACTAACTGTAGTAATGGAACTGCATTACTCTATTCCTGCAAACCTTATTCTTTTTATCACATGGTCTCCCACCATTTCTTTGCCATTATTAGTTGTTCTCATTCACAGGATTGTGTCCTAAATTAGATTATCAGCTATTAGTGGTATGATTTATGTGTTTTTAGTTCTGTAAAGCAACTGACATTTTCTTTGGTTGCAGTATAAACAATTATAAAAATAACCCAGATGATCATCAAAGTCAATATGGGTTACTCAAGCACTCCAAGATGAAAGCAAAGACTGTACAATCAGGCCTTCCATGATTCTGTGGCAGAGCTTTCATATAGGTGACAAGATCACTACATATGTTTGTAGTTCAGTTCCACAATAGTGTGATAATAAAGCTTAATTATGCTGTGATCATGGGGGTGTCATAAGAAAAGTTAATTGGATATTTGACTATGGCAAAGGGAGTAGGGTGTAATTGACTTCAGACATGAGTTGGGTGCCTAAATATTGTAGACTCTTTGAAAAGTTCATCCAGTGACTTTTCTACAGCTGGTTAGGAATTTTTATTGCCAGAAAATAGTAATTACTTAAAACTGAAACTTTTGATTAAACTTTCATTGAGGTAAGCGTCTCACGTTCAGGATGGAATTACTGGTCAAAACCAAAGAAAGCTCTACTCTGAAATAGTTATTAACCTCCTTGTTAAAGCACTGGGCAGTGGCCATGGATGTGGGAGATCTAGCTTCAGGTCTTTGCCTGATTAAGATAAAAGTATTGAAACTGGTCTGCTACTTGCAACAGGAGCAGAATCCTCCATGAACACACATTTCTTCAGTCAATGTGGATACACACAAATAGAAACCTGCACCAACCGATACACAGGGTTCTACCCCTGACACAGCAGCCAAAGGAGAACATGGTACATCTGCTCCCAGAAGCCAGTGCACTATGCTGCTCTCAGCCAACTGATTTTATGGCCCTCAACTGCAACTGCTGTCTGAAGTCGTGCAATCCCGCTGGGGGTGGTACAGCCATAAGGCTAGGAGGAGCTTCTGGGGCTGGGATCTAGTTGTGCTTCCCAGGAGCAGAGCTCTGCAGATCAGCTGGTACAATTTTCTGTCTGTGAGTATCTGCATCCCTGGATAGAAATTTGTATCCACATAGGGCTTTGCAAGTGAGAGCTCTGGTGATTGGTTATTTTGTAATTAGCTGGGGGGGTTGTTTAAAATACTTTGAAATATCTCAGATTAATTCCTATTCAAAATGGACTCTTTTTCAGATATGTTTAAAAAAAAGTTTACCTGTATGGTAAAACTGTTTCTCTCACTCAGCTCTATTTTTATGTGTTATTTTCTATTTTCCTATAGTAATGTGGAACCATTTTCAATAGCCATTTCTAGTTGTAATTGTAGGGCTTTTTGTAGGCTTCATGATGTGAATATGATATAGGAAAAATATCTGTGTTCACTAGGCTAAATGTGGGCCAAGAAACAAAACCAACATCCTAAGTACAGCAGCAGGTTATTCTCTTCTTTGATCTTCTAAGTCTTTTGTTCTTTGCACTCTGACCCAGTGGTTCTCAACTGGTCTGCTATGGCACACAAGTGTGCCACGAGAACTGTCTAAGTCAGCCATGGAAATTTCATCAGTTTTCGCTCTGGCTGCGTCTACACGTGCACGCTACTTCGAAGTAGCGGCAGTAACTTCGAAATAGCGCCCGTCACGTCTACACGTGTTGGGCGCTATTTCGAAGTTGAAATCGACGTTAGGCGGCGAGACGTCGAAGTCGCTAACCCCATGAGCGGATGGGAATAGCGCCCTACTTCGACGTTCAACGTCGAAGTAGGGACAGTGTAGACGATCCGCGTCCCGCAACATCGAAATAGCGGGGTCCTCCATGGCGGCCATCAGCTGGGGGGTTGAGAGATACTCTCTCTCCAGCCCTTGCGGGGCTCTGTGGTCACCGTGGGCAGCAGCCCTTAGCCCAGGGCTTCTGGCTGCTGCTGCTGCAGCTGGGGGTCCGTGCTGCATATACAGGGTCTGCAACTAGTTGTTGGCTCTGTGTATCTTGCACTGTTTAATGAAAGTGTGTCTGGGAGGGGCCCTTTAAGGGAGCGACTTGCTGTTGAGTCCGCCCCGTGACCCTGTCTGCAGCTGTGCCTGGCTCCCTTATTTCGATGTGTGCTACTTTGGCGTGTAGACGTTCCCTCGCTGTGCCTATTTCGATGTTGGGCTGAGCAACGTCGAAGTTGAACATCGACGTTGCCAGCCCTGGAGGACGTGTAGACGTTATTCATCGAAATAGACTATTTCGATGTCGCAACATCGAAATAAGCTATTTCGAAGTTGGGTGCACGTGTAGACGTAGCCTCTGTGTGTAGAGGGACAGAAATTGATGAAATTTCATGGCACACTTAGGCTGTGGCCACACTGGGCCAAAATTTCAAAATGGCCATGGTAGTGGACAAATTGGCAGATACTAATGAGGCACTGAAATGAATATTCAGTGCCTCATTAGCATTCTGCTGGCTGCAGCACTGCAAAAGTGCCACTTTTGATTGTGCGTGGCTTGACTACACAGGGGTCCTTTTCAAAATGGCCCTGCAGACTTCAAAATCCCCTTATTCCTATCAGCAAGCAAAGGGTTAGTGAGCCTGGCTTTGGTTCAGGGCAAGGCAGCAGGCAAAAAGTTAGTGGACTTGGCCCTGGTTCAGGGTGGGTGGCAGGCAAATAAATAGCCATCAAAGTGGGCGGTTCAGGAGAGGTGAGGGGAAGGGGGATGCAGGCCCTTCCACTCCACCGTGTCCCAGCATGGGGCCCTAGTGACAGCTGGTAGGAATAAAGGGATTTCAAAGTCTGTGGGGTCCTTTCAAAAAGAACTCCCGTGTAGCCGAGCTACGCATGATCAAAAGAGGCACTTTCAAAGTGCTGCAGCTGGCAGCATACTAATGAGGAGCTGAATATTCATTTCAGTGCCTCATTAGTATCCTCCATTTTGGCCATTATCATGGCCATTGTGAAATTTTAGCCAAGTGTGACCACAGTCATAGTGTTACAACACTTAGATGACCCTGCAGCATGTGGGTGCCCAAGCAGCAAGGTTGCCTGAGTCCCACATCGTCAGTTTCTCTCTCATAGCCACTTTGCAAAGCCTCTGTGATGGGAAATTGACCAACCTTGTGCCAGCTGGAGATCAAGCAGTGGAGAGGGAAAATTGACCAACCATGGCTCAAAGAGGCTGGTGGGGAGGGGAACCCACTCTCTGGAGCTACTTCCTCCTCTGCAAATAGTCAAGTAAATGCTGAAATTTTCAGCTAGTACTCCGATCATGGTGGGCTTTCACACAAGGGAAAAAGTGCACGTGCCTTGGAATTGCTTGTGTCATTGAAGTTTCCTGTATTACTGCAAATGTTGGGAACCACTGCTTTAACCTTTCAGGATACAGAGTGTCTTAATTTTCATTCTTATACTGTGCTAACAAATATGTTATAAAAGTTTAGCAAATAATATAAAGTAGCACACATGCAAAATATTATGACCTTATTAATGAAATTATTTGATGGACATTCTTTAATTAGGACTTAATGCCAGGCAATACTAATTAGTTAAGTCCTAACTATATCAAAGGTAGAAGAAGCTAAGTTTGCCATGGCAACAGTTATAAAAATTTCACATTAATAAGCATCTGTTATTGCTTTTGAGATCAAGGTCAAAGACAAAAAACTTTTAAATGACAGGTAAAAGAGCTTGCTGCTTCCTACTAATTTGGTATAAATAGAAAGATTAGACAGTTCATTAAAATAACAGATATCACAAATACAGTGAGGATGAAAGAGCAGGTTCTCATGGAGATCATGTATGTATTGCAAAGAGCAATACAGCCTCTATTGTTGTATTAGGCAAAGGTAATTGCTTTGACCAAAATAAGTTCATACAAAGAAAACAAACTGGTTCCAGTTTGCACATACCATCCATATCTTTAAGCCTTGCATTCCATGGATCTGGTTTAAAGTGATAAGCATTTTACAGTAGAAATGCAACAGTAGATCAAGGATGTTGTTCACACCTATTCATTTCTGACGCAATGTAGCTACGAAGGAAGTGTTTATACCCTCTCCAAATGTAGAACCATGTAATGAAACCTGGTGCAGGTATCCAAATAGTGAGAGAGAGTGTTGTGCATAAGGGCCAGCCATTGTGGCATCCCTGTGCTCGAATGTATGTGTGTGAAGGTGCTTATATCTGTATATACACCTATTGGCATGAAAACTGCCCACAAAAGGGCAGATAGGGGAAGCTGTAGTCACCTATATTCCACTCAAAGAAAGGCTGAACTGATTGGAACGAACCAACTGCACAGCCTTCCTCTTCACCTAAAGCTCTTGGGGGGATTATGCTTCTCAGATGCACAAGCCCCTTCAGTGTTGCCTTTGAAGCCATGAAGCAATATATTTGTCCCTCATCCAGTCTATGCCTTTCTCTCATAATCTAGGCAAATGACTTCTCTAACTATAGGGTATAAACAATCCCCCCCTTTTTTTTTTCTCCTGAAAAACCTAACGTAAGAGCTGGTGACATGGACAGAAATGTATGTCTGTTTGCCACAAAGCCATGACTGATTTTGGTTCCCACAGCTAAGGTGGTTCTTGTCCTTATGGCCTATTGATTAACATTGGCAGACGTATTTTTCTTTTCCGTCCCCCAAGAGGAAAATTTAGTTTTTTACTAAATGAAAACTTTGGTGTGAAGCATCTGATTTGGTTGATTAATTTCAGTGCTTCACTTTTTCTGACCAAAAGTCATTTATTTAAAAGATTCTTTTCCTCCCAGCTCTGATGTTCATTTTCCAAAGTGGACACATTGAAGTCTGCCTCAGCACCAAAGCCGAGAAACCTCAGCCTTCCTGCATCCATAAAATCCATTCTCTTAATAAGTAGTTCTATTTTTTGAAAGATGAAGTAGTTATAACAGTCACTGGTGGCAGAGAAAAAGGCAGTGTCTAAAGCAGTGCCAGAAAATTGAATTTTATGCAGTTTTCAGTGAATAACCGGTGCAGTGTGCACAGTACCAGAGGGATGTATGCCACCTCCTCGTGTTTCTCAGCAGAGCAGATGGGCTGCTACTTTTGAACCTGTTGGAAGCTTTTCAGTGGTGCTGTCATTCACTGAAACAGTGCACCGCTATAGCCAAGCCTGGCTGTCATAAGCCTGACCACATCTTCATCCAGTGAGATTCACTGTGGTCTCCTGGCCAGTTACAGACAAAAGAAAGACAGTTTAGCAGCTGTTCCTATTTGTGAATCCAACTTTAGAGTAGAGGCTAGAAGGATCTTCTTGTTTGTCCATTATGTTGATGAGCAGGGGACAAGCTCCCTAAGCTGTGAGTGAATATGTTTTTTTTTGCTCAATCTTCAAATTGCTTATGTAACAATCTCGGCCAGCGGCGTGTGCTCCCTTGATGGTGCGGGTCTCCGCACCTTGCCCCAGTCTGGGCACAGCCAACCTTGGGGTGGAAAGCCATTTCCCCAGAGTCCTGTCCTCTTTAACAGGGCTACCAGCCAGCAGCGTAGGTACCCAGGGCCTAGCTCAGGGCAGGGCTGCAACGCCAGTTCACCAGAGGGTCCCGGCCCTTGATTCAGAGTGGGGCCATAAGCAAACAGTTAGTGAACCTGACCCTGGTTCAGGGCGGGTGGCAGGCAGTTAGTGAGCCCAGGCAGCAGGCTAAGAGTTAGTGAGCTTGGCCTTTGGTTCAGGGCACGGCAGCAGGAAAACACTTAGTGAGCTTGGCCCTGGTTCAGGGTGGGTGGCAGGCAAACAAATAGACACTAAAGTGGTGTGGTTCAGGAGAGGCAAAGGGCTGCCTCTTCAGTGGGGGGAAGGGGACCCTCCCACTCCACCGCATCCCAGCACAGGGTCCTAGCAATTGGTCTCACTGTGAGCTGGGTTGTGGGGATCCAGGCCACAACACACTAACATGAGCTCATGGGGAGTGTCCCCTGGGCCACTTCCTACTTCCACCTCCATCAGTGTCTGGTCTCATTCAGAGTGTTTGGCAAGATCAGGAAGGTGGGTCTTCTCTGGGTAAGTACCAGCTGGCAGTTCCAACCATCTGGGCATCTCCACTTTGTTTGGGTAGCGTACAGGGGGCTGGACCATGGGCTCTGGCTGTCCTAAGCCTCAGCATTGTGGGTGGCAGGCAGGACTCCAGACTCATGTCCGTCTGGGTCTCTGGGGTAGCTGCCAGAGGCAGGCTCTTCAGCTCCAGTGGGGCCTTGGGGCACGGGGTTTGCCACAGGCCCAAGGACCCCGATAGGTCAGGAAAGCCTTATTCCTGACTGATGTCAGCCTTAGATTCAGCCCTCCAGGTTGGTCAGGGCAGCTGGCCGGTGGCCTGGCTGTCTGGCCCAGGTCCCCTAACTCCAGGTCCCAGAAGCCCAGTCAGAGATTTCTGCCCCACCCAGAGGCCAGTCTTTTAATGAGCCTCGAGCCCCACCTCTGGTACTTCTGGACCCAGGAGCTGCTCTCTGGGGGGGGTGGGGCACAGTTGTCTTGGACCTACCTACCAAGGCCTCTGAGTCAGGGGAAGGCCATTGAAACTTGCTACAGGTTGCTTCTTCCTGACAATACAGTTTCCATTGTTTCAAGTTTAAGTTTCAGCTTGCAGACCTTCATCTGAATGCATACCCCAATTGGCAAAATAGCTTTTTGGGGCGGGGATATTAGTAGTATTTTATGTGAGGGTAGATCTTATATGCATCTTATGAATATTTAAATCAGAAAACCCTAACGTTAGGACATCTATCAAAACTGGGTCTCTATCTGCTTTTCCCCACAACACCTTTGAAGAGAGAGTCAGCGTCTGTCCCTCTCTGATCAGTTTGGAGAAAGGATGACAATTGAAAGCACAACCCTGACAATCCTGGAGCTGAGAAGAAAACTTGGTTATGTCCAGCCACTGATCTGATAAAGCACCCATAGGCCGTGTCTACACGTGCCCCAAACTTCGAAATGGCCATGCAAATGGCCATTTCGAAGTTTACTAATGAAGCGCTGAAATGCATATTCAGCGCTTCATTAGCATGCGGGCGGCAGCGGCGCTTCGAAATTGACGTGCCTTGCCGCCGCGCGGCGTATCCAGACGGGGCTCCTTTTCGAAAGGACGCCACCTTCTTCGAAGTCCCCTTATTCCCATGAGATCATGGGAATAAGGGGACTTCGAAGTAGGCGGGGCCCTTTCGAAAAGGAGCCCCGTCTGGACGCGCCGCGCAGCGGCAAGGCGCGTCAATTTCGAAGCGCCGCTGCCGCCCGCATGCTAATGAAGCGCTGAATATGCATTTCAGCGCTTCATTAGTAAACTTCGAAATGGCCATTTGCATGGCCATTTCGAAGTTTGGGGCACGTGTAGAAATAGCCATAGAAAAACATACACACAACAGCGGATGGTGGGGAACATCCTTCATAACTTTTTGTCCAGCGTTCAGGGTACCCACCTGGGAGAAGTGGACACCCAGTACAAGTCTTCCCTCTGTCTGAGTGAGAGAAGGGACATGAAAAAAGTATCTGCCACCTCTGAAGAGATTGTGCTAGCTAGTGGGCTGTAATATTTTGAGGATTTCCCTCCCTCTCACCTTTTGAAGCTGAGGGGGAAGGGGCTTTGATTTCTTCTCTCTCCAGTGAATGTTCTAATCCCCCACTGGAGTCATTTTAATGCTTGTTCTGTCTCTGACTCAATGATTCTTTCATTATTTATCCTCTTTCATCTCCTGTTTCCAAACTCAGCTTCTAGTTAAAATGATGAAAGCACCTAAATACGCTAGCTGAGAATCTCAAGCAAAGGGAGGTGTCTCCTTAGTCCAGATTTGGGCATCTATCTCACTAAAGGATAAGGCTCCTTTAGGCTAGGTGTCTCCTCTTGATTAACTTACACAGAGAGCCACTGGGCATGCTAGCTTTTGTAAATCCCATACTTCAGCAATCTCTCTCTCCTCATCTATTGTGCAGGAATCCTAGGGATCTAACATGGGTTTTGTGAACCTAACAATTTGTTTGGCTCCTAAAACTTGGATGCAATAACTCTTAGGCTACGTCTACACGTGCAGCCAACATCGAAATAGCTTATTTCGATGTTTCGACATCGAAATAGTCTATTTCGATGAATAACGTCTACACGTCCTCCAGGGCCGGCAACGTCGATGTTCAACTTCGACGTTGCTCAGCCCAACATCGAAATAGGCGCAGCGAGGGAACGTCTACACGTCAAAGTAGCACACATCGAAATAGGGATGCCAGGCACAGCTGCAGACAGGGTCACAGGGCGGACTCAACAGCAAGCCGCTCCCTTAAAGGGCCCCTCCCAGACACAGTTGCACTAAACAACACAAGATACACAGAGCTGACAACTGGTTGCAGACCCTGTGCCTGCAGCATAGATCCCCAGCTGCCGCAGAAGCAGCCAGAAGCCCTGGGCTAAGGGCTGCTGCCCACGGTGACCATAGAGCCCCGCAGGGGCTGGAGAGAGAGCATCTCTCAACCCCCCAGCTGATGGCCGCCATGGAGGACCCGGCAATTTCGACGTTGCGGGATGCGGATCATCTACACGGTCCCTACTTCGACGTTGAACGTCGAAGTAGGGCGCTATTCCGATCCCCTCATGAGGTTAGCGACTTCGACGTCTCACCGCCTAACGTCGAAGTTAACTTCGAAATAGTGCCCGACGCATGTAGCCGCGATGGGCGCTATTTCGAAGTTAGTGCCGCTACTTCGAAGTAGCGTGCACGTGTAGACACAGCTTTAGTGCCACAACGAATAAGTTCCTTCGAGAAAGTAGCCGTTAGTTTTCCTGTACCTTACTTCCCAATCTGTGAAATGTGGATGATTGCATTTTCTTACCTCATTAAGTGGCTGCGAGACTAAATACACTGAAGACTTTGAGGCACTTCAGTACTATGGTGATGCCAAATAAGTATCTAAGACAGAAAGTATCCTTTCAGTGAAGTTTGACTAATTTTTTTCCTGATATTTTTCTTATTCTAAAATAAATAAATAACATTTATTTTATTAAATAAATAAATGATATTCTGTGGGTCTGGAAAAATAGTAATTCACAGCCAGACGTATGTTTGGGGTGACACTAAAAAAATTAGTGGATCATGAAAGAGCATCCCCATTCTGTATGTGCCCAAAATAAAGTAATTGCATGTGAACATTAGAACTTAGACTGATATATTGTAATGACATCACACCATTTCCCAGTAAAATCATAAAACCCACAGCTGTAAATCTTTTTAAATTAAGAAAGAGGAACTTTAAACTCTGCATGACTCCTCCAGGAACTGACAGCACAAAGTGCAGCCCTAGCCCACTTTATTAAAGACTGTCCTAACCAGCACAATTTGTTATACATCACAAGTGGTCTCATCTGAAAAGATCGCTAACACACCATACTATATAATACCACCAAAATACTGCACAGATTGCTTTATAATATATTCATCTTGAAGGAGGGCCTAACCTGTCATACTGCTTCCGCACATCTTACATTATCATTACTTCTTCATCACAGTAAAAAGTTTTTAGCCATACTGCCCGACTTGATGCATGCAAGATGTTCACATTGTTTTGCAGTCCTGTGATGAACAACAATGGGTGCACTTTTATGTAACTTTGTGAGTTGCTGGCTTCCTCCCTGAAGTGCATCAATACAAGAATGAGGCTAGCTTTAATGGTTCAGATGTAAGTAGCATTTGCTCTGTGAAAGTCAGTTGCAAATCAATTCGAGGTGGGCAGATCTACAGTGGGGTCTGTGGTGATGCTGGTGGCCAATGCAGTCTGTCAGAGTCTCTTGGGAGAAGTATGGGCCATAGTGGATGGCTTTGGTGCCATGGGGTTTCCTAATTGTGGTGGGGCAATAGATGGCATGCACATCCCCATCATGACCCCAGACCACCTGGCCTCTGAGTATATAAACAGAACGGAATACTTATTGATGGTGTTGCAGGTGTTGGTAGATCACAAAGGTCATTTCAACAAGATCAAAGTGGGATGGTCGGGGAAGGTTTACAACATCTGCATCTTCAGAAATTCTGGTCTGTACAGAAAACTCATGGATGGGATTTTCTTCCCAAACTGGAAAATCAAGATTGGCGATGTGGAGATGCCTATAGTAATACTGGGTGGCTCTACTTACTCTCTGCTTCCTTGTCTCATGAAGCCATACACAGGTGCCCCGGACTACAGCAAGGATAACTTCAATATAAGACTCAACAAGTGCAGAATGATGGTGGAATGCACCTTTGGCCATTTAAAAGGAGGTTCAGGTGTCTTTTGACCTATAAGGACCTTTGTGAAACTAATGTCCCCACTGTGATTAGAGCAGGCTCTATTTTGCATAAAACTTGTGAATCCAGATGGGAGAATTTCATAAGTCCCTGGAATTCCAAGGCTGATGCTATGAGCAGGGTTTATTCACAGCCACCTACAAGGCCATTCTTCAATAACCATGAGGAGGCAACAGCAATCAGGAAGGGTTTGAAATAAAGTTCCATGAATGATCTGCCAGACACATTATCGCTCTTTGTTTCACTGTTATGATATCTCCCTCAACTCCTCAACATGAATTCTACTCCCCACCAAATGTGAACCAATAAATCAAACCAGGGTTTTCACAGAAAGCATGGCTTTACTTGGGGATGGGGTTAAGTTACAAGAAGAAGAATGGATGTAAAGGGAGGGTTATTTGCACAAAAAAGATGGACAGCTGTGCTATCGGCCCTCTCCACCCCCGCCTGGGTCCCTCTGTTGCGAGTCTTCTGTGGATCTTGCCGTAATGGCGAGCATCTATGTTATTGGTCCTCTCCCTGCCCACCTAGGTTCCTCTGCTGCGAGTCTTCTGCAGACCTTGCTGTTGCAGCTGGCAGCTGTGCTATAAAGCCCTCATCATTCTTGTGAGATTCCACAATGATTTGTGCACCCCACCACACATGGGTACCAGAAAATCACACTGTGTTTGTCATCAAAAGAACACATTTATTTGGAGGGGAAGAAGGGTAAGTGGAAGTGAAAAGAAGGGATGTCAAGGGTGGTGGAAAAGCCTTTTGCAGTGGCTCTTGGGGGTAAAGCAGCAGACTGTCCTTGCTCTCCCTCACCAGGTTCAGAGACCAAAATGACGGGTGCGGGGAGCAAACTATTCATGGGAATCTGGGCAGCAGTGAGTGGAGCATGCAGTGCTGCAGAGGGACTCCCTTTGCAGCTCCAGTATGGAGCACTTGACCTCAGTGTGGTCGCCCATTGCCACAAAGACCTTTGCTGTGTTCTTCCTCAGGTGCGCTGTTTGCTCTCTGTTGAACTCAAGCACAGTCTGCCGCCACTGTGCCATGTCCTTTTTGCTCTCAGTGGCTTCTGCTTGAGCTCACTCCATGTGCTGCAGGATAAGGTCCTGTTCGGACCTTCGCACTTCCTCAATCTGTCTCCCATGCTGGGGATGCCTGCTGGAAAGTGAAGGTCAAAATGGAGATACAATTCACACAAAGCACTTACCTATGGAATGAATGGGTCTGTGCAATCCTTGAAATTTTCTTTTTGCAGGGCCACTTAAGTACTCTTGAGGATGACAAGGATTCAAACCATGCATTGCACAAGCCATCACTTATCCATACCATATCATTCCTTATGATTGTGGACCTGGTAAGCTATTGTCCTCTTTAAAAGGGGGCAGGTACATAGCATGGAAAGCAGCCAGGTGGCAAGGGGGAAAGGGTCCATTCCAGCCACATGAACAGCTGGGTGGGGTGGGATCACTGTAAAGTGAACAGAAACATGGCGGAAAAGGTTTTCAGCCATATGCCAAGAGACAAAATATATCTCAGCAGTCATCAGGGAAAAGGCTGTGTAAAACAGGGGAAACCAGCACTGGACATGCCATTTGGCAAGTGGGAAGGATTCCATTCCACCTGCACGGATGACTGAATGGGAGGGGATCCCTGTAAAGTGAAAAGACGTGTAGGAGGAAAGGGAAAAGGGAGGAGAGAAGGAAATGGGAGGGGAGAGCCTACCAGCCGTGTGGAGGAGGGAAGGTGAAGTGCCCACCGGCCATGTGGGGTGGCAATGTGCTCCAGGGAAACTTCAAAGGGCAGGGAGCATGCCAAAGAAATCCAATACAAATTATTGTGCTTCTTTAGGTTGCCAAAGAAGACATCCCCCTCCTAAGAATAACAGATAACAAAAAAGAAGAGATGCACAAGCCTGGAAAATTTGCCAAAATGCTGTGTGGCACCATGATACCAGCTCACTATCTGGTTGCCTGGCATGCAAAGTTATGCTATGATGGAAGATGCAATAAATCAGGCCTCTCCAAAAACCTTGTGCAAAACATACAAAAGTACCTGAGGCCTTCCTGGAGATCTCCAAAAAGGGTAAGCACTCCATCCCCAGAAATATTAACACACTATTCTGAGGGCCATAGATCCATAGTAAAAGTATATCCATACCCATACTTACACCTACACCCAGCCACAACCTGCTTTTAGCATTCAGAAAAAATATTCACCAGAACAGCGAGGCTCTGGGGGCTCTGGGGCCTGTATAGAGGGGATCGTCATAGAGGGGACCAGCTCCAGGTCTATGGTGAAGAGCTCTGGGCTGTCAGCAACAGCTTCCTCAGACCCCTGCTGCTTGCCACTGTCCTCTCCATTGGCTTCTTTCTCCTGGCCTCCCAGCTCCTCTCAGCTCACCTCACACTGCAGAAAAGGCCCTCCAGAACTTTTAAAATTAAGAATGAGCAATGTATTTGGGTCGTCCCCAAGAAGCATCTGCAGCTGTTCATAATAGTAGCAGATCTTTGGAGAAGACCCAGACAGCTGGTTGGCTTCCCAGACTTTGCATTATGCCTGCTGGAGTTCATTCATCTTCACCCAACATTGCATAGAGTCCCGGGAGTAACCTCTGGCATTTTTTCTGTGCAACATCTTCTCAAATAGGTCCACATTTCTCTTGGACACTCAAAGTCTGCTTGCCACTGACACCTCTTCTCAAACTGAAAGAATATTCAGAATCTTCTGATGACTCCATGCTGGAGTACTCTTGCAACCCTGAGAACTAAGCAGACTACTCATGATTGCAAGAGATGGCTATCAATGTAATGGCTACTGATGCAGCGTGATGGCTACCAAAGTGGATGAAGGCAATGGGTAAAAAACATTTTTGCTTCTGGGTTCCCATTATATTTCCTGGGCTTGTTGGTGATGAATTCAAATTCGCGGGCTCCCTATGACCTACTTCATGTGCGACTGGAGAGCAGAGGAAATATAAGTGACCTTATTTAGCAGGTAACTGTGTAGCTTTGTGGGATACATATAGGACACTTCTGTAGGCTAATAAATTCTATTTTAAAACATGGCACTTCCACACTGCCCTTTATTTGAACATTTTGTATTTGACAAAAAAATTACAAGTTGTATCCAATCATCTCATGTTATTAAAAAAAAAAATCTCTTTACAGCTGGGGAGGGATAAAGCCACGTACAAGGCCTACTTAGATGCACTTTGGCCAAGATCCCTCAAGAAAGGACCAAATCCCATATATTATCTCCTTCAAAGAAAAGCATAGTTAATTTCTGTTACAGCTGGTCAAGGCACATTTAGCTTGACCAGGCTGTAGGTAAATATTAATATTTTTGACCATTGACAAATTTTGGATACCTGTGACAGATGTACAGGTAAGTAATGTGTCATATGTTTTGTCATTGGTATGTACACAGTGGGCCAAGTTATGTTCTACAGTATGCAGCTGAGAATGGGCATACAAATTTATCTGTTATTAATATATATAGGGATATTATTCCTGTTGGTTATACAGTGACTTGAATGCAATTTCGAGTGAATGAAACCATACAGGCATAAATGAGGAGCAAAATACTATTTCAGAGCTGACAGGTGTGCACAACTGCAGCTGAAATAATATTGCATTGCTGGACTTTGTGAGCAGTAGCAGAGTTTCTTCTTCACGTTAGTGTCATCTAAGCATTATTTTCTTGCTCATTTCTGATTGACTGGATTTATTAGGGATTTTATTTCTCCTGGGATCTATGGATTTCACATTTTCCAGCTTTCTTCTGTGTTTGTGCTGTCTCTCTACCTGTTTCACCCGTTGTCATCAGCTGCCATTTTCTCTGTCATATTCAGTTGCTTATGATGTGGGGAACAGACTGGCATACATGTTGAATCTCAAAAGCTGTACATGAAAACTCCTTTGCAATATTTTTGTAAATATTGTCTTTTCCATGTGGGGAGCATCCACCCTAACTGAAATAATAATTATTGGGTGTTGGTCACATAGCATATTCTACAGACATGGTGGGGAGACTCCTATTCTGGAGGAATTTTTAAAATGCTCTTTAACTCCTTTTTTCACTTTCTTGCTTGATTTTTCAATCCCCAAATGATTTAAACCAATTTTAGGCTAGGGCATGGGTTTCAGTCAGCATTACTTTCAGAGACCTTGAATGTATAATTACTTAATATCACAAGCGGGGTTTCGAATTCTTGTTCATGATTACTGATGCAAAGCAAAGCAGAAAATTTGGAACTGTTATGGCAGGAAGTTTCACTGTTACACATCATCTTACCAGTCCTTTTTAGCATAGCAACAGGTTTTAAAATTTGAAGAAATAGGCTATAGTTAGTTTTGGTATGCAGTTATCCTTTAATGAAAACCGTGGAACATAGCAGACTTTGCACTCTGCTTGAGATTTTATATTTGTGGACAATACATGGGACAGCTTATCTGCTGGAGAAATGGACATTGTTGTTATGGGCTGAGACTTCTAGAGGAAGGTTGATGGTGTGCTGTTTGTGACAACTTCTGTCCCATATGGGGATAAATAACACAGGTTGCACTCAACATATATCTAGGTCCATGTCACAGATTTCTCCTCTATCACAAAGCCCACCTGCAAGGTCCCAGAATTCTGCATCCGCTCAACAGTTTTTTACTTGGCACAGCTTACATTTTATTGCCTTTAAGGACTTAGGGATATGTGTAATTTATTTTATTCGTATCAAAAATACTTCATTTCATTAGAAATTTTCTTTAGTTAACGTGGTTGAAAGAGTCTTGTCAATATTATAAATAAGAGTTTTCTAACTCACACTTAGCTTCTGTGCAATCCTCCAGTTTGTCTCGAGGCTACTTTTGTTCATTACCTCGCAGTATGTATTGAGATGATTGTGATAACTATAAGTCTATATAAAAATTTTATTTCATACTGAATCAGGATGGGAAATCAGTTGTGAAAAACAATCCTAGTTTATGCATAACACTCCTCCTTACTGATGTACAATCCATACAAAATCAAATAAGTGACTGGAATTTCATTAGGCACAACTTCTATTACAGTAGGGTCTCAACATTTGCAAGGGTTTGGTGTTGCAAACCCTTGTGAATGTTGAATTTCACAAATATGGGGAAGCTGCAGCTGCCAGCACTCCCCACCTAGATCCCCATCTCCTGGCACTCCTGTTCAGAGTCCTGGGAAGGCTGTGGCTGCCAGCCCTCCCTGCCCAGGGCCCTGGCTGCTGGCACTGCCTGCCCGGGGCCCCAGCGAAGTGACAGCTACGGGGGCCCAGGGAAGCGGCAGTTGCCAGTGCTTCCCACCCCAGAGCCCTGGGCTTGAGAGTAATTAGATTTGTGAACCTGAAGTTGGCAAATGGGGGAACTTTACTGTACGATGTACCACTGCAAGCAAGAGTACTACTAATTACTGAAGATACATTTTAGCCAAATAGAGAGGTTTTAAATTGTGCAGTTCAGACACAGTAATCAAGGTTAATATTGTGTTTATCATTCTGAAGGTATTGTTGTTTCACATGAATTTAAGTACATATTGACATATGTACGTAGGGATGACCTTCCAAATAAAAATCTACATACTGAATTAAAGCTCCTAACTCCTGTTTTGTTCATAGGGTTTACTGCAGTATTGACAAGTTCTGTATTTTACTCCCCCTACTTCTTACTACCAAGAGTTTGGAACAAAAACATAATCTAAATAATTATTTTATATCCCAATTAAAAAAAAGCAAATGAACAAACATGTAAATCAAGAAGACTTGATAAAATGAGTAAGTGCTTTGCAGAATTTGAGACTCTGTTCTTTTGTTTAATTCTCTGGTTTTATTTGTACCTTGCTTCTCAGTTCATACTGATTCTCGCTATTGGCATACATATTGATCCCTCACAATTCTGCCACACTAAGTTGTATTTAATCTAAATTTAAAATAAAATATCCTTTCCATTGGGTATATAAGTGCATTACTGTAACCCAGCAAATATGAATAACAAAGTTTGTTTGTGCAATTGTCTAAGAAATTTATTTTTTCCCATACTGGGTGCTAGCAAATTCAAATTTTGGGTATTGTCTGTACAGCACTCTCTCCTCTTGGCTCCAGTTATCTTAAAAAATGGCTCACCTCTTTGGCTGCTCAAAATAGCTACATTCAGCAGAAACACTTGCGATTGTCTGTTCCAAATGTAAAGCTAATCAACTCAAGGGCAATTTGTGTTTTGTCACAAACCTTTACAGTGAGAATTGGTTTTCAAAGCTGGCCATTGTTAGTTTATACAATCCATCTCTCAAGATTCCTACTAATTACAGATCTTTTTTAACACCAGCTACTGGGGAACTTTTATCTGTGCTCCTTTTAGGGTGGTTGATTTTTCTGCTTTGACAGCAGTGATGTTCCAAATTTTCCAGTCATGAACACCCTTACTGTTCACAGAATTTATTGTGTGCAAGTGCAGACAGAAGCACAGAGTTCTTGTAATCTGTACTTCTGTGCTGCTGCTGCAGCTGCTGCTGCTGGCAGGGGTGCTTCCTTTGAAGCTGGGAGGCTGCAGCTGCTGGCCAAGGCATTGCCACCCTTACTTCTGCACTAAGTGGACAGAGAGTGGCAGATGCTGGCTGGGCAGTTCATGTTGTCTGTGGCACAGGAAAACTACTTTTTGAATTGTGCTCTCATCCTGCCTAGGAATACTCTATTTTTATCTCAGTTCTACTATTAGGACAGTGGGCGCTGTGGGAGCCATGTGTTCCCAGTTTCTTTGTACTCCACCCACCCCCCCATTTGGGCACCATTGCCTTTGAGTATATTCTATATTTTAATCTAAAATGTGCCAAGAGTATGTACAATAATGATGAATTCATGATGATAACAATAGTACTAGAGAAGGGTGAGGTGAATAATGCATTTGTAGAATAGTATAAGTGTGGTAGACTGTATATAATGGGCAAAATGTTAGCAAACAGCAGAAGATAGACATTTGAAGGGAGTTCTGAGGACGGGAGTTAATGACAGAGGTTTGATGGAGCTTTACAAGTGCCCTGATAGAACTGTAGAAAATCAACTCAGTCAGTTCTGAGCTACCTTCTTTTCTGATTTTTCACTCATTCCTCACTCATTTGAGGAATTCTCATAAACAGTTTTCCATTCTTCAGGGTGATATGGAGGAATACTTCTTTATTCTCACTGCTGCCAAACTTCCACACCTACAACAACATTAAAAGGCCTCTTTTCAAAGAACTATAAAATCATGGGACACTAGAACTGGAAGGGACCTCAAGAAGTCATTGAGTCTAGTCCCCTGCCCGCATGGCAGAACCAAACACTGTCTCTAGACTATCCCTGACAGATGTCTATCTATCCTGCTCTTAAATATATCCAGTGATGAAGATTCCACAACCTCCCTAGGCAATTTGTTCCAGTGTTTAACCATCCCATCAGTTAGAACATTTTTCCTAATGTATTTAATTAATACATTCATACACTCCATCTAGTCTTTTTGACTAAGGATGATAGGATAGGGTGATAGAGTTCTTGGGATGAGGAATGTGGCTACAAATTGAGACTCTCTGTTCACCTTCCCCTCTGCAGATGTGGGGACTGATTAAGATGGTTTGCCATCAGACGGTTTCTTGAGGTCTCAGAGATCACTCAGATATTATGGCAAAAGGTTCTGTTGATGCCCTGGTCAATATATAGAATACTGAGGTAGTTGACATAATTGCTCCTCAGCACGTTCTTCGAGCCAGTTGAGCCAAGTTTGTTCCCTGGTTCTCTGGGGAGCTGATGGTGGCAAAATGATCTGTGAGATTTCTTAAACTTTGCTGGAGGAGAACCAGAGCCAGTTAGAGATGAATTGGGAGTTTTCTCTGTGGCTGTGTTAACAATGAAGAAAAACTACTTTTCCACCCGTATTGCATCTGCACAAAGCCATCCAGCAGAACTGTTTTGAGTGGTGTGGGGCCTGTTACAATCTGGCACTTCTGACAAAATGGAGACACTTTCAGCTTCCTACTATGGTCAGTTTGCAAAGCATTTTGCAGCTACGATTGCTCACATTTCATCTGACTTGGACTCTGGTTCTTGTGTAAGTGGAGTACAGAATGTGTTGAGCGTGCTGTCCAGCTGTTCTCTGGTACAGTTTCAGTTATTGCTGACCAAGGATGTGGACAAGGTGCTTGGAGGAGAGCATCTGTCCACATGCTCCCTGGACCCCTGCCCTTCCTGGCTTATTAAATCTAGCCAGGAAGGGATCACTGGTTGGGTCCAGAAGATTGTGAAGGCTGCTTAGATCTGTTATAGTTAAAGCTGCCTTGAAAGAAGCAGTGATAAAATGACTACTTAATATCGTTCTCTGGACCCACATGATTTGAATAACTATCACCCAGTTCCTAATATTCGATTCTTGGGCAGGGCACTTGAGCAAGCAGTGGCATTGCAACTTCAGGCATTCTTGGAGGAAACAGACTATTTAGATCCACTTCAGTCTTGCTTTGTGTCAGATTTTGGAACCAAAACCAGCTTGGTTGCCCAGCTGGATGACCTATTCTGATAGAGAGACTGAGGGAGAGAGTCCCTGTTAACTCTCCTGGAATTCTCAGCAGCTTTTGATTCCATTGACAATAGTATCCTTCTGGAACACTGGGAGGAGTTGGGTATTGAAGAAACTACTTTGCAATGATTCCAATCCTACCTGTCATGATGTTTTCAGAAGATGGAACTAGGGGGCTGTTATTAAACCCCAATTCAATTGTACTCTGGGGTCCCAGGAGCATCCTTCATGTCCCCTATGCTGTTTGACATCTACATGAAGCCACTGGGAGAGGTTATAAGGAGTTTTGGAGGATGGTGCCACCAATATGCAGATGATACCCAAATTTATTACCCTCTAACACTAGGTCAATGTATGGCGGTAACTGATCTAAACCTCTGTCCGGGGCAAGTGATGCACTGGATGAGGTGTAATAAGCACTAGTTGAATCCAGATAAGACAGAGGTCCTGTTGATCAGGAGGCCAAGTGTTCAGAAATATGTCATGGTACCTGTTTTTGAAGGAGTTACTCTTCCCCTGAAAGAACAGGTACACAGCCTGGGAGTCATCTTGGACCCTTTTTTAATATTTGCAAATTAAATCTTTTCAGTGACTAGGAGTGCTTTTGGGCAGCTTCATCTAATCCGCCAGCTGCGACCCTTCCTGAACAATCATAACTTGGCAACAGCGATCTATGCTTTTGTCACATCTCAACTGGATTATTGTAATGCATTCTATGGCACTGCCTTTAAAGAGTGTTCAGAAACTTCAGCTGGTCCAGAATGTGTCTGCCTGAGTTTTAATTAATGCTTGTTATGCACAGCATATTTGCCAGTGCTCTGGCAGCTGCACTGGCTTCTCTGTTTCTGGGCACAATTTAAGGTATTAGTTATGACTTATAAAGCCCTAAATGGGTTAGGTCCACAGTATTTAAAGGACCATTTTTTCCCATATGAACCCCCCTGGGGATTGAAATCAGGTGCAAAGCCTCTGTTCACTGTTCCCCCACTTAGGGAGATAAGATAAACATCAACATGGATCAGGGCCTTCTCAGACTTTGCTTCCAGGCTGTGGAATTCTCTTCCCTGGGATATTCACGGTGTTCCCCCAACTAACATTGTTTCTTCGCCAGGCTAAATCCACCCTTTTTGCTCATGCTTTTATTGATGGTTGATTTGTGTGTGTGATCCTTCTTTGGAGAGGTTTTAATAGGTTTTACATCCTTTTGTAGTTTTGTAGTTTTAAATCCTTTCTATACATTTATATATATTTTTTAAAAATTGTAAGCTGCCATGAATATTTTAAATAGAGAGGCAGAGTAAAAATATTTTAAATAAACAAACAAATCAATAAATAATGTTCAACCTAAACTTGCTTACTGCAGTATAAATGTAGGGGTAAATTGCAGAAGAACTATGTACATGACAGTTTAGGGATGGTTTGGCATGCACTTCCCGATATCAGATGAGCCAGGGGAATGTATGAGGGAATCCACAATTTAAGATAAGTGGTGGCACAAATACAGCAAAACTTATGTAGATAAGGGAAGGGAATAGATATGTTGTGATCTGTCATAACCAGATGTAATAATCACATGTAAGAAAGAGGAACAAAGAACACATAATAAGAAACCAATAACGGAGAAGGCAGAATAAAACTATATAAGCAAAGCAGAAATCAAAGCAATTTGGAGTTCTCCGATGGACCTTGGCACTGGTGCCTCAGACCCATAGAAAAGCTTCCACTTGTCTGCAGCTGCCTGGGGTCCCCTGCTGCTAAAGGGACATAAGTGCCATTTTCCTGTTATGATTAAGAAGTTTTGCTTAAGGGGTTTGTTAAAACCATCAGGGAATAAATTAGTTGTGATGACAAGGATCAGGTCAGTGATTTTTGTACTCAGAGAACCCAGTGTCAAACCTAAATTATTTTTACCAGCAACATTAAGCACATTGCTCCTTGTTCTATCCATACAGACCAAAGGGAAGAATTTTTCTCCATCCTCCTGGTAATCCACTTTGAAGTACTTGAAAACCACTATCATGTCCCCTGTAAGTCTTCTGTTTTCTAAACTAAACAATTCTTTCACTCTTCCCTCATAATTCATGTTCTCTAGACCTTTAATCCTCCTTTTTGTTCTTGTCTGGATCTTCTCCAATTTGTCCACATCTTTCTTGAAATGTGGTGTCCAGAACTGGACACAATACCCTAAATGAAGGCTAATCAGCGCTGACCAGAGCTGAAATATGACTTGTCATGTCTTGTTTGTTCACAACACTATTGTTAATGCATCCCAGAATCATGTTTGTTTGTTTGTTTTGCATTACATTGTTGACTCATATTTAACTTTCTGTCCACTATGACCCCTAAATCCCTCTTCTCAGTACTCCTTCCTGTATGTATGAACAGCAACGAAGGGTCCTGTGGCACCTTATAGACTAACAGAAAAGTTTAGAGCATGAGCTTTCGTGAGTTAACTCACTTCTTCAGATGCTGGTCCTGGAAATCTGCAAGGCCAGATCTGACCGCTACGCCTACCTTCATGCCTCCAGCTTCCATCCCAGACACACCACACGATCCATCGTTTACAGCCAAGCACTTAGATATAACCGCATTTGTTCCAACCCCTCCGACAGAGACAAACACCTACAGGATCTGCACCAAGCCTTCCTGAGACTGCAATACCCACCTGAGGAAGTGAGAAAACAAATCAACAGAGCCAGGCGTATGCCACGAAGCCTCCTACTACAGGACAAGCCGAAGAGAGAAACCAACAGAACACCACTAGCCATCACCTACAGTCCTCAGCTAAAACCTCTACAGCGCATCATCAGGGATCTACAACCCATCCTGGACAATGCTCCCACACTTTCACAGGCCTTGGGAGGCAGACCTATCATTGCTCACAGACAACCTGCCAACCTAAAACAAATCCTAATCTAAAACAAATCCTAACAAGCAACTATACACTGCACCACAGTCACTATCTCAGGGACCCATCCATGCAACAAACCTCGTTGCCAGCTCTGCCCACATATACACACCAGCAACATCATTACAGGACCTAACCGGATCAGCCACACCATCGTGGGCTCATTCAGCTGCACATCTACCAATGTAATTTATCCCATCATGTGCCAGCAATGCCCCTCTGCCATATACATGGGACAAACTGGACAGTCTCTACGTAAAAGAATAAATGCACACAAATCAGACATCAGAAATGGCAATATACAAAAACCCATAGGAGAGCACTTCAATCTCCCAGACCACACAGTAGCAGATTTAAAAGTAGCTATCCTGCAGCAAAGAAATTTCAAGAACAGACTCCAAAGAGAAATTGCTGAGCTACAATTCATCTGCAAATTCAATACCCTCAGCTCAGGATTAAACAAAGACTGTGAATGGCTGGCTAAATACAAAAGCAGCTTCCCCTCTCTTGGAGTTCACACCTCCAGATCTACTGATGACAATACAACTCAGCCTGCCTGACTGAGCTAACCTCGTTATCCCCAGCCTTGCTCTGGCCTATTTATACCTGGCCTTGCAGATTTCCAGGACCAGCATCTGAAGAAGTGAGTTAACTCACGAAAGCTCATGCTCTAAACTTTTCTGTTAGTCTATAAGGTGCCACAGGACCCTTCATTGCTGCTACAGATCCAGACTAACACAGCTACCCCTCTGATACTTGTATGTATGAAGCTTCCTAAGTGGAGTACTTTGCATTTGTCCTTATTAAATTTCATCCTGTTTGCCTCAGACCATTTCCGCAGTTTGACCAGATCATTCTGAATTCTGACCCTATCCTCCAAAGCAGTTGCAACCCCTCCCAGCTTAGTATCATCTGCAAACTTAATAAGCATATTTTGTATGCCGGGGTCTGCAACCAAAATAATAAGAAGACACTGTTTTTTTTTAAATTCAGTTACAAAATCGATACTTCAAGAGCTGCAACGCATATGACTATAAGACAGTCCTTAATAAATAACATCAAACTGTACTTTTTGTCACCCCTACTTTAAGAACAGCACACACACACAATGATTTGTGCCAGTTACCAAGTACAGTCACCTCCATCTCCAGGCTTTACTCTCTATAGCCCCCAAATCTGTCACCCATTCCCAAGCTTTACCCCTCATCTGTGTGCTGCAGCCACTCCTCTGTGGCTGCCACCACCCCCCACTTCTCAGCATGGCTGAGTGGCTCCAGTGGAGGCAGACTCAGCCTCCCCTCCCTCCAATTCTCCTGCTCACTTTCCACACCTAGAGCATGGGCAGCTCCCTGCCCTGCCATGCTGATATAATGGAGCCAAATTTAATTGGTTTAATGTCCAGATCCCTCCCTCCAGCCTACCAGTTCTTAAACCAATTAAATTTAGTTCCATTATTTCATCTGCAGCAAAGCAGGGAGCTGCTAGAGGAGTCAGCAGCAGCAGTGTCTGGAGCCCCTTGCAGCTCTGGAGCTAAAGGTTGTTGACCTTGCTCTTTGCCAATATCTAAATCATTGATGAAGATATTGAATAGAACCAGTTCCAAAACAGACCCTTGTGGAACCCCACTTGTTATGCCCTTCCAGCATGACTGTGAACCATTAATAATTATTCTCTGAGAATGATCATCCAGCCAGTTTTGAACCCACCTTACAGTAGACCCTTCTAAATTTTATTTGCTCAGCTTATTGATAAGAAGATCACGTGAGACCATATCAAATGCCTTATTAAAGTCTAGGTATACCACATCCCCCACTTCTCCCTTATCCGCAAGACTTGTTATCCTATCAAAGAAATCTGTCAGTTTGGTCTGGCATGATTTGCGCTTTACAAATCCTTGCTGCCTGTTACCTATCATCTTATTTTCTTCCAGATGTTTGCAGATTAAATCCTTAATTATTTGCTCCATTATCTTTCCCAGCACAGAAGTTAAACTGACTACTCTGTAGTTTTCTGGGTTGTTCCTATTTCCCTTTTTATAAAGGGGCACTATATTTGCACTTTTCTGGAATCTCTCCTGACTTCCAGGACTTTTCAAAAGGGATAGCTAAAGGCTCAGATATGTCTTTTATTAGTTGCTAGAGAATATGAGGATGGGAGAGTGGAGTCTGAGGAGAATCTATCAGATGAATGCTTATTTCTTCTCCTCTGGTTTTGACATCTATCTCTGGGTAGGCCATTGCATCATGTCTGCTTTTTTCAGGGTGTATAATGCTTTAATTCTCCTAATTTATATCCATCATTATAAAAAATGAAAACAAATCTCAGTTCTCTTATGATCTTAGCTTACCCTTGTGAAGCAGATTCAGACCCACTGCTCTGTCCTTTGTAGAAAACTTTGAAGCCCTGTTATGTTCACACAAATTTCTCATGATTAGGTTAGATCTATTTTCTTTATTTTACCTCAGTATGAAACCATTTTGTATTGAAACATCTTTAGCATAGCTTTTGTACTAGGTGAATATAGGCAAAGGTAATTTTCCATTTATATTCCTAAAGTTAAAAAAAAATAATACATAGATATTTCAGCCTATATTTAAGGTTTTTTTTTTGATAGCTTAGCTATTTTTGTTAGACGTGTGTGTGTGTCGGGGGAGGGAGGAATCACACCACTAGCTGATATAACTATTTCGACAAACTTCTTGTCTTTTTGTCATTATAGCTTATTTTATTTGGTCAACCAATATAAGTTACAGTGGCAAAGTAATTGTCTTGCCAATATAACCTGTGTGTCCACATGGGATGTTGTCACAGCTCTATCGGAAAATACCTTTTTTGTGTAAATAAGGTCTGGAACTGCACAAAACCAGTAGCTAACAAATTTATGTCATTTATAAAAAAAATTATATTGATCAAATCTCTACCAAATACTTTATCACAGCATTTTTCATAGTATAAGTGACAGGATTTGAGCCAAGAATGACAATGCCCAGTAAAGTTTAAATGTTTACATTTTAACTTATTTAATTTTAATTGAGTCATGAAAGCTGAGTTCTATGTACATAACTATTTGTTTCCTTAGGTTCAGATTCTCAGAAACACTAATTACTGGCCTTTGTGGTTACATTTGATGCTAGTATTGTTCAATTCATTATACAGCTTCCACAACACAACCCATTGTCTATGATACTACCTAAAGCGGAGTCATTCAATATGGCATCAGACTCTTGATCTCCATTAAACTGAGGAGACAAGAAAGTTGACCTAGCAATAAATCTTCAAAAACCTTTGTGTTCAGAGGTCCCAGAACTTCTTGGAAGCAATTAAGTCCCTCTTAAAACAAACCAACAAACCAATACACAAACAGGCAAACACACAAGCCAACAAAACTACAACCCTGCTGCAGAGTTGCATTCTATTCTGCAATGTGTCAAACACATTAACTCCATTGATTTTTATAAGGTCTGCACGCATCATAGCCCTTATTAAGAGGCCATGAGTCCAATGTTTTATATTTCAGAGTATGTGTCCAATCCTGTAAAGTGAAAGTACAATAACTTCTATTAAAGAAGGTCTTTGCACTAGCTGAATGCCCGGCATTTTCCTTTCCATCTCTGGTGGAGGGGCTGCTTGGGCTTCTGTGGCCAAGGGCTGTCTGAATGCCCCCTCCATTAAAAGTGATCTCCATCATAAGGAATAGGGCGGTGGGGTCTGAGAAGGAATAATATAGCCTTTGACTTTATTAGATCCCCACTTAGCTGGAAGATGATGCCTGAATCTTCCGGATCCCATTTCTTGTTAGCTCCCTCTGTCTCTCTCCATTGTAGAAACATAAGAACATAAGAACGGCCATACTGGGTCAGACCAAAGGTCCATCGAGCCCAGCATCCCATCTGCCGACGGTGGCCAATGCCAGGTGCCCCAGAGAAGGAGAACAGAAGACAATGATCAAGTGATTTATCTCCTGCCATCCATCTCCTGCCCTTGTTCTGAAGGCTAGGGCACCATACTTTATCCCTGGCTAATAGCCATTTATGGACCTAACCTGCAAAAATTTATCAAGCTCTTTTTTAAACCCTAATAGAGTCCTGGCCTTCACAGCCTCCTCGGGCAAGGAGTTCCACAGGTTGACTGTGCGCTGTGTGAAGAAAAACAAGAGATTGTTACCATCCCCACCTCCCCAGAACATCACAAGAATCCCTTACACACAGGTACCATGAGGAAACATTGGCGAGTTCCCCATAAAAATATCT